>NC_138781.1:63506861-63879361 GCF_965178545.1 Coloeus monedula | reverse complement strand
CCTTTTGCTTGTAAGAGTGCATTGGAAATTCACTACCGCAGCCATACTAAAGAACGTCCATTTGTTTGTACAGTCTGCAGTCGTGGGTGTTCCACTATGGGTAATTTAAAACAGCACTTACTGACGCACAAATTAAAAGAGCTGCCTTCTCAGTTATTTGAACCCAACTTTACTCTAGGTCCCAGCCAAAGTACTCCTAGCCTGGTCACCAGTACAGCACCTACCATGATCAAAATGGAAGTGAATGGTCACAGCAAGCCGATCTCTTTGGGTGAGGTTCCCTCGCTTCCAGCTGGAATCCAGGTTCCTGCTGCACCACAGACAGTGATGAGTCCGGGGATCACCCCTATGCTGGCACCCCCCCCTCGCCGGACTCCCAAGCAGCACAACTGTCAGTCGTGCGGGAAGACCTTCTCCTCAGCAAGTGCACTGCAGATACACGAGCGCACCCATACCGGTGAAAAACCGTTTGGTTGCACAATCTGTGGTAGAGCTTTTACCACAAAGGGGAATCTTAAGGTAAGAGGCCACATGAAACTGTAAAGGCTTGGGGAGGGGGGTTAAAGAGCACCGCTCTTGAACTCAGCAGGTTTTAGTGCTAAGCGTTTGTCCCAAAGACAGGTGAGAAGCGAGCTTCAAGGAAATGTTTGCTGTATGGTGGCGGTCATTACGCTTCCACTGTGTGGAAGATAGGGACTGGAAAGTGGCTGTGCAATGATGCGAACTTTAAAACTGGTTCCAGGTATACGTGCAGGCATGTTGCAGCTCTCTTGACAGATGTGATGGCACACCCAGTCAGCTGATGGACATGTTCTGAGAGTTCTTATGGACCATCAATGCAAAATAACCTTGCTATAAACCAGAAACACAGAGCTTGCTTGGCTCCTTTGGTGCCTCCCCAATTTCTATTTTCTATTCCGCTTTGCAGCCATTGCAGAGTAGAAAGCTGCTTCTCCCAGATTTACAGTGGGTTACTACAGGAGTGATGGCTCCTATTCCTACAGTCTGGTTAGCCATTAGAACGCAGCCTGGGAAAGACATTTTAAATGTCATTTTTAATAATACTAAACTTAGCAGAGTAATCAGTGCTTCTGACATGAGATAAAATATGAAAACAGACAAGATGAAAAAAGGGAACGGGCAGAAAAAAACACCCATTTCCTAGTATGAGTAATGCCCTTGGTAATCTTCAGTATGTGAGGACTTCCAGCTTGCATGTGAAATTGCCTAACCCAAGAGAGTATGTACCCTTTAGTTTTGCAGTGCTGTTTGTTTTCACTGAGAAGAAGCAAATGCACATTGAAAAACTGCTATGGAACTGGGTTTTCTTTGTGTGGGCTGACTGGACCTTAGAACTGTGTCTTAACTGGAACTGATTTTTTTTCAATACGAATTAAAAGGCTTTTTTTAAAAAAAGCGAGCACTACTGTAAGTAACAGCATTTCAGGCTAGACACCTCAGCAGAATGTGCTAACTTGGGGGTGCTTCTTGTCCTGTTCACTCTGCAGGTTCACATGGGGACTCACATGTGGAATAACGCCCCTGCACGCCGTGGCCGACGCCTCTCTGTGGAAAACCCCATGGCTTTGCTCGGTGGCGATGCGCTCAAGTTCTCCGAGATGTTCCAGAAGGATTTGGCAGCTCGGGCCATGAATGTTGACCCCAGTTTTTGGAACCAATATGCTGCAGCTATCACTAACGGACTTGCTATGAAGAACAATGAGATTTCTGTCATACAGAACGGAGGCATTCCTCAGCTCCCAGTAAGTCTAGGCGGGGGCGCCATCCCGCCTCTAAGTAACCTTACCGGTGGCATGGACAAAGCTCGCACAGGCAGCAGCCCTCCCATTGTCAGTCTGGACAAAGCAAGTTCTGAAACGGGAGCCAGTCGTCCATTCACCAGATTTATTGAGGATAATAAAGAGATTGGCATAAATTAAAAGCATTCATTCCGAATAACTGTTGGACCTCTACTCGACACAACTTGTCCTGTTCCATGTACAGCTTTTGAAGCTAAGCATTAGTTTCCTGACCTAAATGCATAGGTTCCCTTTAAAGTTTTACCCATAGCAGAAATACATAACTTTGTGGCTGCTGAAAAGTTGTCTTGCAAGATCTGCATGGTACTTCTTTCAACAGTGAGTTTGACTGTTACTGAGAACTTTGAAACCTTTTAATTTAACAGAAAACAAACAAACAAACCAGTCATGGGATAACTTCATTAGAAACAGAAAGAGGCTAGTCTACATTCACTTTGCTTCTTACAAAACTTACTATCACCTGAGAAAGGGGGGCTTCATTATGGCATTCTGTCACACTTATTTGCTGGTTTTGTTCAAATTAGTTAGCAACTTGGACTATGTTTTTAGGAATCTTAATCTTAAATAAGTGATTTAGTACCCCAATGCTGTGTATTATTACAGTATCCTTGTCTGTAGTATTTATAATGTTAAGATTATGCGGGTAACAGACAATATACTAGCCCCAAACTTAAATGAAGCTTTTGTACTGCAAAATACATCTGGCTATGTGATTTTTCTTTTTTCTTTTTCCTTTTTTTTTTTTTTTTTTTTTGTTAAGCAAGTTTTGTTTTACTATGAGTAAGTGGTTTCTTTCAATGCAGGCAAAATTGTGAAGTTTTATTGGGAAAGATAGCATGCTTTTCATGTGCAAGTACCTGTCAGTAACAAACCTTTTTTATTTAAATATTTGTAGCTGCTATGTGGACAGTTGTTCTATTAAATGAAAAAAAAATGTAGTGTGGATTTTAGCTCAATGATTGGAAAACAAGTTACAGACAAACCTTAGCACCATAAATTATTCACAACATTATAAACAGTTGTGAGTAAATACTCCGTGTTATCAAAGTTGTACAATAAAAAGGTAATGTTTGTATAATGTGGTTGCAAACTCTTAATTTATACTACTGCACTTTTAGTATTTTGTATTAGGGAGGTTTGTCTATAATTTGAAACTGAACAAAGATGTAAACTATTTTATAAATAGTACTTTGACTTAAGGAGTAAGGAGGAGGACCCTGATGCAGTTTCTTGTTTTAAGGTCAAACAATGAGAGATCTCTATCAACTAAGCAGAAAATTGCAGAGAACTGTCAGATCCTTAAGAAATATGGGGACTGCCATTTCTTAAATGGAAATGATTCATTTAACTTTTCTACTAAACCCACTCAAAAGTGTGACCACCCCCGACAGAATTCTGATACATTTATCTTAGGAGTGTGATATTAATACAAGTCTAGGATAGAGGAAGAAGTACATTATGTAGGTTTAATTTTCCTGTAATCTGTTCTGTCTCTTTCACACATAACCATGAGAAAGATGCTGGCTGCCTAATAATAGTGGGAACAAAAAAAGAACTTTTGAGCAGCGTGAGCAGTAGTAACACACAAATGTTCTGTATTTATTTCCAACTCTGATTATCTTTTCAGATTGCTCCAAAGCACAATGTACTCTGATTAATCAAATATAATTTTATGGTGATTGCATTGTTGGAATTACACTGAGTAAACAAAGGGAATGGTTCCACTCATAAGTTAGGCTGGGGATGCTGAGGAGACTGGGGCTTAATCAAAACTTGAACAGTAAATGTTTTGTGTACTACCTCATTTTTGTGCATTACAACATGGTGGAGTTGACACTCTGAACTTCCGTCCAGCAGAATTGCTTGAGGGACATTATGGGTAGCTGGGTAACAGCGCAAGGAGTTTTATGCCCCTGAAGAATGAATCAGACAGTGAGGTCTTCTCAGTTGAGACTGAAAAATAGGACAATCTTTCTTATACAACAGAAACCATTACTGTAAGAGGATGGACTATTTCTGCCATCATATAATGGAGTGAAAAGAAGTTCAAAGACTTATTAGCTGTTTGTTTCTATTGGAAATGAACAATGAACTCTACAGCTCCATTTTCTACAATGATGAGATAGAGATATATAGATATAAATATATATCTATATCTGAGCAAAATTATATATCTGTAACACCTCTACAATATAACACAATTTTTTTGCCACAGTGTGTGGGTGGTTAGGGGTGTTTCCAAGTGTTAAAAAAAGAAAACTGAGGTGGCTTAATGTTGCTGTATTTCAGCAATTGAATGTTTTTATTTATCTGTGTAATTTTTGGTGTGACTTTTTTTTTGTTAGTATTTGGTACCATGTAGTGTTATCTCTATTCCCTAAAGGATGTGTATAACTTAAAAAACAAACAAACAATAAAAAACAAACAAAAAAAAAAGAAAGAAAAAGAAGAAAAAAGGAAAAAGGAAAAAGAGAAAAAATATGTAAAGTGTTGTAAATAAGATGGTTGACGATGGTACAGTAAGATTGACCCCATTTTGTATTCAGGGTTAGGCCATTCCTCTCTGCATGGTGAAGAGAGACACTATTTTTATACTGTGATACCATGTAGGGCTAGGAGCCTCCCTGAAACAGCTGGGAATTGTTACCTAGATCCAATATTTTTTATTATTAAATCTTGTTGGCTTGACACATCTACTGATTGAAATGGATGTCTTAGTCTAGGTTACTATTTTTGTCATATGGAATTGAATAAAATGCAGGATGTAATATTATTTCTGAATTGCGTTCCTTGATTAATAACAGAATAAGATATGAGACTAAGGTCACTTGTGGTAGATTGGTGTCAATGACTTCTAATTGTTGCTTCTGAAAATCGGAATAAGGTCGACACCGTATATTCAAATGCTTTTCTAATTTATAGTAGCAGTGCAAAGGGATAGAATTATTAAAATCTGTTTTCCAATGAAAATAAATTTTAAGAGCATTTATCCCAAGGCAGTAGAACAAAAAAAGACAAAAAAAATATTTTGGAGGGGAGAAAACAGACTTTGGAATGACTACTGTTTGAAATTGACTGCTTTCTGAACACTTATCATGTACTGTCTACTGAAAAAGCCTCCTTTCCAGGTTGTTTAAACATTTGCCTAATATTCATGATACACTGAATGATAACATTTGGGAACAAATTTATCAGGAGCAGTTCAAATTCTAAAATTAGGAAAAAAAAAAAAAAGAAAAGGAAAACAATTGACAACTCGCATCCGTTCATTCCAAATGACATAATCTATACATTTAAACCCATGGTTTTGTTTTGTCTTTTTTTCCAATACCCTCAATTATCAAAGCATGTCTAACTTAACCAAATTATTTTTTCACATTGATTTAAATGAAAGTATTTACATTCTTAAGGTTAGGCATGTGGTTAAGAGTCTCCTGCAAAAAAGCTGTATGTTCAAGTAACCTCCAAGCTGTTATATTCCAGTGGTGAATGCCTGCTGCATTTAAAACAGACAAAAGATAAATAAAAGAGAAAAATCTGTATTAATCATCTTTCAGTGGCCTTGTTATGCAGATACTGTGTTTTATAAGATGAACCCAAAGAAGGTATGAGTTTCCTCAGGCGACTCAACAACAACGATAGGTTTGTGCTTTTCTTCCTCCATGCACGTCCCTGAGTCTTGCTGAGAGAAAACATGATATGCAAAAGAGAAGAAAAGCAAAGGAGCGCTGATAGCTATGGTTCTGTTCAAAACACAAGAGGAAAATCACCTGCTTTCCCCTCCTCCCCCCCCAGGAAAGGATGAAAGCAGAATGGTATCTAGTTTTAAATATGTATGGGGGGGGGGGTTTATCATATGAAGACAAGACATTAAATAATAAAATATGCTACACAGATGAAAATGGTCAGAGTCTGTTGAATTACAGATGTCTAAAAATGGAGCCATTGTAGGAACTCTATATATGATCAGAAAAATTGCCCATTATGATTTTTTAAGGGGAGGGTTCCAGCAAGGCTTTCAAACTTTTTGCTTCCATTTTTCCCATGAGTTATTAGAAAGAGAGCATTTATGACAAATGATTGCATAACTAAATTTTTACCCAGGTGGTTTTTTTATTTTGTATATATTAGCCCTCAATATATTATCTGTTCCTTTACCTGTTTTGTCTTTTCTCTCTTGGAAAACACTTTGTTTTTCTAAAGCTTCATTTGTGCTGTATTTGTGTTGCCTTTAATTTACTTCTCTGCATGTACTCTGTCATTTGGAAGATACTGTGGTTTATTTTTTCCTTTTTCTCTAATTCTGCAGAGGTCAAAAGAGCTGCCTGTTTTTTACGTCTATGTGTAACACTAGCATAATGAGTGATGAAGTCTTCAGTGATGTGATCAGGTATGTGCATAGCTCACAGGATTTTCTGACAAACATGCCATTCACACTCCTTCCTGCAGATGAAGGCATGAAGCTCATTAGTGTTGCTGATTGAGGGCAGCCGCAGATGGGCAGGAGGATGGAAGTCCTGATCCTAACTCCACTCCGCCTGCTTTTACACCACTGAAGCTCTACAGCCTTTAGCGGAGATACTCCAGGTTTATTCTGGTGCAAGAGGGACTGCTTCCACGTTCAGATGTCTTGCTTTACTTTAAACATTTTCAAAACAATGGCTATCTATACAATATTTTAAAGTATGTCTAAGCAAAAGCACTCTGGACTTTATTTTTAAAAAGAGGGAAAAGAGAATACGTATATTTTAGTACATTCCACAGGATTATCCCAGTTTTAAAGGAAGTCCTGAAATCTGAATCTAAAATATATATGGCTGTGCCCCTTAAAATATAATTTGATGTCATCATACTAATATTCAGCATATTCACATAAATGAGTAAAAGAACCTGTAATTTTTATGCATAAAAGAATGGGAGACTCTTGCTACAGTTCTGCTACACAAGGTATGCATTCAGAGGGACATACCTTCCCTTTGCAGATATGAAAGTTATCATCAGATTTATGAAAAGAAAAATACGTGTTTGTGCATGTCACAGGACCAATATATAGTACTTTATTTTTTCAAAGGGAGAAAGTCTCAATCAATTGACAAAGCAACTAATATGAAAGCCAAGAGCTTTGGGCCGTGACACTTAGGTTATTTTGAGGATGTGGGCAAGTTCTATATTAGGCTAATATTTTGCTTAAGAATGACATACTTCTGGGGCCTCTGGGAATCAGGGAATCAGGCCTCTGGGAATCCCCCTGCAGCATCAGCTAGCACCTTGTAGTATTGGGATGAGTTGCCCCATTAGTAAGATGGGGTAACACTTTCATACCTACCTCACAGGGGTGTTGTGAGGAATAGTTTTATGTTTGTACAGTGTTTCAAAGATGGAAAATGTTTAATATTATCACTGATTTTAGAGACTTTATAGTATATGTACTATTATTTATTATTTGTACTCCAGTAGTACCTATGAGCTCCAGTCAGGACTGAGAGGCCTTACCCTACATGTTGTACACTCACCTAGTTGGGACTGACATAAAATTTTACTTAGTAACATTTTTCAATGGAGATATGTCATTATCAAATACCTATTTGATTACTATAGTGTTTAATTCAATTATTTAGGTATTCAAATTGATTATCAGTTTTAGGCTATGGCAGAGAATTATCTGGTATCACGTTTTGTTTTGAGCTTGTATTGATTTTCAGAAAAAGTGCACCAATTTTTTATGGATACTCTACAATCAAATCTTGCTATCAGTGGAATTCTACTGTACTTTTTGCTATTAAAGCTAAACATTAAAATACATCTGTGTGTATACATTATTATACACCAATATATAATATATATACCTATAAGCATGTAAGTTTTAAATTCCTTTAGCAGCTTAGATTAATTTCAAACTGTGTGTGACATATTTTGCACAAGCATTGCCGATTTCAGATGCGACTTAAACATCGTTAAGTGGTGTTGGCTCTCAGTAAAGATATAAAAACTGGAAAACACGACAACAAAAGACATATTGTCACTATCATATTTATGAAGGCTTGTAAGGAAAGTGTCTAAGTCTCAAATGTATTAAAAACCTTCAGTAAGTCATAGAAGTCTTTACTTAGATTATGTTGGAATAAACTACTATATCAAAATGAAATCACTGTATATAAGTATGTTAAAATGAATAAATAATTCCAAAGGTAATGCCTGCTATCATTTGGATGCTGAACAGAAAGTAATTTCTTTCCCAGATTGGCAAACTATAGTTAATATTTTTTTACAGGTATCTGGCTTACAATACTGTGTTAAACAGCCTCTTTAGCATCTGGCCATGTGCTAAATATATTGGCTCAATTAATTCTATTGATACTCCTGTGTTTTTTCTTTGATTGTAAGGAAAGTTTTTTGTTTAGTTTTGATTGAGCTGGCACCAGTGATGTTAGTCTCACTGATTTCACTCAGGCACATCATGGAGTAAAGGTATAAGCAATGGTAGGTGAATCTAGTCTAAAGAATGTCTCTTTCTTTTCCTTCTGGGTATTTCTGACATCTCTCCATCACCCCACTCCATGCTGGTTACCAGCCAACATGTCGTAGGTTGTTGTCTTCCTTGTGTGTTGATTAGCACTCGTGGCTCAGCCCATTTTATGGAACACTTGGCACTTGTTCAGCTACAATGCACACTTCACATGGGACCTATAGATACACCAACATGAGTATCATATTTAATGCAGGCTGCTGGTGGGGGCTGCAAGTAAACACCTATGCTGGAAGTCGTATGTCATTACCTGCGGTGTGCAGCGAACAAAATGGGCACATAAAAGGATGTGGTCATCAGGAGGTTTCTATCACTTTATATTCTCAATAATGTGCCTGATATAGGAGGATTGGTTTTGGTTTTGCTTTTTTAAACAATCCTTACTTACTAAAACCAATGGGCTTTATACTAAGACATTAGCTAATGCATCTACTGGGTAACAGAATCAATTTCCCTGTGCACTTCCGAAATTCTCTTAAAAGAAAATTCAATTAAATCTTCAAACAGTTTCTTATGTACCTTGTGTCCTTGAATGTGATATCTATTCCAATATTTGGCAAGAGTTTGGGACAGTCCATAGTATTTTCCCATACACTGGGCAGCCCAGATCTCCACAAATTACCCCAGGTAACGTAATGACATATGCCAACCAGTACTACTCATTACATGGAATTTTTTCAATGTCTTATCGTGCAACTTATTACAATAGCTGAAACTCCAGCCTCACATAAAGTAGCTTAAATGAGCCTGGTAATCTCTGCAGTTTACATATTTCCTCTTCTTCAAGCACTACTATCTTCATGAAGCAGTTTGCCACTGTTTCCTCTGTGACAATGTGTCTTCTGATTCTTTTCTGCAAAATAGTGCTGCTATGTTCATTTCTCTGGCTTCATTGTCTCTCTGTACACGGCCATGTACTTTACATGTTTTCTTTTAAGTTGTGTTAGATTTGCTCAGTACACACATCTGTCCTTGTATCATGTTGAGATTAATTTCTTTTTTAATTTTTGGGCCAGGTCGTATTGTCCCTACTCACACCTCCATCCAATTCCAATTAATTTCTTTCATTGGGACTATGAGTAGAAGATGCTGCACAATGAAGTAAAATTCAGCACCCTGAAACTTTGAAGAATTTTAAGATGTTTATCCAGCTGGGATTACTGCGCCCTCACATGTTGAATACTCGAGTTTATTAACCTCAGCTCTTGGGCCTGTTATACGTACAACTAGTTCCACTCTTAGTTCCTTTATGTCTGGAGACTCATTCAGGCTGATCTTGGTTTTCCACACTTTTTAAAAAATAGCAGTATATTACCAGTTGTTAAGGTTGGGGAGCTCCTGAAACCAGAAATATAATCTAGTCAATGTTGGTCTGTATGAATGTCCCAAACAGATTTTCAGCTTAACCCTACTCCATGGTCTTAGAAAAAAAAAGAATATTTTATTACTTCTAAAGCTTACCATAGGGCTCCAAAAGAGAAATGAAAATGACCCTTAGCACATCCTGGTAAGTGCAGCTGTAAAAGGACTCATGTTTTTTACTGAGCACAGAATTTCTGGTTTCTACAGAATCATTCCTGATTTACACTGGTATGGGCAAAATCAAAAGGTTGTAGTGACTGTATCATCCCTTTTTCATCAGAGCAAGACACTTGTCTCTTTTCTTAAACTACAAATTTTTCAGTGCACTTTTTGTGGCACAAGTCACAGTACATACTGGAACAAGCATGAGATAATCAAAGTATATCTATACTTCTGTATGTCTCAGACCTGTTCCCGTTCTAGAGGCCACCTGTACCAGCAGAAGCTGCATCTGTACCATTTCAAACACTGGTTCTCTTGGCAAGTTACATTCAAAGGGAATATTGGGATTGGCCCTTGCCCCCAAATCCTGCCTGGATGTTGAATGGGATTGTGTCTCTCAGCCCGTGTCAAAGCTTCCCGTGAAGATGTTGCAGTCTGATGGGGCAGTTCCTGGCTGCCTGCCCTGGTCCTGGTCAGCTCGAGGAGACCATCAAAGCCTATGAGGACAAACATTTCTCTCCTGAGGAGCAAAGTGCACTTTTAGATGGAGTAATTTGCTATCCTGCCTTTATGTAGTCATACTTTTAAAGTATCTGGAATGGACTCTTTATCAGAGTGCTCCATTCAGCATCTTTCTCTCTTGCCATTAGAAATTTGACTCAACTTATGTGATTTCATAGGTCCCATCTCATGCTCCTGGGAAGCTGGGCTTCCTCCACAAGCTGTCATGTGCGAAAAGAGAATCTCTCCTTATAGATTTTCTGAGGGGGTTCTCTGGACTCAGTGAAGCTGCCAGAACATCTTTTAGCACCTGCTTATTCATTATTTTATCTAGGTATGTTATCTAGCCCACTCTTGTTCCAGCATAAGAATGTTATTCATGGTTATTCAGGAATAATATTTCCTGAATACTTATGTAGACAGAGTAGTCCCTTAAGTAATGAGGTCAATTAGGCTAAGATACACTATGTAGCAATTCAATAACAAAAGTCCTGGGAGGCAGAGGGACAAGAGGCTTGCCAATTGCTAACACACAGTATGCTGGATGACAGCTAAAGACACCATGCTGTGGCATATTTGGCACATGCTGGCCTTCAGTTATGCCTAGCAACTCCCAAGGTTTGAGCAGTTCCTTGCTAAGGTTTTAATCAAGGGAAAAAGTAGTATGGTGTGCAAATTAGTAAGACAACAGGCTCCATTCGAAATCTCTTTGGGGATGTTCAATCTTACAGAATACCAGCATCCAAGAAAATCAATTTATCTTCCATTTTTGCCTAAAAAAATGTCAATAGACAGTTTAATTTAGCAATTCACTACCCTGAACACAGGGTATTGGATTCAGAACTGTAACTTAAAGAAAACACTCTCAAAACTTGAAACGCATAAAATTTGACAGATTTGAATTAGGAATCACAACGAATTCAGCATTTGGTCTGTATTTCTCATTTCTATTGTTAAAATATGGAAATATTTATTCTAAGAAGTTCGGTTATCTGCATTTTAAATGGGCTAAACATTCTACCATGTTCTTGAAAAAACCTGCCTCCACTATATATTCTTTTGAGAGAATAATACATTGCAAAAATGCCTAGAAATCTTCTTTGGCTTCTCCTGTAGTTTAGTGAGATTACTATTCTCAGTTTTCGTTTCAAATTCCTTTTGAGGAACCTGTCCTGTAAAATGTTGTTCATTTTTTAGAGAAAATTCCTTCAAGATTCAAACCCTACTTCAAGTCATTATAATGACTATTCAAATGAAAACAAAACCCAGAACCTAGCAACACTACACTAAAATATGGAATTGAAAGATTGTTATGCCAATTCCTCTGAGTCATCTGCTTTTCAAGCTCCTGGTTTTGTGATACCAATGGGATGCTGCCTGGCTGAGCATTGAGGATTCTTCTGCAGTTTCTGAGGAGGTGGCTGCCAGTCAAACCTCTTGACTGCTGCTGGGGTTAAGTCTTCAGAGGCTTGAGATATAGAAACACATTTCTTAGCATTGATTTTTATGGAGAATGTTAAAATGTAAAGTTTCACTCAAATGCTTCAAATGAATTACCTTATTATAATTGTCTTGGGCCACAGAAGCAAAGGAAAACTTTGGGAAATTAAATAAGAGCCAAAACCAGATTTCAGCTGCTGCAATCATGCCACAGCTTTGGAATCTGTGTTGATATGCCGTTCACAGTCTACAAAGGTTAGAACTTGCCCACTGAGTTAGGATCCTTGAGCCATACCATACCTGATTGCTGAACAAAGCACCCAGTAAAAGCAAGACCCTAACAGGGTATCAGAAAACAGAAAAAAGCCCCTGTTTCTCCACTGCAAGACAGAGATTTGACTGTTCTCCTGAGCACTTAAAGTTGATGTACTATAGTTTTCATGATTAGAGCATTACAGTAGAGCTGAAACTCTGCCAGTGATTTCAATATGGATTTTTTGTGCTTTGTTTTTAACTCATCTATATGCCAGTTCATTAACTTGAGGTAAGCTTTTCTCAGCTTGTATTTGACTTCTGCTATCATTATTCTTATAATTGGCTTCTGTCCATGCTATTTTGTACACTGGCAAGTTGTAGTGTTCTGTTCACAGGATGTATTACTGAATAACTAGTTGTAATGTAAGTGAAAGCATTCAGAGAAATCACAAACACCCATCACATTGCTGGTTTTATATGTTAAGATGTCAGATATTGTACTCCTTTAAATTCTTAGCTTTGGTTGAATAGGATATATTTGTCTCCATTTTTTTCTTTCCATGTGCACCCATAAGTAGGGCACAGCCACTAAAATGACCATGTACTCGGTAGATGATTCTCTGTTCTAAAACCAAGCTCCCACTAGCTTGTGCCCCAGCCTGAAGTTTGTATTTCTCCCAGAGTGATATAACCACATTATATAGTCCTCCATGAGTTATTTTGTGGTTAATATGTAGGAACTGGGACAGCAGGTTTTTTCCTCTCAGAATGATTTGGAGATTTTAGTCACTTATTAAAACATTGCTACCAAAATGACCAGAAAAGGTTGTTTTAAGTTGCAGCAAAAGCTGGAGGCAATACTTGGCATGTAGGCAGCCTTACCACAGCACAGGAGTAAGTGAGCAGAAGACAAGAACCTTGCTCGGGGGGGGAGGGAGGGAGGGATGGAGGGAGGGAGGGAGGGATGGAGGGAGGGAGGGAGGAAGGAAAGAAGGAAGGAAGGAAGGAAAGAAGGAAGGAAGGAAAGAAGGAAGGAAAGAAGGAAGGAAAGAAGGAAGGAAAGAAGGTGGGTGTAGAGTGACAGAGCTAACTGGACTGTTGTGCATTTAGTAAAAAATCTGTTTGTATATAATGTTTTCAAAGAATACAAGACAGAGGTAATACACATATTGTATTGCATATATTATATATATGTGCATATATATTTTGTGCAGACTGCAGGCTTTTCATTAACTGTTTGATTTTGATCATATGCCTCCAGACAAATATTATTTACAATTTATTCCTTGTCTTCAGTATTTCAAGCTCTGAAAATCACTCATTTTTAATTATCAGCCCTGTTTTTTCCTCATTGTCAAACTTAAAAGCTATAATTGCTCCACTGACTGCTATAAATGTTGTCCTATTGCAAGTTACAGTAGTACAGTAACAAATTACCTGGGCCCATTCTTAATACATAAGGTGTATCTCAGCTAAACAAAGCTCTTATCTAGGATAATCACCATCACTTCAGGACTCATTGCCTGCGTTCTGATATCATAAAATTGGCCCTTCAGCCCTACTGGAGGCTCAGTTGTTGCTTCAACTGTAGTATTTGATGGATGTGTTGTAATTTGTCTTTATTTTCTTTGAAGAAGCTGGATGGACTTACTGAGGAAAATTCTTGAAACACTACTGAACACAATCAGGGAGAGACAGAGGATGGGCAGACCAGTGGAGTCCAGCAGAGCCTTTGCAGATCTGCTCCGTTTGTATCTTCCACAGACTAAAAGGCTGAATGAAAGGCTTGAAAGCAGACAGCCATGCCTGAGGGTGATGGAAAAAATGTCATAGGGGTGTGGGAAACTCAGCAGACCTTTCTGCTTCTCAGTTAGTGAATTGTCTGGGATGATGGTCACACCTAAAAGGCTGCTGTAGGTAGAGAATTGAATGTAACACAGCTGATTTTGTTCCTTCAAGCTCATTTAAGGGTATTTTTCTACTTAAAAGGTTGTTGTTCAAATAAAAGCTTTTGTTCAAATAAAAATTCGCTTTCCTGAGCTGGGGTGGGGAAGAGACTTAGGAGGAGGTAGGTCTGCCCCAAAGCCGTAGTTGAAACAGATCCTCGTGACCTTCTGCATATGCTCAACACAGCAGCTTTCTGAGGCCACTGCCAGCTCTAATAAATGCTCTCTTCCCTCATTCATTCAGCCAGGGTACAAACACACCCAGAACTGTTTCTGAACTGTTTTGAGCTTCTGCAGTTCCTAGTGTCTGCACAGGTAGGGTAAGAAGGTGATGAGGAAGGCTTGCATCTGTCCTAGAGAACAGGGCAGTAAAGGAGATCTGAGGTAGGGAAGCAAACATTAAGGAATATCTATCCCTATTAGTTGGCATGGCCCATTTTTGGGCAGGAGGTGAAGGCATTTCTTCCAACATACAGCTCATTGCTGTTAACTGCCTCTAGGCTGATTTCTGACTTTCTGACAGTATTTGAAACTAATCAGGAAATACCACTGATGGAGAGCAAGGCTTTCCACTCCTGTAGATCTTCTTCCCATGAGGAATGGACTGTAACTGAGCCTGTAGTTGCATTTGGTTTTATATGGTGCTAAATACACTTTAAAATAGTGACCACATACATAGCTGAGAAGCGGGGAGCAGGATGTTGGGAGAAACTCATACCTGTCACCTCTAAGTCTCCCTGGGTCTGGGTTAGTTTGCTTTAGAGGCATAATTCACATTGCTGTTGCTCCCTGCTGGATGAAGTAGTTGGGAATTTTAAAAAAGGTTGAAGTTGGATGAAATGAAAATACTCATTCTGGACAGATGGAATAGATTTACTTATGGAAATTGGTCAACCCTGTTCTTGCACATGTGCAAGCGTATTTTTTACCTGTACTCAAATCACACTGATAGATTTTAAAACTGTATTTAAAGAAAGAGCAAATAACTGTTTAACTACCCCATTTCTGAAACACCTGTATTTTCTACAATGACGACTTGTTTTCCTATGCCAACAACATCTGAATTCAGCTGTCTGGGTTATGCTTTCTTCTGTGTGCCTTGTTTATGCCAGTTTTAGAATCGATTTGCCTATCTAATCCTACTGAGCTCCTGAATTTGTGCACATTTTCAACTCTCCTCCCCCACCCTTTCTTCCCCCTTTAGTTACTACCTGGTTTGTGCACCATTATAACTCCACTTCTGCTGGTTTAATTAAACTTACCTATGGAAAACAAAGACATGAGATCTGGCAGTCAGGGAGCTCAGGGACACAAGGTGGTCTGTTACTGAATAAAGTGATGCTTGAGAGGTGCTATTCTTTATGCATCATCGTGATCATCAGATAAGGAAGAATCATATGACACATTGCAAGAATGCTTTGAGGAAAGTGAAATTCTAATCCTTTCCCAACATAATCATAATGATGTAAATGTATCCTTTTATGTGGTGTAAAATTGATTTTTCCTTCCTGTTAACAGCTGCACAATTTCTGTTCTGCACACATTTTTCTTCAAAACTGCCTAGCTCCCTCTGAGTACATTGTTGTTCTTTCCGTCATCCCTTCTTTAAACTCATTCATTTTTTATTTATTTTATTTGCCGTCCTGACCCTTGGTAAGGTTAAAATGATTATTCAGCAGTTGTGCACTGTTGAATTACTCATCTTTTGTTCCATGGTCTATTTTGTTGTTAGTGTACTCCATAGACGCCTTTGACTCAATTATCGCTGATATTGTTAATCTCTGGGCTACTGAGATGAATTCCCAAACTGTATAAAGATGGCATTGGTCTTTTCTATTCTTAAAAGACTAATTCTTTTGACAGGAATCCAGGAAACTTCAATCTGTGAATGAATAAGGTAAAAAGGACAGAGCAATGATGTGATACTTTTTATCACACTGACATTGTAACTTGATTCTATTATAACTTCTCTTAGGAATCTGATATCCTAGTCCAATAAAAAGTATGGCAGTCTTTATTTTATGTAACAAAAATCTAGCCTGTTCATGTACACTGCTGGACCTTAGCTGTCAGAATGTGGTCAAAGGAGTGCAAAGGGTTGTGCTCTGTTCTCAGAAATAACTCATGTGCTTGGAAGCATGAGGAGTCCCAGAGATGTCCCATGATATGAAGAAATTTTACTGATTTACCATCTTGATAGGGGAGGGGGCAAACTATTGTGCTGTTGAGTTCTCACGGGAAGGCAGGTGTGCTAAAATAGAAGTGTCTCACAAACTCACTGCACTTTTACAGCACTTGAACTGAGGTAAAGCCTATGGTTTGCTTTAGAGGCTCAGTGAAAGGCCTCAACATACATTTGAGCATATGTGCTTGGATCAAAAATGCCAAGAGCAGCACCCATCAGCACCTCAAGGGGGTGATCACCCATAAATACCACCTGCTTTCAGCACCAAATGCACTCCAGTAATTTAACACTGTAAAGCTAAAGCACATGAAAAGTAAGTAAAAGGAGGATTTTTCCATTTAGTCCCTGACCTAGTTGTGGATTTAATATCATAATTTTAATGCTAATGTGAATGTTAATTGTTTAAGCCCACCTCTCACTTTTCTCCTACTTTTCTGGCCTTCCACTCCTCAACCTCCCCATAGATCTGATTCATGCCTATTCTATGTTTACCTGCCACATCTCTCCCTAATCCTTGCTCGTCTCTCACATCCCCCCTAAGATCTGACACTATACTCAAACCTCACACCTGCCCTTGTACTGGAATGTCTCACTCCCTTGCCTCCACTCACACTAGTCCAGGAGAAGTCAGTCCCTTAAACCAAGATTCACTCCAGTTGCAGAACTTCCAACTGGATCTTCTGAGCAAACTTGTTATGGCTTTAGCCTGATTGGGTGGCTCAGATAGGACTTAGATACATGGCATGAAGGAGATTATTCAAAAAGGAGGATTAGACAGATAATAGCTAAATTGGCAGGGAGGCTAATCCTGTGCATGTGCAAGAGGGACAACTTAGCTGTTAAGGGACTTTTCCCTCTCTCATCTGTGGGGCTGCTGGGATAAGATAGGTGGGGAGGCCTGCAAGGCAAGGTGGGTGTGTGGAAGCAAGTGGGGTTTAGGTGTAGCTTCAGCAGCTCTGAGTCCCACTGTTGGCCTTCACAGCACTCCTAAAATGGGGGTGGGCCTAACCATTTAGAGAAGGATACAGATCCTGGACTAAGAGCCATCAGTCAACTCTTAGTATTTAAAAAAATACACATGGATAGGTTTGTCTGTAATGTAGATATGCATCCATTTGACTTTCTAAGGTACTTGATGTCTGCACGGCTGTTCCATCTCTCTGAAACAAATTTACTGGGCTACTATAAAGTAGCTATTTCCAGTGCAAGTGCAAAACCAGCCAGGAATGTTCTTTTTATTTCTTTTTTTACTTTTTTTTTTCTTATTTTTTCTTTTTTTTTCAGTGGGGTGGCAGCAACAGAGGTGGTAATCACAACAATAATATGGAAAAGTTTCCTATTTAGTCATAGGTACCTCAATCACTTAGGACATTCAGTAGGGCTAGAACATTGAGACTTGTATAGACTTTTCAACTGTCTGTCTTTGACCATAGCCTCTTTTTATTTAGTGTGACTTCTTTACCAGTAGTACTGATCAGAGAAGATTTTATTTGTCTAATACTCTTTGTTTGTAGTTTTAGGAATTATCATGATTTGTTTCTCATTGTTTCATATTGACTCTAGTTCTCTTTTCCCCATCTCATTTTATTTCCCTTCAAAGGATGCAGTGTCTTTTGTTTTGCCATATTCTCTACATTATTCAACCCTACTTTCCTTCAAATACTCTTGAACTATCACACAAAATCATATTTGTTTCTTTTTTTTTTTTTGTATTTGGCTATTATCTAACTTGTGAGTGCAGAGGTCCCAGGTATCAGCTGTGGTATTTTTTTTAGTGGCAACTCTTTTTGCCTTTCAGATAGCTGACCAGCTTGCATAAGAAAAGAACTAAAAACAACTCAGATTTCACTCTAAATTTTTAGTTTATTCTAACTGAAAAAATATGTGCATTTTAGCTTACACACTTCCATATGAGAAGCTGTCAGAGATCCTGAAAAATTAATATTTTAATAATTTTTATTATTATTATAATTATTATTCATTTCAGGGCAATGGATCTAATCTTCCAGAGTATTTTAACATTTCAGCTGACTTCAAATCAAGTTTATCTTTCCAAATTCATACCCCATAGATCAAAACATTGCCTTTAATTTGCAAGGCCTTGCCCTGTTTGACTACATTCAGCTTTTGTGAGCTAACCAGTTGCACTGGAAATGCAGTCATGAAGTCAGGTATGTTTATGCACTGTTTACAGCATTGTGTGGTGCTATTTGCAGTTAAACTGGGGTTTTGAATTTTTAATACCTGGAAGAAGGACCAAAACCATGATCTTCAGAGAGAGACAGAGATGATCCAGACACAGGCTCATAAGCTGATAGTGAACTGCCTCAGCCAAAAGATGCATGACCAAAGTCGACTAGAGCAACAAAATTACTTTCCATGCATTTGAGCTTAAAGATATAATTGCATCAAAAAGCATAATTAAGCTCTTGTCACTTACAAGAAAGCCTGCGAAGAATAGGACCCCATGTTAAGTTAGGCTGTCATCTCAGAACTCTGTGCTTCTTGTTTCTAAAAAACAGAAGGGCTCAGTATCTCCATCCACTTACTTGTGGCCTTACTTTTGTGCTGTCTTCAAGGGAAGTCAACGACTTGATAAATCATCAGAACCATTTCCTAGATCACCTTTTTTTGTCCTGATCAGGTTGAATTGTCTTTCAATTATGACAGAACTGCAAACTGGAGTGAGGTGCTTGCATAAAGATAGTTTTTAAAATGTAAACATGATGGTTTCAAATTTAAAATATGTGCCAAATGAAGCATATTAGGTTGTACTCCTTATGAGTCTCATTTACTTCTTTGCTATTTTTTTCCTAAGTCACCGGCTCTTTGCTCATTCAAGAAATAAATACATCTAATTATTGTGATGTGGAGAAAAGAGTTTCCATTTTTGAAGTTATCCTGACTGACAATAAAACAGCAGTTCTGCTCAGAGAAAATAGCCAAAAGCATTGTAATTATTCTGCTATTGCATTTTCTATGTGCTTGTTTTTGAACTGTAATTATTTACTTCATTTTTAGACTTGCCTACATTTACCCATGGTCAAAGTTTTCTGCTTTTGTTTGAGTCACGTCACATTTAAACATTACTGAAAATATAAACACAACTTCGCTTCAATTACTATTTTCCTTCTTTCCTAATAAGGCTTTTTACTTCTTCATTTTGTGGCTATTATTTGCTCCCCTTTACCTGCTCTAGACTGTTTCAGAATTTCCTCTTTGTCCCCGTGCAGCCCTGTCTCTTTTTTTGCTGTGTCCTCTTCCACATAACTGTGGGCTGCAAACTGTCTTTCTTCACGTCTTCCTGCTTTTATCTTAGAGCCACTGAGCTGGCAAAATCACCGGAGCCCACCCACTGGTGGCAGAGAGAAGCTCCACTCTCCATGCCTTGATCCTGTATGAGAGGAAAGAAGGAAAAAAGCTCCAATGAGTTGCTTCTTTGTGTGTCTTCTGTGTCCTCTGTTCTCTGTCTGCCTCAGTTTTGTGGCCTCCTTGAAGTATAGATTTGTTTGGGTCATTGAGATAGGAAAAATCCTATTAATGTATTGGCACATTTCAGTGAGATGATTAGTCTTGGGGTGGGCTGTTTTGGGATTTTCCCTACAGTTTCTAAACTGGCATTTAAGTAATATATTATGAGGCAAGTTAGAGACTTCACTGCTAATCAGAAAGCTTAAGGCATTCCCGTCCACATGCAAAAATATTAAACTTGCAGTTCTTTTATTAAAAGCCAGAGATACATCTATGATGGTGCTGAACAACTCAGCCCAAGGGAAAAAATAAGATTAATCAATACATTGTTCAAAACTGACCAACTCCACAGGGTACAGGATTGAAATCAAAAATATTTTCTGATCTCAATACTCAGTATACAGGAGATAAAGCAATAATGAACAGCAGTTATGAAAGATAAAGCTTTTGGGGGAAAAAGTGGATGAACTAGTACAGTTAAGCTGCACACGAAGTGTTGGAGTGATTGGTGTGCCTGAATGTGCTTAGGGCATAGCTGAGGGCTTAGACCCAGAAGGATTTTTTACAAGCTGGCTGAAAGAGTTATTGATACAAGCCAATTTAGCTGCCCCAGTTGTGCTGGCATCTGTCAGGAGCCTTCTTGCTAAATAAACTTCTACTTCTCCCTTTCCATGTACTGTGCTGGTGGGTTGTGAAATTGTTTTTGTAATAAAGAGGCTCCTTAAAACATCAAGAATTGCTTCTAATCTGAATTACCAAAGTTCCACTCTGGGAATATATATCCAGATTACACTATGTTACTTTTGAAGAGGAGACAGATGTTCATGGCTGTGAAACAGATATTTCAATATATTGGTTTTCTCCTTGTGCAGTTCACTACTCAGCCAGACTTTGGGTACAAGGCAAGAGGCATATGGACAGATTTTAACTCCTGATGAAGCAAGTACGTTTACACAGGATCAGTGAAATTGAGATTTCTGTATTTTCAGGAACACATAAATGAATAAATAAAAAAAGATCCTCTTAGAATGCTTCATGATGAAGCAGCAAAATATGGAATTAAAACATCCTGTAACACAGTGGTTCTATTTCTTTATGTGTTACCTTTATTTAATTATTAAAGTAAGATTCAGAGGAAAGATGCATGCCAAAAACGTCATTCAAGGATGAAAAGAAGGAAAAAAAATACATGCTCTGGGAGTCACTTCCCATATCATCATGTCACAGCTGAATTTTAGTTACCTGAGACAGATTTCAGCAAGCAAATTAACAAGCAAGACCTCCTAAACCATATATTCCAACCATAACTGCTGTTTGCAGTCCTTTTTTTTATTGGATATTCTCATGTGCACATGGAAATTTATAGGTAGTCCAGTTGACTATAGGCTTTTTTCACTTGAATATGACCTCTGTGTTAGGGGTATGGAAACCTCCTGAGGTACCTGCCAAAGGAATTAGCACAGGGACAAGGCCAGTCATCTTACTTTTTTCTTTTTATTTCATAGGGTGTCTCCTCAATCTTGTATTGCAGCTTAGTAATAAGGAGTAACTGACATAATGATATTATGATAATTACATCGTGTCACCTCCTATTCATCTGCCTCATAAATAAACCTAATCTCTCCTGGCATCTGATCACTTGCCTGTAAGTCCTTCCAGTTTATTGTATTTTTGCCCTGTTTTGTGAGAAGTGCTGACAGACAGTAAGCAGGATCAACATTGAAGGGCAACTACTGATTTGTAGGATCATATGATGGGTGTCTTCTAGAACGTGTCTTCTATTCCATCTCTTAATACTTCCTAAAACACTGTGGTTTTGTTGGTGGTGGTTTTATGTTCATTTTTAACTTATGGCTGCATGTTGAGCAGATGGCTTCATCTGAGCCACACACAAGAATGTCAAGGTCTTTTTCCTGAATGTTTACAGTTAATTTAGAAAAGTCCAAAGCTCCCACTGAAGTCAATGGGGAAAATCAACAAGAACTGCTGAGGAAGTCTCAGAGGCTGTCAGGATGCTACAATCTAACAGTCTTCAGGATAATTTGGAAAAAAAAGAAGGCAGCTTCTTTTTCTGAGGTACAAGCTTATTAGAATGAGAGTTTTGGTAAAGCTGGTTGTATGGGATGTAGCTATCCATTTCTTGGGAAAGGGATAATGTAATTAGAGAATTAAGCATTATAAATAGGTCACAAAACTATGTTTCCTCATTCCACAGACCAGAAGGACGTAGGACAAAACTTCCACAGCTGGATATTTCAGCATTCTTCAGGAGGCACATGGAGCCATTGGTGTTAAGCATTACTGAGAATCACACTTTATTTAGATGACTCTGCATGGAATCAGGATCCATTTTAATTATTTGGCTTTTGAGGTGTTTTCCCCTGGGTCTAATGGTATTGTTGCTGAGACAATGATTCCTTCATACAAACCAAGGAAAAGTAACAGAGGGCAGCCCAGCAGTAGGACCAGGACCATGAATAGGGCTGTTCCCATTACTCACCTCTTTCTCCAGAAAACCACACATGGAAGATGTACAACAGCATAGGATATATTTTGCTTAAATCTAGAAGTACGAGGTGTAAACAGCTAAATCTCAGCTCAGCTTCAGTTGTGGGAAGCAGGTACTAATTGGGTGCAGTGACTGATGTTTGGTACCTGTGTGGTCTTGGCTCAACTAGATGAGCAAAGGCATCTACAATACGGGACTTAACAATCCTGCCCTAAGTTAATTAATGACCAACAGTATGTGAAGAGCTCTAGATATACCCATGTCTTTGTCATTGCTGACCACATATGCAGCTGAAACTCCTGTAAGATGTCAGTAATACTTCAGTAGCTCATGCAGTCCTTATGGGAACTCTCTTTAGAGTTTGAATAGAAAGCATATCATCCTCTATTAAACTCCTTTTTTTTTTTTTATTGTATTACGGTGTTTGGTCCCTACATCTCATTACACTACTCCAGAACTATTTCTTTCTGTAATGCTTTTCCATGGCAATATAAATCTATTCCAAGTGGTAAGTGGAATTTGCATGAACCTAAAATTTTGTGAAATTAATCTAATCTATGCAGTTAAAATACTACTTTTATGTGTTGTTGCAGTTTTTGTTGTGCAGGTACAAACTGAGGTTGTTCGTTGGAAATAATTTGGCATTGCAAAAAAGGCCTATTGTTTCTCTAGCTACCTTACCAGTAATTTATGCAGATTGCTTTAAAAACAACTACTTACATGCATTATGTGCTAGAACAGATCTTTTCTGAAAAGTCCATTAGGGAATTAGAGAAAACCATATTCAGTTACCGACTCTGTTGTGCGAGTCGATGAATAATTTGACAGTTTTCTTTTTGCAAGCTTCTATGTTCGTAGATAACCATTCATCTCTAGTGTGGGTATTCTTCCTGTCAAAATGTTTCTTTTGCAATAGGAGTTTACTTAGGGAAAAACAGGGAATTCTATGTCCAGCTGTCATAGGTCAGTAAACACTGAAAGAAAAGAAAGAAAATTTCTAAGAGGCTTTTGATTTCTTATATTGACATAGCTAGATTGGGAGAAATCCTTTAAAATCTTACTAAGGGTAAGAAAAAAACCCAACATGTCAACTTTTCAGACCAAAGGATAAAAGAAATCTCATCAATAATTAAAACATATATGAACCAACAGTAGCTCAATGACAAAACCTCTGGTTTATGAGGGGCAAAGTTAAATGATAAAGCTAAGTTCCAAATAATCAGGAGGCTACTGAGGAAGGTTTGTCTGGTTCCTCTGGTCATCTCTCGAGTAAGAGCCTTACACAGTAGTCTGTCCATTTCCTTACACATACTAGGATTGTCTAAACTAAGAAGAACAAGAAGCATCAAGAAATGTTAAATAACAGATTGAAGTCACAATAACTTTTTTTTGAATGCTGGCACCTGAAGAACCCAGATGGAAAAATCTGATCTGGCTGTGGTCAGTCCAAGAGGTAATGAACATGTTTGTGTTGATTCATCCTTCTGGCCAAGAGGACAAGAAGTGGCATTTTACTAGTACATGAGAGGCTTGATTCTGTGTCCCATACATATAAATTTAGCGCCATCTGAGATTCCCTCAGGTATCCCACCTAATACCTTTGGCCCACCACTTCAGCAAAGTTTAGATCTCTCCTAGTCCTGCACCATGTTTGCTGGGCCCATGTAGAGGTCTTGGCAATCTTAGGCACCACTTGTCTGTTTTTAGGAAAGTGAACCATACACAAGGTGATGGCTGGAGCAGCTCTTTTTCTCATCCAGTTTTACATATACATAAACTATACGCAGTTTTTATGTGTGTGTTTTCCAGTGTGTTTTATGCAAAGGACTGAAGGCGACATGTAGCTGAGGAAAGTGCTGGGTGATGATAACCTGAACTGCCACAGCTGGTTTTGCAGGGAAGAATTCAGAGCTTCCTCTGCTGCTAATTAGGAAGGGGAATGTGGTGCCATTCGTGGGGGTTTTTTAATTATTTTAATGAACTGTTGGATAGTAACAGCTTAGACCATTACATCATAATGTTGCAACACTCAAACATTGTTTTCAACAAGGGGTCAAAGTATTAATTTTTATTTAGGGAAGACAAAGACAGGTTGACAGTTTACAATATTCCTATGCGTTCTTCATTTGGCTAGGTCCTTAGTTAATTATAACCCTAGGGGAAAAACAATATCCCTCTCCCAAAGACCCTACCATTACCCCTAACTATTAGCATATTTTATACTATCTATATTCAGGGGAGATAGAGGACTAAACTGAAACATGGATTCAGTACAAACAAATATTAGCTTTATTTGAAGAGATAATATTCTCCAATGGCTAGACTCAATCCTATTGACTACTTCCTGCTCTTTTGCCAAAACTCTGATGTCTCCCAAGAATCTCAAGCTTGAATTTCTAGTCAAGGTATTAATTAAGCTGGATTGACTTTAAATGTCTATTGAATACAAACTTATATCTGCCTCACGTAACAGCTTTGAAAGGACTGGTCCTGTGATCCTCTACCTTCATCAGTTCTTTGGACCTATTACCTGTTCAGAAAAGTATACAAAACTTAGAAGGCACAGGTGGATGGTGTTGATGAGTAAGTATCCCAGTTGTCAGGACTCTGCTTCCTGGCAGCTCCTCCAGCACAGGTGCTTCCTGATCTATGCTGCTGATGGTCAGGCTGGGCTGGGGATTGCTGCTTGGCATATTTGAACCCCTGATTCTGGGTATTCTTTTTTCTTTTTTAGCCTCCAACAATCTTGTTCTGTATCTAAATGTTTACTATCCAATCATCTGATTTTTGGTCAGGACTTCAATGGTTCCTTGCTGACAATTTCCAAGGCTGCAGAAAGCTGACAAGGGGGTCATTAGCACAAATCCATAAACATCTGCTGTGATAGGCAGTTTTTGCCGAAGATAGTAAAATTGGGAAGGAGATAAAGCTGCCCCAAAGAAGTCAAGAGAAGCAGCACTTCATCTGTAAAAGAAATCAAGCCCTGCTGGGAACAAGGACTTTTCCTTCTGTGTTCAGATTGATGGTTCAGCAGTCTGGTGCCTGAGCAATCTCCTGGAAACTGAAGCTGAAGCAGGAGGGATTTGCCTCTGGAAGAAGAAAGATCAGAACTTAATATCTTTTCTGCAAGATGTTTGAGGAAATACAAGAGCATACATACATGCATACTTTACATACCAATCAAGGTGCAGTCATTTATATATGTTGAGGTTTATACAGCTCATCTGCCCATTGCATGCTGCTAAATGTTAGGTGATGATAGTACATAGTGGTCTGGTACAGTGAATTTGATATCCTTCCTTTTCCTCCTACCTGATAAATCTGTGTGTGCTGAATGCATAGAGATGCTTTTGTCTAATCCATGAACTATGTGCTAGGGAAGAAAAGGAAGGATTAGACTAATTTCTAAGTAACTGGGATGTCACTCAACTGAGTACCAGATCAGTGCTCAAGTCATCTCCCCCAGGTGAAAGACAAAGCTTTTTATCCACCCATGTAGCACTCAGTGACTTACTGGAAAAGGAAGTGAATTGGGAGAAAATTCTCTGCAGGTTAAGTTTATTCCCTTAGAGATTAATGAAAAAATTAAAGATCATGGATATCTGAACATGTCCCATGCCCCTCAAATCAGCCTTCTAACTGCACAAGAGATCCTACTCACCTCAGAAATGCGGAGATCATGGAGGAGGTAAGACAGGACGAGATAAAAATATGATGGACCACTTTGCAGGCACACTGAACAATTGCCTCATTCAGTACAAGTGGATGTAACTTCAAGCACAAAGTAATGAGAAATTAAGTGATGTGATCTAGGGGAAAGTTAGCTGGCAAATAATTAAAAAAAAAAAACTTGTTTCAGAAGACAGCATATTAAAATATTTACCTCTATGGATTACCATTGCTGCTGTTTTCTTTCTGTGTTAAATAAGTATGATAGGAAACCTAGAAAACAGCATCACCTATTTAAAGATACAGTACTTATAGCTGGAATTCTCCATGCAAGATCACTATACTGGAATGGAGGACAGCCCAAATGAAACTTTCCACTCACCTCCAAGTGAGGACATATGAAATAATTCTTTTGGACTCTCGTGTTATTTTTTGCCAAAGATTATATAGAATAATCTATGTAATTACATAGGATATAATTATATAAGCAAAAATATATTCATTCTATAATAATATAGAATACAGAAAAATACATAAGAAGAACTTGGCCCTAAAAAATTATGAGAACATTACAGAATCCTTTAAGTTAGTCTCTAGTGAGGGATGGCCTCTCCCTGTGGTATAAAGAATCTACTGTCAGTTGTGTACTATTTTGCAGAACTTTTAATCAAAGATTTCCACCATGGAGAATTGTGAGGAGGTGGGATTTTTTTGCTTGCTCACTGCAAAAACATTTCTGTTGCTTCTAAAAATGGGATTAGGGAAAACACATCACTTTGCCCATTTTAACTGTGAGTAGGATTCTTTCACTAAGATGTCCTTATGCTCTCATGGCGGGAAACAGCGATTTGAGGCTCGATGTGGCATTGCAGCATTTTCTTTCAGGGATGTTTCTTTTGTCATTATGGTACATTAACTGCCCAGATATGACCATATTACAAGTTCCTAGAAAATGTCTGTCCTCATATGCTCTTCTCAGAGTTGTCAGGCTGGCTGCTGCCTTTGTGGAAGGGCATGTTTACAGTGAGTATGCTCTAGCTTTTTACAGATGTTCTTCCTGGGTCCTTTGGTACCAAAAATGAGATCAGACACATCCCCTCTTGCCCTTTCATATCCTTCTCATGTACAAAGGAAAAAAAATGCCTCAGTGGAATAAGAGGGAGAAAGAACAAGTCCTAGACTAGGATGGTAAAGACAAAATGAAGTGGGGTAAGGATCTGAAAGGTTAAACTGTCAGGCCTTGGGGAGACGCTGACTGAGAGAGTAGGGGGGGTCTGGCATTGAGGACAGAAAGGATGCCTGAGACTTAGTAATGAATTCAGAGGCAGGACGCAGGAGGATATTCCATCCACGTAACCTGGGAGACTAGAACTAGCATGTCAGAGGTGAAGGTTAGCTGGGAAGAAGAAGTGTGGAGAGTCTAGTAGAGTTGCCTGACCATTAGCTAACCCAGGAGTTTTAAGAAAAAATAGTCTGTGTTCTGTGTAACTAAACATCATCATAACTTGTATAGAGCTGCATTAAGACTGTGGGAATTTGGAGGTCAAATGATGATGCCATTTTTTTGCTTTATTAGACTAATAGAGAAAGGCTGAGATTTTGGTTGGTTCAGTTGGTTTTTTCTTTGTGCAACTGTGAAAGGGAATTTGTCTTTTTTTTTTTTTCCTGACAAGCATAAAAAGAATTCTACTCCTCAAATTGCAAGCATTTATGAGGACTCAATGAAAACAAGAGCCTGAAAAGCCTAGGAACACTTACAGTGCTTGCCTTGGAGCATGTGTTACACCCTGCATGATACTCACCACCTAGAGGACTGGTGTACCACAGCACACACAGATACCCTGCAGTGTGGTTGCTTCTGATATTTATACAGCCTAGAAAACACGGAGACTCGAGGGAGAAATGATCACAGAATATAAATACTTTCTGGTAGAATACGGAGCAATGGCCTGAAACTAAGAGAGGAAACATTTAGACTTGCTATTAGAAAAATGTCCTTAATGGTGAGAGCAATTGGGCAGAAGAGCAGATTATAATGAGAAGAGATCAAGGAACTGCTGCTATTTTAGATTACATTAGGCTGAGAATAACAGCAAAAGCCAACAATACCTGTGCAAGCTCACTTTAAGTGTTTAATACTTATAAAAGGTAGGACTTTTAAATACCAACATACAGTTATTATGGATTCTTTTTCTTCTGATTATTTTTCAAAGCAGTGGATACACTACATAATGTTTGTAACCAAAGAAAATGGATTGGGGGAAAACCATAGGAAACTGAAAAAATGCCTGATGAGGTTCTGAAATCTCTTCACCAGAATGAAGATACAGCACATATACTCATGGTATCTCTTGGTTACCACTTCTGGAAAACTTAGAACAATGTTAAGTACTGTGAACTGAACTACCTGGGAGAGCTAAGCCAGTTAGTGACAGGAGGGATGTGTTCAGCAGTAGCCAAATCATGTGCAATCTCGCTTTTCCACTAGGGTGAAGCTTTGCAGCTCTGAAACCTGACTAATCTATCATGATGGATGCCTGGAGGAGTGGTCCTATGGGGCAAAAAAAAGACTAGGTGTGTTGTAGCACCAAAGAATATGTTCAACAACTTTGTCATTTGAAGAAGGCAGACCTCAGAAACCTTTGCAACACTAATAGGTTTTCTCCTGTTTTGTGTGCAGTTTATTGCCTCTTGCATATGCCTTTGTGTTGAGTCAGAATCTTGGTCATGCACTAACACTAAATTATGACAGTAGTAGTAATAAAAATACTACATAGTTATTACAGTTTTGGCTTACAACATGATCTAAGAGGACTAATTACATTATTTGAAACAAAGAGAGGCAAACATAATACACAGTGCAAGATGTTGCAGAAATAAAATAATAATCTCATAATGTTGCTTTGTTTCTGATTTTTAATAGCAGGCAACATCTGGAATAAGTAAATGTTATCTAGTTTCATGAAGAATTGGAAAGGCTACATACCAAACCCTTTAACAATTGAAAATAATGAATGCCTGTGGAAATATTTTTGAGTTATGACAGAAAGGAAATTTTTATTGTCCTTAGCTACTCATTTGCACTGTTGATACTAAAATTTAAACCATCTTAGCACAAAGTCTCTGAACCAAAAATAAATAATCACTGACTGAGATAAACAGTGAGATGCCT
This sequence comes from Coloeus monedula, assembly GCF_965178545.1. Taxonomy (NCBI): domain Eukaryota; kingdom Metazoa; phylum Chordata; class Aves; order Passeriformes; family Corvidae; genus Coloeus; species Coloeus monedula. Next base: position 63,850,343 of record NC_138781.1, on the reverse strand, counting down.
GATTGAATCTAACACCTGATAATGGTATTGGGATGCTTCAAAACCCCAGCAGATGTTATGGTTCAAAGAGGATGTTCATAAAAATATGTACCTATATATCCTTTGCAAAGTATTTGTGTCTTTAGGCAGCATCTTATATCAATTACTATCCTCTAAAAGAATGATGAGGGGAAAGTAACTATGGAAGTTAATAAGCTGCAAAGGTAGTTCTTGAGCTCAGAATGTATTTTTCAAGAGTAATGTTTCACTGAAGATGTGATGATCCAAAGTGCCTCAACTTTTTGTTACATGAAATATATGACGGCACAGGTACTTCAACTGTGTGTCACACCAAGCACAGGAGACTTTTATTTAACCTTCACCATCCATTGATTACCTGCCATATGTTCTGTGGCGCGAGCTGACCTATTCATTTTTATAGTTTAAAAATACATTTAGGGCACACATTTTAAAAAATATTTTGTTATTGTTAAGACTCTATGCTTAATTATGCTATCACAAGTGATACAACAAACCCAGTGAGGATTTCAGCATCACCACACAAAAATAAACCTATACCTGTGTCATGTAGTCTTGGAAGATTAATTGATAAAGAAGCAAAATTAGCTTCTTCTTATCTAGACTGCCCCTATTTTTATTTTGAGGAGTAGGGTGTTTTTAAAAGCCATTCAAAAGATCTGCTCCATTACGCTGTGGCTTTGCAATAAAATCCTCAGTGTGGGACACAGGAACAGCTGTGCTATCTCAGAAGTATCTTAGTAAACCTAAAATTGCCTCACACAATTTTTTTTCCCTTTGTCAGAAACTTGGATAATGTTTCTGAAAGCTGTTTGATTTTTCTTTTTGTTTTCTGAAAGCTCTTAGAAAAATACTTCATCTCTTCGTTTTTATCTGTGGGATAAACTTCAAAATATGTACTTAAGTATCCAATTTTCCATCAAAACAATTTTATCTGTACACTTCTGATAAACCTAGTTTAGAACCACAAACAATCATATTTTCCATGAACCAGAAGGGGACCAAGGTAGTATTTCTATTTGCAAGGGCAGAACTCTGCTAATGAGGAGTCAAACCTTTCTTTCAGCTTCTCCCTTCTTGCCTTTTCTTTGTAACTGGGAATCTGTATGCAGCACTGGTCTGCACAGGAAGCAAAATACTTTGGTTTGTGCCATTGTGAAAAAAGCACAAGGAAAAAATGGTAAATCAACACCTCATCTTTTGATTCCTTCTTAATAAATAAGCACTCTTACCCCTCAGAAGTAAGGTTTAGACACATCACAAATGTAGATAGAAGATGATGAGAGATTTCCCTGGCTCAGTTACTGGAGCCAGATGCAGCTCTCAGAAGAGAGCCGGTAAGTAGCAGATTTTCTAACGAAGTAAGTCCACAAAATGTGCCAGACCACAGGACAGGCTTTGGGTATAGATAAGAGGGCACAGACTGGGTAATATCTGCCTTAACTCTTGAATGGGAGGGACAGAATTAGTTGAAATACTGGCAGTGGTGCATCAGCTACAGGGACTGAATCCTATTGGCTCTGCTTAACCAACAGAATTCAAGGAGGGGTGTCTTGGCCACACATCTGAGAAGGGAGGAAGGGTGTAACCTTGTGCTCTACAGAGTTGTGTGCAGCATAAAATTGAATTATGATAACATAAACCATAAGAACAAATAATTCTTGCAAAATAGTGTCTTCAGGATAGCAGGACTGCAACTGCAACAAGGCGGGTACAGTCCACAGTGTCTTGTGAATGTTACATCGACTTCATCTAAAACAAGATATTTTAAAAATTTTTCCTCATAAAATGCGTATGTAGTTTTAAACAAGTTCATTCACAGGGCAAATTTAAGAAGAATATAAGCAAATGTCTGCAGTACACTGAAACTCTAAAAATAATAATAATACAAAATTCAGCACTGCAAAGCTGTTTCCTGCCTCCTGGGACCCAAACACTGAAGAATCGTTGATTGCCAGATCTGTGCAGCAACATGATGAGACTGGCGCTTTGGGGCTACATCTCTTTGTAGAACTGCATTAAAAAGAGCAAGGGGGTTATTTTGTCTTTTAGAGCAATTACTATTTTTGTCGTGGCTTTATAAGATCAAGATTAACACTTAGAGAGCGTATACATGTGTGTTCATTACTACCACCATAACAAAAAATGTTTCTGAAATATGCAGTTGAAAAACCCCTTTTTTGATTATTTGTGGCATTTTTACATTACTTGGGAAAAAACCCTACTCTTAGAAAATAAAACCTTAGTTTACAAAAGAAGATGTTTGCACATCATGGAAGAAATCTGCTTTGAACATCCTCAATCATTTTGTAAGTGACAAAGAGAAGCCATAATCTTTGAGCAAATGAAATGCAGGAGGCTCTTCTGGTGATGGTTTCTCAGAGCAGCCTAAATTTGCAAGAGCAGCATTCTTCATCTTCAGTTTCTTAAATCATCAAGGAAGACCTCAGCACTGTCCTGAAACAGACAAGAATGCAATATGTTTGGGTTCTTTCTACTTTTTGCCATTTATTTACTACCAAATCATCAGTTCATGGGAACCTGTTGTTAAGAGATGGGATTGCATGAATGGAAGGCTAGAATCCTCGTGTCCTCTTTCCCTTCTTGAGAGTGTGCAGCCCTGCAGGATTCGAACCTACTCATGGGTCCCATTTGCCCTGAATGCACAGCACACTTGCTCCAGAGTATGATTTCAAGACTCCATGTCTTTTGGTCAATCAGTAGTGTAGCATTTCTAGTCTTGTGGCTGACTGGATAAGACAAATGTCACATGAGTTTAGCTCAGTCTTAACTATTTGTTGAGTGAAGGAAGTATGGACAATTTTCCCTGTTTGCTACTTCTTCAATGCAGTACAGAATGGGCATTACCTATGCCAAAGTTCTCCATGAATCAGAGGCAGGAAAGAAATGAAAATACCATAATCACCCCTTTGGAAATGCTGGAAGATTTAGACAGAATAATTACTGAAGCTGGAATTTAGCCAGAATGCTGAGTCTGAACACATTTCTGTTCCAAATACTACTGTGGATTCTTTCCTGACTGCATGTGGCCAGAACCTGATTTTTTGCATGTGTTACAGCAAGCCGCCATCTCCTTTCATCCTTGTCCTAAATTAAGAACGACATATTACATCCAAATCATAGACCTGCATTATCAACAGCTCATAGAACAGTCTTCAACATAATCAGTGTAAGTAATTTACCAGATAAAAGAATGTTAATAGCAAGTACAGTATAATTTATGTGGACACAAATTGTACCTATCTTTCAGAAGAAGAAAGGCACTGCTGCGTACAAAGAGTGGATCAAGAGCAAGGTCAAGTGTAAGCACTTCTGTTTAACATGCACAGCCTGAAAACAGCAGGAAGAGCTTTCAAAGACAGATGGAAATTATACCAAATAAAGTTATTATAAATAATTGCTGTTTTTATGCTCCTAGTGGGTTTGATATGAGAGGCAGTTATAAATTGAAGACCTACTCTTTAGAATGCATTTGATGAAGACTTCATTTCATCAAAAGGGTTGAAAGTTTACAACTTGTAATACTAAAAGGAAGTGGACACTTTAGTTAGCTAAGTTTCTTAGCTAGTGTGTGTAGATATAAATAAAACACTGGTACAGGAGATTTTGTACACAGTCCTTGCATCTCAGTTGTACGTGTCTTAAAAGCAAACACAGGTGAAATTTTGCCTTTGGATTTATGGAGCATCTTCTCTTCGTGAAACTACCAGTGCCTAAAATGTACTAGGAATGGACTAGACTGTGAAAATTAAGTATTTTCTTGATACGTACCAAGGCTTGAGATTTGTTAGCTGCACAAAATATCACATTTGGCCTATTTTTTTTTCTCTCCTCTTTATAACTCTATTTCATAAGATTAAAGGAAAACATTCAGAACTATCATGCTGTATCTTCACAGTATCTAACAACAAAACTTCCACTTCTCAGGGAACCTGCTCTTTGCATCATGAGGGGTTTCCCAAATCTACTTGTTCGGAAAGGGAAGAAGCCTCTGGCTCTTCACTCTTGTGGTAGAACATGGACTTTCTGAAGCACAGGAGAAAATGGCACCTTTTTAACTGGCTTTCAGAAGGTTCCTTGGGTGATACACAGTTTCTAATTGATCTGAGGAATGGTTATTAAGAGTTGAAACTGCACTCTGTGTTGCATGGAGGTCACCTCAAAAATGTGTTGTCTACCATTCTGAAAACCTTCATACTTCAGAGATCCCCTATGCAATACGGTGGATGGGGCAGATTTCTGTCTTATGAAGTTCCATAGTTTTGAGCAAGGTAAATAAATCTGGAATAAGTTGGCAGACAGATGACTTTCCGGACAATATACTAGACTAGGACTGAGGCAAAGTGAATTTTTCACTGGATTTCCCATAGACTTTTTTAGTTCATTACTGTTCAGCTCTGGTCCTATGTCATTATGCTGTGGAAAAATTCCAGCTCCATCCCCAAATTTACTTGGGAAAAGTAGGGAATAAATGAGGCCAGATGTGTCACTCTGATAGTACTTTATCAGCACATATCAGCACATTTGCTTCTGGGTATATACTAATTTTCACTTCATTTTGTTCACCTTCTTGAGTCAGCCCTGTGTCCAAAGGCTTGTGTCTCAGGCTTGTACCTTGGGAGCTTTGCACAGCTGATAACATAACTCATCTGGTCAATTCTCCTAAGTCTATCCAGACTTTTAGTCATGCTCAGACCAGCAGTGAGGGTAAAGTGGTTTTAACAAGTGGAGGAACAATAAGAGATGTCAGCGCTCTGCAGCATTTCTGATCCCAGAAACATTGCTGGTGATATAGGGATGCTTTAGCTGACGTCTTTTTCTTGAACTACATGCCATGGCATGTAACAAAGGCAAACTTTCCAAACTTCATAGACAGAACAGGAATCTCAGTCACCGTACAGCTGACATATGGCTATACACACATATATATAAACACACTCACATCTATACTGAACAAAGATAACTGAATGGAAGTCAGCTATCCACAAAGTCCCCTTGTAGTTAGGTCATGATACAAGCTCTGTTTTTCACTGCCCTCGGTTGTGTTCTTGCCTGAGCTCACTGCCAAAAACTTTTCATGCTGTACCCACAGCAAGGAAGCAAAGAAGACAGCAGAAAGGGTCCTTGCTGTAAAGACACGAGAAGCTGACCAGGGTGACTGAGGAGACATTGAATTTCAAATACTCACATGCACCCCATTCACCTCACAGTTAATGTCTATGGATCTACAAAGCCTAAGGCTACAGGCCCATTCTGAACTCAGTCTTTTATGTACCCCTGCACTTACATTGTTCAAGTTTCAGAAAGGGCAAAAGGATACATTTCTCCTCTCATCAGTGATGCTTCCATCTCAGCAAAGTCTTCAAATTAGACTCCTGTAATAAAATCCATTTTTTGTTCTGTTAGAGGCCTTGTTGCACGTTACTAGTAAATAGGGAAATGCAGTGTAAAACATTCATTTCTGTTTTCCAGAAGAAACATCTTTGGTCTTAAAACAAAGTTACATTTATTTTCTTGAAAATGTCATATGACATTTGCAGGGCACCCTCTCTTTTTTCTCATACTGATCAACTTGCATCTTTCCAGAAACCAAACTGGATGCAACTTTAGATTACACATGCTTCCTAGAAGATCAATATTTAATAGCAATGTGTATAATAATCCATAAATTTCGTAGAGAAAAAGGAATAAGCCTATGATCTCGGCAGGACAGTCATTATGAGTCAGTCCTAATCCCAACTGAGTCTGCTTGTGGGCAAATCATTTTAATTTGTATTGCCATACTGCACCAGAGGTCTGTGAAATTATTTTCAAGCACCTCTCTCATGGCCTGCAAACAGATTACTCAGATCTTTCCTTGCTTTAAATGAAAAAAAAGAAAGCCAAAAAAAAAAAAAATCAAGAGGATAGGAAAAAAGAGCATATAATCCCCTCCAAAACGTCCATCTTCAGCATCAAGAGAAAATACCTGTCTTGTGGCACTGACAGAATTCACAGAAGAGAGTGTGGCTTTTCTTCTTTTTTTAAACAGGAAACGTATGGGAGAAGAACACTTCACTAAGACTCCCACTTTTCTGAAGAGCTTCTTCCTTACCCTGCTTTCCTCTTGCCTACAACCTTCTGACTCAAAGGTGCAATGCACATCTCTCTCTCCCTCTTTCCTTTCTTTTCAGCCTTCAAAAATGAATTAATGAAATTTCCCTGCAGTCTGTACAAGACATGGGCTCTTTTAGATTCCTTTAATAGAAAATTTATTTGGGGGTTAGAAAAATCTTTCTTTTTATGAGAAGGCTGAAAAATGGCAAGCCACAGCTGGCTGTCCAATCATAATTACTGTTGCACGTACAGACTGCAAAAGAAATTCATGCTGTTCATTCCCTCAACTGTTTGTTTCAATCTTGTTTTGTCTGTTTGGTTGTTGCATCTTGCACCTGTAATTCTGGTTATATAATTATTTTCATTAACATCATGGACTATGACTCCATGCCTCTGGAATCCAAGAAATTAAATCCTGATGACTTCAATCTAAATGCACTTCAGACCTTAGATACTATTTTAAAACAATGGACTAAAAATGGATATAGTCACAGCCAGTTTTTGTGGATAACCTATATACTCTGCTATATGAAGTACATATTTCTTTTCAGTTTTAAGGCTCTTCACAACAACATTATCTACTTTCAAAAACCACTGTGTTTGGCTACCAGCTCTTCCAGATTTAGACAAGTTAGAATCAGATAAGGATATTGGAAGTTGCAGGTAACTCATGTTTGTAGACTGATTGGTCTTTATCCTAGTACTTTGGAGACAAAATTGATTTTCTTTATCCAGTATTATTGAGGGCAATCCCGGTTTCAGTTTGCTTTGTGGAAGGAAGCCGACCCTTCTTAGTTCTGAAAAGAAGCAATGAATTTTTTTTCCATTTAGGGGAAATTTCCCAAGGAATGGGAGAAAATGTTTGCAAATAATAGAAACAGACAAAACCCACTGGAATTACCTGTTGATTAGTGATGGGAAACAATCTCTCAGTGACAGAAAAGGAGTTGAGCAGGAACAGATTGCTGCTCACTGCAGTACTGGGGAAGAAGGTAGAGGAAGGACACAGAAAGAAAGAAGACACTGAAAGTGATGAGGTGGGAAAATTATTTCTTCAGCTCATGTTGAGTTGATCTGAAAGTAGCTGACATTCCCAGTACCAGAAAAAGGGTATGGTAACAGTCATGAGGCTAAGAATGTGCCAAGGATAACTGCATGAGCTTCTACAAGGCAAAGCATCCCAACAAGCCCATCAACCCTACAGCCTTTGAGAAGAGTGGCTTGAGAGTTGCTCAGTGGAAAGGGGCTTAGGGGTGCTGGTAAACAGTGGCTGAACATGAACCAGCCTGTGCGTAAGCCAAGAAGGCTTACGGCATCCTGGCCTGTATCTCGAGTAGAGTGGTCAGCAGAACCAGGGCAGTGATTGCCCCCCTGTACACTGGTGGGGCCACATCTCAAATCCTGTGTCAAGTTCTGGGCCTCTCACTGCAAGAAGGACATTGTAGTGTTGGACCGTGTCCAGAGAAGGGAAACAGAGCTGGTGAAGGGTCTGGAGCACAAGTCCTGTGAGGAGTGGCTGAGGAAGCCTACAACATCTACAACTACCTGGAAGGAGTGAAGTAGGGGTCAGCTTCTTCTGCCATGTCTCAAGTGAGAGGACAAGAGGAAATGGCCCTCAGTTGTGCCAGGGGAGGTTCAGATTAGATATCAGAAAAAAAGTTCTCACTGAAAGTGTGATTAGGCTCTGGAACAAGTTGCCCAGGAGGGTGGTGGAGTCACTGTCTCTGGAAGTATTCAAGAGCTGTCTGGATGTGGCACTTGGGGATATGATTTAGGGGTGACTATGATAGTGTTGTGTCACTGTTGTACCAGGGACAGTGAGAAAAGTGGCATAGACTCCAGTCGAGAGGAAGGGGATTTTTTTATTAATTTCCAAACTTGTTTATATAACCTGGTTCACTTGAATGGCTTAAGGTTATTGGTCCTTTGACCATCTACCTCTTAGAATGATTGGTTAAACCCTACAACACCCATTTGAAAATATTTCTCCAGTCAGTAACATAACAAACTGCATAAGAAACTGCAGCTGCAAGATGAAAGGTATTGGTTTACAAAAACCTCTCACTGTTCCCAGCTAGCGTGCATGTGAAAGCAAGACTTCCACAAGGATGCTGGCAGAAAGCTGGAAAATTTCTCTGCGATCAAGCTTTCAGTATCCACAGTGTTGGGATGACAGTCAAGCTAGATGATCTTGAAGGTCCCTTCAAACCTTGATGATTCTGTGAAAATAATTTTTCCTATATGGATAAAAGATACAAGAAAAATCAGTATCAAAGAGATGTTTAGGTTCTAACAGAAACCAGATCTGATTGGCTAAAATGTCTGAGAAAAAACAGGTTTCAGAAGCAAGTCTGAGGCAAATAAAATTTTTTTTATTATTAGCCTAAGCTGATGGTTGGGACTGACAGAGAGAGATATCAGAGAAAGAGGAGATTTCAAGTAATTTCTGACTTCTGAAGGAAACGCTTTACAAGACACTAAGAATTTTGTCACTTATCATCTGGGAAAGTTTTCCTTCATCTACTCCTTTACAACTCCCAGAACGAAGACCCCCCTAACCCCACATGAAGCTTTTGGTCACTATTGTATCAGAAACTGCAAAAGGAAATCAGATCCAAGCAAGTCTGATACCAGCAATCACAACTGGATACTTGAGTTTACACTTGGGCCTTGTTTGTCCTTCCATGACCTTTTCAGAAGCTCTGAAACAACACAAAATTTGTAATTAATCCATGGGAGTATTTTTCTTTCAGTTTCAAGACCTAGTTAAAGCAGCTGTATTTATTTACCTGAAATATCAACAGCATGGATTTGAAAAAAGAAACCCACTGAGAACACTCAAAAAGAAAAAAGGGTCCTTTGAAAGCGCTGGTGTGTTTTGCTGTTAATTTTGCACCACAGATCATGGGAATATTTTATTGGATATTCTCTCATTTTAAGAGAAGATCAGAAGTTGGTAATCCATCTTAAAAGTTGTGAGTCCATGGGGGTTTTTTTCTTCAATTAGAAATTGAAATCTAGCATTGAATTTACATACATTAACAGCATGAAAAAAAATTAAAAGGCATGGGATTTTGAAATGTATATTGAAGCAATTTTTAAGTTATAGGTTAACTTAACTGAAGAGACACTGTAAAAAATTACTAGATGGTTCTCAGTGAAAAGTTGTTGTGAAGATGCGGTAAAATAATGAACATTGTACTTACCATTTTCTCCTTTTGTTTCTTCACAATCAACACTTAATATCTTAAGTGAAAGCATGACATATTTCTATCAGAAGTCACCAAGGTTTACCTTTGTTTCTAAACCAATTTTACTTAAGTACTTTAGGATTTGCACTTTTTCTGCCTCAAGTGTTGCCAAGCAAATTGGAGAAAATGCCCTTTCAGCCAGACCTGTTACTAGAGATGTATCTCTAGTAAAATCCAAAATACAACATATTTTGGATGATACAGTATTTTTCTGACATAATTGGAGAAGACAGTGCTTGGATTTTATTCTGAACGACTGACTTGGTGGAATACAGGTGAGGTTGACACAGGACTGGAGTGAAGCCAGGTCTGTGGGATGCATATTTTGGTAAGGATGGACTACAAAAGAAGGAATAGAGATTTGGCAGCCCATAAATCCTGCAGGGCTGCAGAGAGATGACATTTACCAAAGAAAAGACCTTGAAAGAAGGTCTGAAAGAAATGTTACAGCTGGGAGCACAATAAATTGACAAACACTGAATGTTGTGAATATTAAAAATAAAATGCGTAGAAATAGAATTTTCTTCTAGCTATGTAGACAATAATATTTTTAATATGTGAACAGCATTTTGTTGCCAGTGTTTTTATAGTACAGTAATATTTTATATGATTACTTTTATTTCTTGTTGCTGTTTTTAAACTCATTTATTTTGGTGTATAGCTGAATTGCATGTGGCTTCATTGTCTGAAGTGATTTTTTAAAACAAGGATCCTTTCACAGAAAACAGAGTCTCCAATTTTGTTCTTTCGCAGAGCAGAGTAACATTTTGTTACATTCTACTGATACAGATTGAAGATATGAGGGCACTGCTATTAGAATTATTAAAACTGCTAACTGTGGCTGGTTTAGTTCCCTCTATTTTGTATTTGTTTTGCTCCCTTTCTCTGACAGTGTTAGAATTTATTTGGTGTAGTTTTTCTTGCTGCCCTCAGCTCTTCCTACAAGCAAAACTATAATCTTCCTGTGTTACTGTGCTTAGGTCTTGCCAGTGGTTTTTTTTTTTAAGTCTCTAGGTGTTTTGGACCAATTTACAATTTGATGAAAATTTGAAGACAGATACAAAGCAGGTTCACCACTGATGAAAAAGGTTACACAATTAAAATAAAAATACAAGGAGGTTTGAAGGATAAGACAAGAAAATACCTAGTATATAAGTAATGTAAATTTTGTACCATGTAACACTACATGAGGCTTACTGAAACTTTTTCTTTTGTTTTATATTCAATGATTTTAGTATCACTTCCACAGATTTACTCTAGTATAAATGATTTTATAATTTGTCTTTGAGAAGGATAGAAAAGAATGAATTAACTTCAAACTGCCGTTTATTTCCCCTGTTACCATAGCCCAGACTGGATACATAACCAGGATTAGGAGGGAGGAAGGACTTAACCTTGAACATTTACAACAGAAGTAGAATGGTAACAAAAGTATAAATTATTATTAAATACCCTCTGGGGATATCTGGCAGAACTCATTACAGATAGGTTCTGCACCTGTAGTAGATACATGCAACAAATGCAAAACAGTTTCCATGCCAGCTCATTCCTAGTCAAACCAAGAGTTCACAAGATCCATAAATCGTAGGTTCTGAATCTCTGCCACTTGTTAGAAATGCAAAAAATATGCAAAAAAGAAGCACAGAAAGGATGATACAGAAAGTTTATTTCAGAGTGGTGCTATATTTACTTATAACAAACGCATGTTATCATGATATTTAAGTTACAAATGTTACTTAGCCAGTACTTAACGTTGAAATCAATCCCTGAAATAAAAAGCTTTTTTCATAAAGCAAAACAACACCTGCCTGAAATGCCTGAATATCAAAATCTGGATCAAAAGCAAGTTTATTCTGTGACCTTTCAGTATTTCTAAATAGGAAAGGAAATAATATTTTGAAAATGCAGGGACATTTTCTAAAGGCATCTTGAAAAGTCAATACATAACATACACCAAAGTCTCAATTTTGCATGATGAAAACTTTTACATAAATGTTTAGAATTTTCTTTAAAATACAAAAAACAAGATTACATCATAATCTAGAGGTAGAACTGAATGATAATACATGCTACACAAAGATCCTGCACTTAAGAGCTTCTACCATTTTATGAAAATAGTGGTGCAAAAAGGCAATTAGAGTTATCAAGAAGGTGAAATCATCATAGATTTCCAGCAACTGTCTTAGCTGCAAGCTTTAAACATATATTTGAAGTAATCAAAACAGCATGTATTTAAAATGATAAATAATCCATTTTGTCACTCTCTTGGCCATTGGTTTACTAAAAAACTAAATTTCCTCTTCTTAGAAGGCTTTGTGTTTGAAATCTTCTCTGTAGACAAGTAATAGTGAAGGATTTCTTTCTTAAAACCTTAAAGTAGTCATAAACAAAATAATGCTTTATAGAATACATGAGACTCAGTAAGAAATTAAGACTCTAAAGGCATTTATAGTTCCTAATGATTGTCTCATGCTGGGTCCTTTACAAATCTGACAATAATAAACCTTTCATTATACGTGCTCGATCATGTATTTTTCCATACATATGGAATTTACAAACACACACATGTAACAGACTAACATTAGAGATAGTTACAGGCCAAACAACCTGTTAAATCACCAGTAATATAACCAAACAACCAGAACCAAAGTTCTGCACAGACAAGAAAATTAATCTTACGTTACTAACTTGTGAATGAAGTGCTCTCTGTTCAGTTCAAAAACTGCTCTTCCATGGGCTTAAATCAATTAATAAACTGAAAGCAACAGCTTTAATTCTCTTGGCATCAGTGACCTGCAGTAACTTCCATAGCCACATGAGGATTCTGAATGTATAGTTGTTAATATTAAAGTTTAAAATTTTAAAGTTGGGAGATGCACAGAATTGCAGTAACAACAGTCATGAAAGCACCTAGGACTCGCATAATTATTACCCTGAAACTCAGGGCTGTGTTTAATTATTCCAACACATAAATTACAGCCGTCACTGCAGAGCAGGCAGGAGACAGGCAGTACCATACACGCATCACAAATGCTATGCAGTGGATGCAACAGCAACGTGCCCTTCCAGCAGAGTCACGCACCCACACCTTGGGCTTTATTACTAACTGTGTAGAAGGCACCTACAAGAGGGAAGTAACCCTTCTCCTCTGTCTGGTACCTGTAGGACCTTATCTGGGTTACCATGTCCAGTTGTGAGGAGCCAATTTCGTTTTGATTTGTCTCAACACTGCTTGTCAGAGGCATGTGGAGGAGGGGTTGCACATGTGCCACCTGCAGAAGGCAGCTAGAAGATGGAGGAAAGCCTTGTCTCTGAGGAGACTACCTGGCAAACGTTTCACCTCACATGGGACAAGCAGTCAGCAGGGGAACACCAAAGACACTGTCCCCTTCAGAGACATTCTCCAATCAGACGGCAAAAGGTCTCCACCAATGGACTGCAGTGGAACATTGGACCAGGCCACTGGTCTCCTGTCAGCAGGCAGACTTTTGGCTTTGGAGTTTTTGAGTCTTGTTTTTGGGGGGCCTGCTGCTGCTCGCTACTGCTTGCTGCTGTTCATTTGTTGGCTCGCTTGTTCCCTCCTTTGACCTGGCCCCACCCTGCCTTTTGGCTCTCCTGCCCTTGCTTGCTCTTGCTGGCCCTTGCACCTGTCCTGCCTCCCTGTGTCCCTGACCGCTGCCCTGCCGCTTCGCCCCACATCCCTACCTGGGCTCCGATCAGTGCCCTGCCCTGCCGCCCCGATCCAATCTGTCGCTGTGATCCTCTCTGCGACCCTGTCCATGGTCATTCTGAAGTGAGTCTAGGCAAGGGTGACCAAGATGGCCAGGGTGCTGAAGAATATGATGTATTAGGAGAGGTTGAGAGCTCAGCCTGCACAGCTCAGAGTAGAAAAAGTTAAGAAGACTTTGTGTCTGAATAAAACTACTTGATGGCACAATACCAAGAAGATGGAGCCCAGACTTTTCTCAGAGATGGATGGTGATGGTTATGGCTGATCCTGTGTTTCCCAAGTTGGAACACAGGAAACTTTGAGTACTTATTAGCAATTTGTTTATCACAAGATAAACACTGCAACAGGTAGCCCAGAGAAGTTATGGAAACTCTGTGCTGTCCTTGGAAGCGTTCAGTACTTCACTGTACATGGCCCTGAACAACCTGATATTAAAAGTAATGTCTTGGAGCAGGGGCGTGGTCGAGGTGATGTCTAAACATCTCTTTCAACCTAAATTACAATTCTGTGATTCTACTGGTGAACTGATTCTGATACCATGAACATTACAAGGATTAACAGAGTTAAAAAGTGAAATAAATCTTTCCCCTTTTGTCATTTCCAAATGTGACCCTTTGAATACCCAGCAAAGTCCTGTCACATAGAAATGCCCAGCATAGATATTTTTCCCTTCTATTCCTATATGAGCCTTCTGTGTAATTGTTCCCATCTCCCGGTTCAACTTTGAGTGTTCTGTGCCTGTTGGTGAATTCAGTATCCAGATAATACTCTTGAAGTCATAATTCTACTCAGAAATTTGCACTTGGAAAAATTGCCAGCGCTCCATAACCTTCACTCCAGCAGATAGGAGCATCCTTCATTGTAAGCTGTGTATTGTGGTGCCTCCGTAACGACCATCCTTCTCTTGGTCGAAGATAGAAGATACACCGTAAGGTGCAGCAACACTTTGGTCTTCAGTGTCTGGGTCATAAGAGCAACTTCATTTAGCAATAGGCATTGAGAAAAAAAGAAAATTATTTTCTTTCTCCTCTTGTGGAAAGTCTTCTATATTTGTAATGGTGTTAGGCCTTTTGCTCCCCCACAGCATCTGATTCCATGGGAATACCGACAGAAAACATCCTACAATAGGTCTATAAACACACCTATCTTCAGGCTTTTGCTGGTGGTGACTTGTGTATCAATCCTGTGAGGTCCCACAGACTGGTTCATCATCCCTGACATACAGGGACGTATGTATGACCCTGAGACAATACCTGTCTCTGTTTAATGGCTGGAGAGCATCACTTGCAGATATGGTACTTCAGAAGCTGAATAATTATGGAATCACAGAACAGGTCAGGTTGGAAGGGACCACAGGGGGTCATTTGGTTCAACTTCCCTGCTCAAGTAGGGTCACCCTAGAGCCCATGGCACAGCACTGCGTCCAGACGGTTCTTGAGTATCTCCAGTAAGGGAGACTCCACACCCTCTCCGGGCAACCGCACAGGAGAGGTCTTCCTCATGTTCAGGTGGAACTTCCTGTGCATCAGCTCCTGCCCGTTGCCTCTTGTCCGGCAGCACGGAGCAGAGCCCGGCTCCCTCCTCTCCGTTCCCGCCCGGCGGATCCCGGCGGATCCCGCTGTCTGAGCCCTGAGCTCCGCCAGCCCCGCGGAGGCCGTGGGCAGCACGCGCCCACCAGCCCCGCGCGCGGCCCGCGCCCCACCGCCCCGTGTTTACCCCGAGCCCCCGCCCCTCCTGACGTCACTGGGCGTCGGCCGTGACGTCACTTGCCCGGGCGGTGCCCGGCGGGTGGTGGGGGGGCGCCCCCAAGATGGCGGACCAGATCCCGCTGCGCCCGGTGCCGCGCAGCGCCCAGCGCAGGGCGGCCTATTACAGCAGCGCCGCCGCGGCGCAGCGGCACAGCAGGTACGGACAGGGCCGGCGCGGCGGCTTCTGCCCTCCTCCTTCCCCTCTCCTTCCTCTGTCCCCAGCCGCGGGCGGGGCGGCGTGCGCCCCTCGCCCAGCCCCGCTGCCCTGCGGGGCTCCGGGACCGCCCGCCCGCTCCGGGGGGAGGGCGGGAAGGGGTGGCGGCCCCGCCGTGGATGGCGGAGGGGGGTATTGGCAGTCGCTGGCTCCCGCAGGCCTCCGCGGCTGTGGCCGCCTCTCCTGGGCCGCTGTTCCCGTGTCCCGGCGGCGGGGCTGGGGCCGGGACGGGTTGTGGTGGCGGCGGGAGGATGCGCAGGGCGCCCTCGGCCCGGCTGCTCCCGGTGCCGGCCCCGCGCCCGCGGGTGCGGCCTTCGATCGCCCGGCCCCGCCACCCGCAACTCCGCGCAACTCGGGTCCCTTGCCAGGAGTTCACTTAGGAGCGGGATTCCCGCGGCGGGGGGCTTGTTTGGGCGTCCTTAGGAAATATGTTGCGAGCTAGTTGTTGGGTGCTAGCACGGACACCATTCCTGAGTGTGGGAATTAAAATAACTTCAAATTTCCTGAAAGATATACTATTGGGCTTCAGCAATTTGGAAAAGATGGTTTAAAGGACTGACATCAAATTGTTTCCAGGCAAAAATTGAATGTTTCTTCGCTTCCCATTATTCTGGATTTATTCTAAGTATACTATTGTTTTGAGCAAGGAAAAACTTTGCTCCATAATTTTGGTATCTCCACTGGATAGCCGTCTTACAATGGATGATGTGATTATACTTACTGGTTTGAGGTTTCTTTCCTCTTTTTGTTCTTGTAGAGCATTGGCTGTGGATACAAGGACTGGAGGGAGCAGTTGTAGGATCTGAAGTAAATGGACTTGCTAAGAACAGAATAGTTGGTGCTGTTGTTCTAGTTCAAATACAGTGATAAATCTGTTTCATAATGAATAAAATGTATTTCCTTCTTTGTCTGGATGGGATAACTAACAAGAAAGGTTAAAGTTTAAAGGTGTGCAAAATAGGTTAGGCTTACATTATGTTGTCTTGATTCTTAAACTGGACAAAGGTTTTTTTATGAACCTTCACAAGTTTGTAGGACTGTCTGCCATAGTAGTAGGTTTTCCCATCTCACCAATTAATACTTGAACATCTGACAATTTGTAGTAGGTTTGTCCTCTGTCTTGAGGTAGGGCAGTGTTACCATCATTATCCCTATTCCTTAGAGAATTGAATCAGAGAAATCTCTCACTGAAGTTTGTTTTTCGGTAGGTGCTGTGCTCAGGAATAAAGAGGAGGATTAGATAGGCGTAAACTTAGTCCAGACTGTAAAAGGTACTGGGAGTTCTGTTGTAGGTTAACCAGGAGTGTTTTGGTGATTTGAAAAATGCTTTAGATGTGATGGATTGAGTCCCTAAGTCACATGGTTACACAGGTTTATTGAAGGTGTCATTGTGGTTCTTTATACAAACTGTTTAATCGTGGCTTTATAAACAGATTTGGCAAGCTGTAGGAACTAGCAAGGAACTACCAAGTCATTACAAATTTGCTTCTTGCTCTCTGTCTTTGATCAACATTGCCCTCCAAAGATTGTGGGTTACATTCCTTCTAATTTAGATGACATCTTTCAGAGTTACGGTCTTTCATAATCTGTGTATTTAACTTACTGATCCTCCACAAAAGTGATTATTTATCTTTTTCATTACTTTTGTGCAACTTTTGGTAGGTATATAAAAGCTTTAAAAATTGACAGGCTCATTTATTGCATTTCTTTATTTTTGATCACTTGATTAATCAATTGCTCATTTGAGCTCTTAGAGTTAGAATACTTACACTAGCCTCTTCACTCACTTTATTGGTTTTATTTTTGATAATGTGAGTTGAGTAGGTTGGTCACTCTCCTTCAAGAATACCTTGCCTTGGCATTATGAGAGCACCTCTGGGAGGTGTCCTATGGACCTGTAACAAAACATGGGAATGCTTGCGTAGAGTCTACCACAGCTGTCTTGTGTAGAGTCTAAGGGGAAGTACAGCAGTGCAGATAGCCGACTTGTAAGTCTTATGGCTCTAAGCTTGTAATTGAACTACCACTTCTATGCCTTTATTAATGATTCATCATGCTTTTCTAATCTTTATCTTCAGCACAGACTCTGAAGAAGCCTTGCATTCCTGTGGAAACTGCAGCAAAGGTCCTGATGTCAGATACTTATGAGAGTGTTCAAGTGAAGTCACTGAGGTCTCTGATATGCAGAAACCTATCATGTGCATGTATGCTTGAGGATTTTGCCTAAAAGGGTGTAATCATCTTGGCATCAGCATATCTCTGAAGATGTCTAGAAACAAACACCCATTAAAATACACTAGAGTTGGTATATGGGGTTTAATCCAGTGCTGTTGTTTCTGGACCTTCAAGAGTCTTTGATGTGCTGTGATTTATTTCTTCAGTGAAGAATTTACAGTCTTTTGGAAATCTTATACACACATCCTTAACTTAATTGTGGTAGTGTTTTTCATTCCAGTTGATTGTCCTGCTGCTGGGCAACATCAGTTAATACAACTCATCAGTTGCTAACCTTTATTGGCCTCACAGCTAATTTATAGGATGACTTCTTTTGCTTGAGCTAAGCAGTCTGTAGGAGTCTTTGCCAGTGTTGCTATAGTTTGCTTTGCAGTAAGGACAAAGACTTTCATACTCAGGGTTTGCCTATAGTGCGCTTTGTGCTTTTGAGATTTATTTAGACAGACTGCGCATATTTTAAAGCTGGAATATGTTTTCCCACACACACCTAAAGAAACTTCAACAATATGCACACTTCTGTATAAAATTGTAGCCAGCTAAGAATCGTGAAATGTCCTGGGATGTACTTTATATATAAATAAACATGACAAGACTAATGTATTTTATATATTCATACTGTATATGTTAAGGTATGTTAAAAAAAAAATTAAAAATACATATTAAATGTTACCTGTGGTTCAATGAACACATGCATGTTCTGCTTTTATTTCTGATGCTTAAGGGCAACTTACTACTTTTGCAGTAGAAATTGAGTTATTACATTTTCTGTCATCTTTATCTCAGATGGACAGAGAACTGTTCATGTGCTGCCATTAGCAATTAGGGAAATCCATCTTGGAGGAAAAGGTTGTTCAACTTAAAATTAACTTGAAAAATCCTTGCTATTGTTTAGGATTTTCAACTTGTATAGTTGTAAAAAGGCTTGGGGGAAAAGCCGATTGGTTCAGCACCTTGTCCTTCAGCTTGAAGGTTGTTATCTACAGGAAAATTAGCTGCTGCTTTTTATTTACATGGTGAGGGAGAAGGAGGACCAGAGAACATTCGGGTTCGCCTTAAATGTGCAGTGAGGCTTGTTCTCATCTGTTAGACTTGTTGTCCTCAACCCCAGAGTAATCAACTGCTGAATGCAGGAAGGAAGTTGACTGTGCTGTGCTCGTTGTCACGTGACGTTGATGGCAGGAAAACAAGAAGCCTGGTGGAATTTTGAAGCTGATAAGGAACTAAACCGTAGTCAATCATCATTTATCCATAAACAAAATAGCTGCTTTATTCATGCTTGCTGCTGTCAGTGTATGCTTGTGTTTAGCCTAATAGGGCTGAGGTGAGAGGTGTTGGGACTCCTGAGCTGGTACCAGAACATCACATCTTACCAGCTTTCCCTTATGTGACATACATTTACTTGCACTCCAGATCCTCACAAAGGTGGTGTCATGAAAGATACCCAGTCACTGGAAGGAAATCTCTTGCATGATTATTCATGGTATGAGCCACTGTAGTGTATTTATGAATGGCACTACTGGATATATGAGGTGGTTGTGGCAGGGTAAGTTGTGGAACAGATCAACCTCTGTTGCTTGTCTCTGCAGTTTGCCACTGATGGAACAACTCTGTTTTAAGGCAACTGACTATACTGTTGTTTATTTATTTTATGTCATTAGCAAATAAGAAAATTGCACAAGAAGGAAAAAAAGAACCAAATAATAGGGTAATGTGTCTTTTGTACAGATAAATGCAGGATACTTGGTCCTTAACAATTGGTGATCTGTAGCTTATTTAATGTGAAGTATGTATAATAGAAAAAATGAAATCTATTCCAGAAAAAAGGAAATGGAAGTCTGGAGAATTTGAAATTCAATGAGAATTCACATGCTTCCCTGATACTTGCAAACCAATTTTTGTAGTACACAGAAAATAAGATGATTTAATGTAGTAATACTGTTCTGATGCTTTCCATTTGAATGAAAGCTGTTCCCAGCAATCTTGTAGTCTGTATGGTTATGATTTCTCAGGGTGTTTGACTAGGTTCCACAGTGAACCACCAAAGAAGAAATAAAAATGTCAACAGACAGTACTCAAGGCTTGTACTGTAATTCTGTGGGGTTTTTTCACTTCTGGGATAGTCTGATGTGAGCTTTGTTAAAATACCTTGATTTGTGCTGCCTTTCAGTTGTTTGTTAGAACTGTGTCCTAATTCTAAACTATGAAGTGATTTTCACAGTCTAGATGTTATTCTTCATATTCCAGTGGGTTTTGATATTTCATGTGTAATAACTAAGAATAATGTCTCCAAATAACTGAAAATATTATTTGATGAGGCCATGCAACAATCAGATCTTTTAGGACCTAACATCTCTTGTAGAATGGCGTTCACAGAAAGTTCATGACTTATATTGGTATAACTGTGGGTCTGGAAAGCCTTGTAAAATGTCCATAATTGTTCAAAAAACCCAAATATTGATACATATCAGTGGAGTTTACCCATCGAATGGGCTATATGCAGTGATATTTGGTATCTTGTACGGTTTTCTGAAATGCTGCTAGTTCCCGTGAATCTCCTCCTGGGTATTTCTGAATGTTTAGAACAAAAGTTCTTACAATATCTGGGCAGAGTTTTACAGGTTTCAATTTCATCTTCTCCCCTACACACCTGTTAATTGAATGGCCCTACATATTTCATCTTGAAAATGAGCTTGAAAATGATGGATGAAGCTGAATGACTGACAACATTGGCATTAATTTGAATTTTAATATAGCGTCTGTGATAAAACATTCCAAAGATGGAACTGAATTGACTTTTGAACATCTGTGTTTTAAAACTGCTGTTGCAAAGTGACAGTAACTTCTTCAAACATCTGTTGTTTGACCGGAAGCAGTAACTTGTTAAGTCCAGGAACATAAACTGTAAATAGCTATGTTACTTTTTTTGTAAAAATAGCATTGTTAACGCTCTTCATTCTGCTACTCTGGACATGATCACAGAAGCTCCTGGAAGTTAATCAGCTGTGGGGGTGTGTAGGAGTGGGTACTTAAAACTTGTTAATTCCCTACATGTGTACTGGTACACCTGCACTTCCTTGTGGACAAAGCTCCCTAACAGCATCCCGGTTCTTGTGGTGCTTTGTTTAAATCAGAGTTCCTGTCTTGTGTTTTTTTTCCTCTGTGACAAGCAGACAGGAATGGCAGCAAAATGGATGCGTCATTACAGATGATTTGTATCTGCTTTCTGTAGGACAGAAATCTTTGCAGGAGGTAGCAACTCAAAGTGAGATGTATCAGTTGTTACTGTGATACCAAAAGTTGCGAATGTTACAGGTTCAGCTGATACTTGCTGGAAATGTCATGAACTCTGAACAAATAAATGCGTTATTCCTGGTGTTTCAGGCTACAGGTGCTGATCTGTAGATGTTGTAGTGTATTGGGAATGAGAACACATTAAATTACACAGCTGTATGTTATGCTGATATATTCAAATACATATATATTCATTCCAAGACACCTCTATCTTTTGTTTCAGCATAAGGAGGAAAGGATCAAAGGCAGTGTGAAGAAGTCTCACTAGAATAGTCCTTAGGAGAGTTGTCTGTACTGTTATGCCATTTTTACAAAGTGGTTCAATCATGTATGTCCTTTTGTTCTTCTTCCAGGAGAATTCTTGCCCCCCCTTTTTTATAGACTCTACCTGAAATCCAAAGTGTTTGTCTCTTTTTCATTTAAAAAAATTCAACATTGATGTCACTGTCTTGCAGGACATACTGCCCTTTGTCATTAGCCTTTCCTGGATTGTGGTTTTGGACAGGTATTTGCCCCTGTTATTTGGAACTATATCACTGAGTGACTTTTAGGTTTAGTCCGAGATCCCATCTCTGAGTTCTGATTCTTCCAACAGGGTTGTTTGCATGGCAGCTTTATACTTAGGATGCTGTATTTGTGTAACGGTGGTTGGGTTGGGTCTGTTTTCAAGATCTCAAGTTATAGAGTACCTCTAGTGTTTAGAAAAAGGAGTAGTTCATGTATTCACATTCCTGAACTGCGTTTTGCTTTCTTTGCTGAAGGCTTTATTTATAGGATAACACTGCTGGTTGGGACTGACATGTAATTTAGGATAGGTGCAGATTCTGGGACTTCTGCCTAGGACAAAGGTCCAAGGAGTTTGATGTGTAAGTTTTGAAAAATAGTCTTGCCATATGTTAATATTTTCAGACCTTGTATGCAGTGTGTGTTGTCATTGTTAGTTTCTGTGGCTTTTACTTTTCAGAGCAAAGTTTAATGATTTAATGTTGCAGGTAACCATATGACGTGCATATAAAGTTGCTCACATTAGCAACTGTAAAATAATTTTACAAACAATGGCACTTTCATTGGTGTGATACCTGAGAAGTAGTTTGTCATATTTTATCTGCAGACACAAATTTAGATGACATAGGAACTTTAGGTGATTTTAGTAAAAAAGTGATTTTTAATTGCAGTTCTTCAACTTGGCATTATGTAGAACTGTGCATTTGGAAAAAGTTGTCTTTATGTTTTTCTCTTCACTAGTAATGCTCTTTCACACCAAGATAGGTGTACAGACAGTAATAATTTTTAGCAGTTATTCTTTCAGTAATTATTCTGATCTGAAGCGTTTTAATCATTAGGCAAAAAAAAAAGTTTGAGAACTTCAAATTACTATTGCAGATGTTGCTGTTGTTTGCATAGGCACAAGTGACTGCATGTTTAAGCTATTGCTTTTGCATGCCTTCCTGGTTTGTATCTATAGTATCTAAATACAGTGATTTGTATTGCTTGGGCAGGCATTTGGATTGCTAAGAACAGGGAGAGAAAACAATTGATTGGGCTACAATGTCAATAACAATACCCAGTGACAATGATAAAATGGCCCCGTTGTTCTAATCAATGACATACCCTACTAATTAAAAACAGGGTTCTGGTGAATGTAGATGATGTTTCCTAAGGTCCTGCTGTGTATCTAGGTGTTTCTGGTATCTGTTAAATACAGAGACTCACTCATCTTGTCACGGGTTTCAAAAGGTGTTGTATTAGGGTATGTCTAGTGCTTTGTAAGGTGAGCAAGGGGTAATAAGGACAGGTGCCTTTTTCCATGGAGGCTTCATTACACAGATCTTTTCAATTTGCTTCTTCTGTATATTGTTCTAGTAAGAAAGTGTGATGTAGGAGAGAGAAAAGGCACATAGAATTCATAATATTTGATTTTTGTAGGTGTCTGGTGGAACCTGTAGTTTTAGTATCTGTTGTAAGCCATTTTATAAAATCTACTTATGAGAGGGAGTTGCTGTGGTAATAACTTCGTATTATGCTGGTAGGCCTTTATCTCAACAGATAGAAGGGTTTTTCCCTTAGTTCTGCAAGGCAGAAGATAGCAGATTCTTGTTTGTGGTTTTTTGTTTGGTTTTTGTTTGTTTGTTTGTTTGGGGTTTGGGGTTTTTTTTTGGTTGGTTGGTTTTAGGGTGGGGTTTGTTGTTGGGGTTTTTTTTAGTTGTTTGGTTGTTTTTAATATTGTTGTTTTATTTTTTGTAGTAATAGTAGTAGTTCAACAATGCTGCCTTGAGGTTTTCCAGATTATGTCTCTGTATCATTTGGGGCCAGGGGGACAGTGATTTATTTGGTCTTATTGCAGAGTTTGATCTTACTCATCTCAGTGATGCAGTCAGTAATAAATTTGCCTGCATGCAGTAGAAATAGTTTTTCCTTCTGTCTATTTTGTTGTCCAGTGGATAAACATGCACTATGACAAGAGCATTGTACTAAGTTTTCAAAGATCCTGGATATAAATGTTCAGCTCTACAAATATCCAGCATCCTTAAAAGCTGTCCAAATGTATTTTCTTTTTTTTTTTTTTTCTTTTTTAGTATTAACTGTGGTACTCTATAAAAATTTGTAATAGCATTATTTTGTGTGAGTGTGTGATTTTTTTTATGCCAGGACCTGCATTCAGAGACTTCCCAAGTAACACTGATTAGGGGTGTACTTGCATTAGAGGCACAGCTAAAGCTGAATAGGGACATATAGCGGCAAGCTCTAATCAATTTAAAAAACTTCTGATATAGCTTTTCTGTGTTTTTTAGGAAGAGGTTGGAATAAATTCTTTCAATTTCATGTGTTTAGCTGTAGAAGATTTTTCCTTTTTCAACTTCTGTTGTAATCTAGGAACAACATGATTGCTTTGTAGTTTAACAAAATTTGCTGCTTTGTGAAGCATAGAGGTGTTTGAAATTAGAGGAAAATGTAACTTCTAATTCTTAGAAATTAAGGTAATATTTGAGGAAAATAAGTACTTGTAGTTTGATTTTTCTTGGGTAACTTTCTAGCAAAGCAATTTGTTTTATGAATACACTGGTTATTTGATTAAGAGGAAGGGTTACATGAAAATACGTTGTATAGTTATAAACATGGTTATGGATGAATTATCCTCTCTTAATAAAATTTATGCAGCTGCAGTTTCCTGGGAATTTTTTCTTTGTTACAGGACATGATCTGAACAGTTTTGTCAGTGATACGGGCAGTCTGCAGCAGTTGCTGATTTGGTGGGTCATCCTTTAAGAAACAATTCTTGCTCTTCGTATGGATATACCTGTCACTTTCGTCATTTTTTCTCCTATTGCTTCTCTACAATTTGGCAGATCCTGCCTTTGTCTTCAGACTTGGAAAGCGTTCACATAGGTTGGAGGTAGAGCAGGATATGAGTGAGACAGATCATGCAGCTTACTCTGTCCTCTGCCTGTAACAGGAAGCAGAGGGAGTCCTGTGGCTGCCACAGCCACTCAGCCAAATCACCAGCTCTTTGCAGGACGGGACGTGGTCACAGTGGTGGGTGGCAATAGCTCAGCTGGTCTTTCTCAGCTTTTTTTACTCGAGACTTTTTCCACTGCAGCCTCTCTTCCATGCTACTCTGCATTCCACAGCCATCTCCTGGGTCCAGTTCATGCATAGACTCATGACCATGCATTTGTTTTTCCTCCCTCACTAGATTTGAGAAATACTGCTTTAAGACATCAGCTTTGTTTTTCCGTCTTGTGAATGATGGTCTATAACAAAAGTAACAGCTGATGAGGAACAAATATTTATGCAGTATCTGACACAGTGCTTATATTTCTACCTGGGTCTTTTAATCAAGGAGATAAAAAAAAATCTTCATAAATACTGCTGCTGCATTTGTTGAGTGAGTAAAACCAGAAAAACATGCAGCCACAATTGTTGTGTCTTGCACCTTCCTGCTGCAGCCTTGAATATTGGTCTTTTAGAGTAATGGAAAGCTGGCAGAAAACACAGAAAGTATTATGGATCTAAATAGGTAGGCAAGTTAGGTTTAAATAACTTAGAATGGCTTCCATTACCTGTTACAATACCTGTGAAACTCTGCAGCTGCATCTGCTCTGGCAAACAGCCATCAAAGTGGAATGATGTAGGTACATGTGACTTGAGGCATCATTTTCACAGCAGATATTTATATCAAAATTTCACTTACAAGTATTTATTGTACATGACTTCCTTTCAGCTAAATCCGTTAAATTATATTCCTAATAGTAGTCAGATTTTGTGGAAAGTTGTTTAATATTAATGTTCCCCTTTTCTTAGGAAACCATATTTTGTAAAGATATTTTGTAAATTCATACCTGATTTAGTATCAGTCATGCTGAGAGTTTTGATGTTTTCACTCTGGCTTCTTTATTCATGTTGCTTTCAGTGCTTCCCTATTTAATACAAGTTTCTAGGATTATACTTAATTGATTTGTCACTCAAGGAAAATCAGCACTGCAAGCAATTAAGTGCACAAAAATACTAGGTAACAAAGACACAAAGATTTTTGTCCTCATCCTAGTTATGAAAAATCCATTATTCATTATCTTACTGTTTTTAAATACTGAAGTACAGTTTTCCAACACAATAGCAAAATTGCTTTTGAAACAGAATGAATTGCTTGCCAGTTCAGAGGCTGTATGTTGAAGTCAGGCTTACCAAACACGATGGTGCTTATGCTCATTATCTTCACTACTTGGTGAAGCTCCATGTTTGAAGGTGCAAACCTAGATACCGATGGTGGGAAAAAAACCTTGTCTTTAATACAATGATAAACAAATCTTAAAGAAATTATGATTAGAAGAGCAATGTATTCTGCAAATATTACCACATTTACAAAATAGACTTAAATGTTCAGCATATGTGTGAATTTTTCTCTGTCAAATCTCTCTCCTGTGATTCTCTCGCTTTAGTGTGTTCCTTCGACAAAGATTTTACCATGTTTACTGTGTTACTGTTGTTTATAAGAGATACTATTTTTCAAATCAGACACTTGTTAACTTTGTATGGAAGTAAAAGGGATGTGTTACTTTTTGATATCTTGTATACTCCATTACAGCTGGCAGACTGTGATTTCACTGGGGGGTGTTAAAATACATCATTAATTGGATGTCCAAGAGCAAAACACAATGCAACATAAAGCTCTCTGTTAAAACCGTGCTAATGTAATTTACAAATTTAATTAGAAAAGATTATAAAAGCATGGAACAGGAGTATGTTTAAACGCACGCCTGTCTTACTGGAAGTCTAAGAATAATGTAATATCTTGAGTGTTCTCAAGCAGTGGTTTTATTACCTAGTGTTGATCTAGTCTGAGAGCAATCAATGTAATTTGGGATAATATGGATGTTAACCTGTAATAACTCCTGTGTTTTGTGAAGAGAATTTTTTATATTTTTTTCTTAATGTCCATTAATAATAATAGCTAGATTGTCATATTAAATTAAATATCAGATACAGCTTATTGCAAACAACATTGTGAAGATCAAGTTTTTCATGTTTGTTTTAAACTTTTTTTTTTTAAGTGGGTGCTCTTAGCAATAATTTGGAAAGCATTTTCTGTGCCATATTCTCACATAACTTTCTGGGAACTCTTAACCTTTAATGTTAGCACAGTTTAATCTAGTTTGAAACTTTGGTTGTGTTTTCTACAGTGTGGTGGTGCTTTTACACCATTTGAAACTGATGAAGATTTCTTTTCACAAGGTCTAATAAGGTTCTGATACTCAGTTGACTTGAAACTGGGTGTGAGAGGTGTTTGTTTATTATTATTCCTAGTTATACAATATTTTCTGATGTGCTCGGAACACATCAACATCCCTTAGTGGTGTTCCATACCAAGTGATTCCAAGGAGGTGTAGAAATCAGGGCATTACCTGCCAAAGAAAAGAGGGAATGTCTAGAAGACTTGTTAAACAATAGTAGGTTTGGGGGTCTTTGTTCCCCTTCCTTATTAGAGTTTACTTCTTAACTGTGTTGATACCAATTTATTATATAGCCAGTGTAAAGTATGTGGTGTACCTTTTCAATAGAAATCTAATATTCAATCCTTCTGTTTCCTCCCTCCCTTTCCTGGCATCCAAAAAAGTTAATAACTGCTTTTAATATATATTCTTGTATACAATAGGGCTCAACACAGAAAATCTAGGGTGAAAGGAAATGGTTTCAGGTTTTTGTATTAAATATATAGTGAATTGAAAAAATGCAAGCCCAGTGATGGTGCCTTGATGGTGACATGCTCATTCCTCGTGTTTGTAATATTGCTTTTAAAAAAGATACCGGCTTTGTCTATCAAGACTTTCGACTGAATGACTGCTCTATGTCAGCAGAACTCCCTCCTGCTCAAGCAAGGCTACCTAGAGCTGCTTGCCCAGGATTGTGTCTAGACAGATTTTAAATGTCTCAAAAGATGGAGATGCCACAATCTCCCTGAACAGCTCATATCCGTGCTCAGTCATCCTCATGTTAAAAGTGTTCCCTGATGTTGGGATGGCACCTTCTGTGTTTCAGCTTGTGCGCATTGCCTCTAGTCCTGTGACTGGGCACCACTGAAGACAGTCTGGTTCAGTCATCTTTGCAAACTCCCTTCAGGTCCATAGACATTAGTCAGATCCTGCATGTGCCTTGTCTTCTCCAGGCTGAGCAGTCCCAGCTCTCTCATTCTTTCCTTGTAGGAGAGATGCTTCAGTCCCTTCATGATTGTCATGGCCCTTCATTGAACTCCGTTCAGCATGGCCATGTCTCTCTTGCACTGGACAGAGTGGCCTCCCTGGTGCTGAGCTGAGGGGAAGGATCTCTTCCCTTGATGTGCTGGCAGCACTTTGCCTGATACAGCCCAGGATACCGGTACCTTTCTTTGCAGCAAGGGCACAGTGCTGGCTTAATGGTCAACTTGGTGTTCACCAGGATCCCCAAATTCTTTGCTGTCAGGCTTTTTCCCTGGAGTAGCACTCAGCATATAGTGGTGAGTGAGGTTGTTCAGGTGCAGAACTTTGCAATTCTTCTTGCTGAGCTTGTGATGTTCCCGTCATCCTGTTTCTCCAGCCTGTCAAGTTTGCACTGGATAGCAGCATATTCATCTGGCCTGTCATCACTCTTTCCAGTTTTGTGTCGTCTGCAAACTTGCTGAGGGTGCATTTTGCCCCATCTTCTACATCATCCATGAAGATGTTAAACAGGACTGGAGCCAGTATGGATCTCTGGAGTACACTGGCTTAGTGTACTGACCTCCAACTAGACTTTGTGCCATTGACCACCACCCTCTGGACCTGGCCATTACAACAGAATTCAGTCCATCTCACTGTCTGCTCATTCAGCTACTACAGCTTGTCTATGAGAATTTTATAGGAGATAGTGTCCAAGGCCTTACTGAAGTGTAAGCAGACGCTATCCACTGCTCTTTCCTCATCTACCAGGCCAGTTTTTTAATCTTACAAGTTTATCAGGTTGGTGAAGTAGGACTTCTGCTTCATGAAGCCATGCTGACTACTCCTCGTGATTTTCTCGTCCTTTTTTTTTGGAAAAGGTTTCCAACGATGAGCTGCTCTATCACCTTCCCAGGGATTATGGTGAGACTGGAAGGTCAGGGCAGGTTCCCTGGGCCCTCCTTGCCCTTCTTGAAAGTAGGAGTGGCATTGCTTTCCTCCAGTCTTTAGTCACTTCTCCCAATTGCCATGATTGATCAAAGATTTTTGAAAGTGATATTGCAATGGCATCTGACAGGTTCCTCAGCACTTGTGGGTGCATCTCCTCAGGGCCCATAACATTTTAGTATTTTTATATATAAATGTATGTAATATAATAGTAATAATATGTATACTATTACATATTATATTAATAATATAAAATAATATGTAATATATTAATTATATTAAAATATATATTTTATTACTTATTATATACATTCTGTTATGTATATGGTATTCATATTCAGTTTGCTTAAGTGTTCCCTAACTCATCTTCCTTGCTTTAAGCTTTCTTCCTGCTTTCTGAGACCTGGGACTCCTGAAATTCAGTCTTGCTGATCAAGACTGAAGCACAGAAGGCATCCAGTACCTCAGCCTTTTCTGTGTCCTGTGTAACTGTATCCCCTGTCTTATTCAGCAGTGAGCCGACATTTTCCCTAGTCTTCCTTACCTCACCTGTGTACTTAAAAACTTCTTGTTTTTGACATCCCTGGCTGGGTTCAATCACATTTGGCTATAGCTTTCCTAGCTTTGTCCCTGGAACCTTGGACACTGTTTTTGTATTTCTCCCAGGTTACCAGTCGTGATTTCTACCCTCTGTGCACTTCATTTTTGTGTCTTCATTTTTGGACTGCTACTTGTTTGTCCAGTCAGGGCCATCGCATTGAATGGGAATCTCTTGAACTTGGAGTAGCTGATCCTTGAATACTAGCCAGCTTTTTTGGGCCCCTCTTCTCCCCAAGACCTTATTCCATGGGACTCTTTCAAACAGTTCTTGAAAAGGCTGAATCTGTTCTGAATACCAGGGCTGTGACCTTGCTTGCCACCTTCCTCCCTGCTCTCAGGGTCTTGAACTTCACCATCTTATGGTCACTGCAGTCAAGGGTGTGTTGACCTTCACACGCCCAATGAGCCCCTCCTTGCTTGGTGAATATGAGGTTCAGCAGAGCATCTCATCTCATGGGCTCCTCTTGAGTAATTAGAGAAGGAAGTTGTTGTCCAAGTGCTGCAGGACCCTCCAGGACTGCCTATGTCCTTTTGCATTGTTCCTCCAGCAGATACCAGGGTGGTGGAGGTTCCCCGTGAAGACCAGGGCTTGAGAATGTGAAGCTGCTCCTCTATGTCTGTAAAGGGCCTCACCTGCATGCATTTCCTGTTCAGATGGTCTCTAGGAGACACCTACTAAAATGTTGCCTTTACCTGTTCTCTCCTAACCCAGAAGTCTCATCCATCCCTTGGCAGAGCTCCATGCACTCCAGCTGCTCACTCACATAAAGGGAATGAATTTCCAGTTTTGTTAATTACTATTTTAATATGGTTTGGGTTTAGGTTGCTGTGGAGAAAATGGGACAGTTCCAGGATTTGCCTTGTAAGAGATGACTGTAAATACAGCTTCATAAAAATTATACTTACCAATTCTGAGTAACAGTGCATCTTCTTTCAATCATCTTCCCAAAGGTATAAAAGTATGAAATGAGTATGAGTATGAAAGTTAGTCAATTTGCATGCACATAGGGGAATTTTCTTACTGACTATTCCAGTGTTTTGTCTTAGCTTAAAAAGCATTCCAGACATGTAAAATTAGAGTGGATAATAGTTTCTGGGGAGGAAAGGGCCATTGTTAGCTTAATGTTGTTTCCATGGGTCCCACAAGCAGATCTTGACTCACTGAAAGTTTTTGTGTAGAATTATAAGTGTAACTATAATGTTTTTGTAATTAAAACCAAGATACTGATGAGTGGTGTAGAAAGTGAGGCTCAAAGGCCTGCACACACAAGAAGAGACATCAGGAAAGCAGGTTGAAGAAGCACGGTGGAAATATAAAGTCTGTACTTCCAAGAAAACTCAGTCACTTGTGTCTGCTATAAGCTTTGTGAAGTAACTTCTGTTTAACAAAATCTTACAGAGAATCCTTTGAAAAGTAGGAGGTTGCAACTTTGCATGCACAGATTATATAAAAAACAAGAATTTCCCTGGAATTATTTATACTAGGATTGATTGCAGGCCTTTTTGCTGTATTACATAATTTTAACTAAAATCAGAGTATCTTGTTAATGTGTTAACAAAAATGCATGAGATGCTTAGATGAAAATACCTCCCTAATAAAATTCCATATGGCAAAAATTAACTTGTTACTTTAGGAGATCCCAGTAATAAAAAGTGATATATTGGCTGTTTATTTAGTGCTTTTATTTCATTTTGCCAGGTACCAAGTGGAAGATGAGTCCTCTCATTTGGATGAAATGCCACTGATGATGTCAGAAGAAGGCTTTGAAAATGATGAAAGTGATTACCATACTCTACCAAGAGCCCGAATTTCTCAGAGAAGAAGAGGCTTAGAATGGTTTATCTGTGGCGGCTGGAAGTTCCTTTGTACTAGGTTTGTCACATAGTAGTACTTTTAATTAAAGTTTTTAACTAATTAAATAAATAGTAACTTTGTACTGTGTGATATTAGCAGAGTACAGAACAAGGAATAATTTGCTTATCATGAATCTTTTGATTTATTTGCCTGCATTTTCCTTACTAGGACATTGCCAGCTGTTAAAAAACAGTTCTGAAGAGCTGATGCTGTTGTGCCTCTCCTGTCTGCCTGTCTGACTTGCAAGAGAGAACATGAACTAAATTTGTATTAATCTGAGGTCCATAATTTGGCATGTATCCTGGTTCTCACTGCTACTCAAAACCACATTAGGATAGAGGGGTTAAATCTTTTGCTTTTGCAGATATTATTGTGCTAAGTTGACAATAGATATAAATCTATTGATGTTGCTGTAAGGAAAAAGCAAATTCATCAACTATAATGGTTAGTTAACCCTTCAACTTTAAAGGTTCAGGTATAAATGTAACTTGTGGTCTTGGAGTGAATTACAACTGGAATTAGCTCTTGTGATTTGGTTCTTATTTAGAAACTTTCTGTGCCAAACTCTGCTCTATGCAAATACCTTGCAATAGTAATTTTCTTACTAATTTTTAGCAAAACTTCTAAATAGAGAAATTGCTGTTAGGATTATTAAGGATCTTCCTTTTTATTTAATTTGGAATGATAAAATCTGAGAATCAGTCAAGTGAAGTGAGTGAAGCAATTTCAGTGAATTTAAATGACAAATGCTTTAGCAGATGTTTTTAGAAATGATTTAGATAGAAGTCTTCACAGGTGGTTTTCATGGTGCTTTCAGAGGCCCGTTGTTTTACCTAAGCAAAGCTGCGTTTGTACACCTTCCGTTTTTTAAAATAATTGTTACAAAGCTTTAAAAAACATAATCTGTGTTGATTTCTGTTTTATATAATAATTTAACAAAGCCTCATGGTTTATTAATTTTATTATAGGGATTAAGTGTTTGGAAGGTAGAAGGATGGAAGTAAGGTAAAAAAGTTTACAGAAGTAGTGTTTATATATGTAAATGGCTTTTGGAAGCACTGTTTCTGGTACAGATCTACATTTTAGTTGTTGAAAAAAACATTTTTAAGTATTTAAAGAAGTTGTTAATCTTCTGGACATGTCTTAAAATTGAGATAACTTTCAAACAATATACTTTTATGTGAGTTCACTTCTGTGAGTACTAGTGATTATTAGTTACTGTGGTTATATTCCTGTAAGTTTCATGAAAATAGGCGAATCAGTAAAGACTGCACCCTGACATGGAATTTGCAGTGTTTGGATAGAGACAGACAAGTGCAAGGTGAGTTTATGTTGGAATTAATTAAAGATTGTAAGAGAATGTCACAACAAATTGTCATTAGTGCTGAAGATTGAAAAATATCGTGTTCCTGCTTGCTTTTTAAAATTGAGAGGTACATCTCAGCTTTCAAGCCTACAAACTTTCAAACCTGTTCTTTCAGTTACTTGAATCATATCTGTGATGGATTTTTGAGAAGGAAAAGAGAAAGAAAATTGTGCTATGGTTTGGTTTTGGTTTTTTTTGTCACGCTCTATACATATTTTACTGCTAGTGTAGGTGTGTAGAAGGAAAAGTCTTCACTAAGAAAGAGGCTTTAGGGGAGTATGACTTCTGCTTTGCTGATTTCCTCATCTGAATTTGGACACAATAAAGAGTCCATTTGGTCCTGCATTTATACCTACAGGCATTTTAATCACACCAATGTTCTTTATATCGGAACATCATAGCAGATAATTTTCATTTTTCATGGAAAAAATAATGAAAAAATGATGAACTGATTCTAGCAGAAGCTTGAAATTTCAGTTGGACATTAGCAGACAGAGGATACTCTCACAGGAAAGCTGCAGATGCTTGCTCAGATGAGGTATGGAAAATGTTGTGGAAGGAAGGTGAATCCCGTGGTATCTTATCTACTGGTCCAGTTAGGCTGGATAGAAATCTTGTCTTGGATGAGCATTTCTGAGTGAATGTGTAAATACCCGTCCTTGTAGTAGGGAGGTTTCATCTGGGCTGAGAGCATTATTGAGGCTTTGTAATTGATAAAAGTCAGGGATATGCTGTCAGTGTAAGTTATTCTTTTTGGAATGGTTTCTCATTATAATAGCACTTTACAAATTTTTGCTGGGGCCCACAGGATAGGTGAGTTTTTGAAATGTCATTTTGCAGTTGATAAAGTTACCTAGGATCATGCAAAAAATCATGCAGGAGACTTGGAGGCTATTGTCATACCTGCGGTATTTACTTACACTATGTAGTAGAATTAGTTACAGTGTTTTTATGGGGTGTAAGGTATTGGTTTGGGATACAACCGTGTGTTGCCTTCTTGAAATTGAGAGGAAAATGTGAAAAAACAATTTTCCTGTGTGTTGGTGTATACATGGTATATGAACAACTGAAACTTATTTTCAGAAGACAGACAGAGTTCTCTTAAGTGTAATGTTAAGATTAAAGCAGTCTGAGACCTATTCAGTTAAACAGAATTTAAAATTTCACTTTGTTTATATGGAAATCAGTACCTCATACCTGCACCTGGGTGAGGTTGAAATCTCAACTTCAACATCTAGAATTTCTTTTTGTGCTTCAAATGAAATTGTAAATTTTTCAAAGCTGTGACAGAAAGATGAACACAACAAAAGACTAGGCGTTAGTCTGGATCTGAGCTCAGGGGGCCCCAGATTTCTTTTCGGTTCTCAGTCGAAGTCTTGTGTTTGTGTTCAAAATCACTTTACTTGTTGCAAACAAACAAAAACCTCCATACCCAGTGGGGGTTTTTGTCTGTCTTGCATTGTTAAGATTAATCTCATTTTTGTGAGAGGAAGTTTTCCATCTCTTACTTTGCAGCTTTAGGATTTTATATTCTATAGATTTTTGTTGCTACATTACAAACTGTTACTTTTTAGTTGAAAAAGTTTCACCTGTTTTGCAGAAGCAAATATGGAAGGTTTGACAAAGTTCTGTGTACTTGAAAAATGATTTTACAGAAATCTTTTATTCAGCTTTTAACTTCAGTTTAGACAATAGACTTGTCGATCAAAATGGAATGGTGTGAACTTTATTTGCAAATCAGCAACTCTTTAAAGAGTTTTCACATTTGCAAGAAAAAAATCATAATTAAATCAAATGTTGTCTTTGATATTGGACAAACTGAAGGCTTAATTCAACCCATATAACTTTTAACTTCAGAAACTGCTTATTTCTTGCTTTCATAGCACAGTTAAAAGAAAACTTTGTGATAAAGCATCTGTTTTGTGGTTGTAATCATTTCCCCTTTAACTTACAAATTCTCTTCAGGCTTGTGAAATTATAATGCACATAGATCAATACTCTGGAGCTCTTTGGGCTGGATTGATTTCTTTCTCATGAGATTTACATTCCACTTGTTATCAAAAACCACTTTGTCCCTATGAAAATGGTGCCATTGAATGGCATTTCCATATGAAGTGAAGGGGATATCAAATGCTCGGATTAATTTGGGCTCTAAGATGGCCTGTACGCTTTCAATTAATCTGCAACGCATTTGTTATGCAGAAGCATGGGAAAATGCTGATCTTTTGAGAATGACATGACCACTGTGTTGCTTTTGGCCTGATTACTGAAGCTACCTGTTGAGTACAATAATTACAGTATGTTTTCTTTGCAGAACTAGTTTCTGCTACTTAAAACCTAATAAGGAAAAGCTGACCCTTGCAGACAATATAAAGCTTTTATATTATCTTTCCATTCTGATGAAAATGCTGTTTTGTGAAAGATACTGGCAGTTAAGCTTGTAGGATAAAAGTAATGAAAAGAGAAAATAAAAAAAGCCTTTATTATTAGAGCTGTAGAGTCAGTTGAGACTTTTACTTTAGCTTTTGACTTGTAGAGATACTCTCTATTTATGAAAAAGTTAAGGGTTCTTATTTAACAATTACTTCAGATTCTGGTTTGTTGGTGGGGAGTTTTTGTGGTTGGTGGGTTTTTGTTGTTGTTTTTCATTTAAATATGGTATTGATTACTAATATGAAGACTGTGGTTATTGTTCCTTCACATTAAAAAAATACATTAGGAAGCAGGTTAGTAAAAAGCTGTTTAATAGATATGCCTTGAAGTTCTTTTATAAATCAGGTAATTTTTCATATATACAGTCTTATATCGATATAGACAACATGGCTTATAACTAGCTTAAGGAAAAGACTTTCTGTACATGTGTTGAATTTTCTAGGCAAGGGCATTTGAAATACAAACTTAAATCAGTGAACAAGGGTGCACTTTATTTTTTTTTTATTGCTGAATCCCTAGCATAATATGTGATTTTACATAAGAGTTCAGAAAAATCTGAATTGTGTCTTGATCATGCTACATTTTACATTATGTTTCTAGGCTCTTTGAAGCTTGGAGAATGATACTCTCGTTTATCATACAAATTTACTGAGTACATAAAGCCCATGAAAGGGTCTATACCCTTGCTCAAAAATATTTTATGTATTGGGGAATGTTAATTCAAGAACAGATTAGAAATGTGCTGGATGTTGATAATCTGAGTTACAAAAATTTGGGGTAGACTTCATTGGTGTTAAAATTTTTAATTAATGTAAATTGATGAGGATTTCTGAGGCCAGCATGTCCACCTTGTATTCTTCCTGGGATAAAGCAGTAATTGCTGCTGAGACTGTAAATAGCAGAGTCTAACTGATTTCTATTTTAACAATAGTAAAGCTCATCTGAACCATGACAATACTGATTTGGGCATAAACTGTAATATTTTCATCATCTGTGACTTTCTCACCTCTGAGAATTTGACTGTTGATAGCTCTGTGTCAGTCAAATCCCTTTTATCAAAGTTATTGCAGTTGTTTCCCAGTCAGACATCACTCTTGTGTCTGTACTTCTTGGCATTTGCTAATCTAATGGTCATGATGGTGTCTGTTGATCTGTAGCAAAAAAAGTAGTTTCAAGGAGGGGAGACTCCATGGCAAAGAAGGCAGCATAATTATGTTGCTTTAGATGAATGTTTAATTTTAGCAAGAGAAGTCCTTAGTGTCTGAGGAAATGATTCTACAAAAGAGACTGTGCCTAATCAAAGATTCAGTCTGTTTACAGTTCAAATTCAAAAAAGGATTGAGCAATGCAGGATTTCAAACATTGTCAGGGAATTTCTATCTACAGGATTGTAGGCAGAGCTGTCATGCCAGCTCACTTTCTCCAGGAAAAAATTATTTTCCTTGGAATTTTTTTCCTACAGATCTGTCTTTACACTTCTCACTGTATAACTAAGGTGTCTCTTCTGTGTCTCCACACCCTGCCCTGGAAACTAACAAGTTTAAAGCTTTAGTGCCGTGAGCAGTTTATCAAATAAAAAATCAAGTTGGCACTGACTGGAATCATTCTGCCTTCTGCTGCAAATATATAAACTGCATTGTTTCAACTATTTTTACAGCTTTTTAGAATTTTAAAGGTTGGGGATGGATATAGCTGAAAATAATCCCCTTTTATTCTGCATTAGTTTACAACTGGATCGATTTGCAGGCCTGGTTTTCCCATGCAGTTGCCTGAGTTTTTGTGCCAGCACAAGGGAAGGAGCAAGAATCCACACCTTTGTTAGGGGAAGAGGGAGGTAGTGGACATCTCAACAGCAGCAGGATCTGTTCATAGCCATTAAACTGATTGTGGAATCATGAAATAGCAAGACTGCTGTTCATTTCGGTTTAAAGACAAGTTTAAATAATTATATTTCTGATTTGTATGTTATTAAATAACAGGGCTGAATTTTGAAAGTAGAGTTAACACTGTTAAAATTTTTGTGATAGAATTAATTTTTTGTTGCTATTTTAAAGTGACTGGAGAAAGCTGATGAATGGACTTCTATTTGTAACAAAAATAAAATGCATGTTTACATAGGATGAAACCAAATTGATGTCTATTCCATAGTGAAAGTTCTGGGGAGCAAATCTTAAGAATGCAGCGTTTAAAATTGAAGTATTTTAAAGGTCAGCTTGTGACTATTGATGTAGTGGTATTTCCATAGCAAAGTTCTTGTTGCTTTGAATGATTTCACTATTGCATAACCTTTCATTTTCTTTAAAAAGACCAACAACTTTGAATTCCATTCTTTGGCAAAATTAATTTGTTACAAGCATGGGATAATGTAGATTACATACAAGAACACTTTAATTGGGATTGTGGCAATGTAAACTAGCTATCAGCCTTCCTTTCCTGCAGTATTTGTGTGTTTCATGATTCTGTAATTGTGAATAAACAGACTAGGAAAGAACCTTAAGAGCTTTCAAGTTGATTCCTTGCCTGTACAGAATGAATTATATCTATCGCTGATGTCTGGTCTAACCACATCTTAGAGACCTGCAGCAATTCCAGCCTTCCTAACTCTCCTCCACCCCCGTCATTTAAAGACTTTACTCAATATCTGTCCATGTTGTGCCCACCCTGCTTATTGATCTGCCACAGTTGAAGGTCTGTCATTAGTTAATAATGGTGGACCTAGAGAATAATTGTCACTTTCCTCTTTGCAGCTGGTTCTTACATACTTGAAACCATATTAGGTCCACACTCAGCCTTCTGTGAACAGCTCTGGTTTTTTGGTGTATCTTGTAGTCAGCCTGCCCTGCTTTCTAGACCTGTAATTGTTGCTCTTGTGTGTGGTCTCTGTTTTCCCAGTAGGCCTGTTTGTTGAAATTTGGTATTCAGAATGGTCCTGTAAGCCAACTGAGATCATGCTAGCACTGATTGAGAGAAAGGAATACATTCATGACTAGCTACAAGTATGCTTGTCCACACTGAACAGATGTCTTTTTTTTGCACATGTATAATATTCACTTGCAGTAACCGAGCTGCTGCCTTTTTGAGCATTTTCTGGTTCTGCATTTGTGTAGTTGATTATTTCTCTGTAAACTGTGTTGCACTTGTAGCTGTTCAACTGCATTCTATGTCTTCCAGGTAGTTTTTGTAATCTGTCAAGACAGCCTTGAATTCAGATCTGCGCTTTTCATGTGCCCCTCTCTCTTCTAGTTTTTTGTGGTCTGAAAAATGAAATATTCAATAGTCAATTACCCAGTAAGTTCTAAATAAAGCTTTGCAGACCTTCACTGAAATTACTTTGATTTTATATAAGCTACTCTGCAATTATGATTTTTCCAACTGCATCAGTTCCAAGAATATGTTACTTTACTTTTCTTATGTCTTGAGAGTTAAATTTTATTTGAGACATAGAATCATAGAATGATTTGGGTTAAAAGGGACCTTTAAAGATTATCTAATCCAGGCTCCCTGGCATGGGCACAGACATCTTTCACTGGATCAGGGTGCTCAAAGCCCCAGGAGTCAATAGCAGACATGTGCTCTGAAACAGTAGTGCAACTGGTTCTTCTCAGAGTGAAATTAGTTCCATTTTAGAGTTTGTTCTTGACATGTCAGTGTTGGTTGTGACTTCTGTTGTCTTACAGGTGTGTACAAATACATATGAATAGGTTGACTGTATAGAATTAATCCAGTAAACAGTGCTGAGGTGATTTGATTGTAAATTTCCCTCTTGATCTCAGCCAAATCCTTTCTGTCGGTTTGAATAAAATTTGTAAGAATTTCCTAATGGTTGTTATCTTTTTGATGCATCAAAATATCAAATATGCCAGTATATTTGAAAACCTCACTAGAAATTGTTTCTCATTTAAACTTCATCCGCTGATGTAGCCAAAATCTGCTGTTATCAGCTCTGTCAACTGCAGTAGGTGAAGAACACGGAAGGCCTGTCTGCACAGTGTTCCTGATTCACTTGCCTAAAACAGACTCCCAACATGACTGAGGCACCTCCTCACTGTATTAAAAAATAAATACAGATAAATTCTCATTTAATGTATGGGATTGTAAACTAAGTATATGCAGTGTACAGCGAACCCACTTTTCTTTGCAAATGGTTTCTGGATATCTTTCTGCCTGTAGATAGTACTAGCAAGTGTTAAGCTGATTACATTATGTGAGTTGAGTCACATCCATGTTTGTACCTTGTTTTACGGCTGTTAGTAAAGTTTCTTGAGCCTCAGAGGCATCATTCTGTTTGCCAGCCTTTTGTTCCTCCTTGTTGTGATCTCTTCCCATCATTCCTGTATCCTTGCCCAAAATACAGTTGTTTAAAGGTTGCTGTGAGGTCTTCTCTATCTCACTGCTCATGGTTTAAATTTCTTCAATAGATTTGTAAGCTGGTTAGGCAAGGATGCTCTTCCTTTCTTCTGTGAACTGAAGTTCCCCCATTACAGGTCATTGTGCAATCTGCATTTACATAGTGGGTTTGTTTTGAATGGTTTTGTTGGTTTGGTTTTTTTAAATATATGACAGTGTGGGGTTAGCAGTGGTATGGAGGAAACAGAAGATTCGCAAATTATGTGGAAATTGTATCCAAAGCTGCTGAAATCTTTTGAACTGTATTGAACAGAAGCCTTATTTCTCTTCAATCATTAGCATAATCTGAGTGTTAGTAATCCAAGATAAAGAGTTTAGCCAAGGAACTACAAGGTACAATGCAGAATCTTATTAACTAGAATTTTTTGGATCTATTTCAGGGTAAGGTGTAGTGAAACTTGTCATTGTATTAGGATTGTCTGCAAATAATGTGCAAGTGTTTACATATGTGTATATCTGGATGAGCTGAATACTCTGTAATTGCCCTAAATTTGAGAAGTTAACATCATGCGTTCTTATTTACATGTGGCAAACATTTTTAAGCCTGTTTTTCGTAGGTATTTGCCTTTAGGGGTTCCAGGTTTGGAAATTGTGATGTCACGTAGTATATTTTTAGTTTTAAAATAAGCAATTGTCTTTCTTTGCAGTTGTTCTGATTGGCTCATAAACATTTGTCGAAGAAAGAAAGACCTGAAGGCTCGCACAGTGTGGCTTGGGTGTCCTGAAAAGTGTGAAGAAAAATACCCAAAAAATGCCATAAAAAATCAAAAGTACAACATCTTTACCTTTATACCTGGGGTAAGGCCACTAAATGTTTTCTGGTGTTGGGCTGACTGTATGTTCTGTAGTGTTTTTTGACTACTCCGCAAAAAGATAATTTTATTTGCTCAGATACTTCTTTTTCTTTCTATATTTGTCTCAATGACTTCAATGAAAAGTAACAGTTGAGAACAAGTTTGCATTTTTATTAAATTGTTTTGTTTTCAAAGGGATATGTACTTAATTGCAGTCTGAGTGGTTGGAATTCAATGAAGCTTTTGAAATTTGAGATGGGTTTCTTTGCACTTTTCTATTAATCATTAGAAATTTGTAATCCTTTTTAAAAAAGAAGCACTTCTGCATGCACAGGACTGACTTCAATTGAGGAGTAAATAGTCGAAAATCACAATTTAGTCCCATGGATATTTTCTCATACTCCTTGCCATTGAAAGTATAATAAATAATGAATTCCGAAATGGACAGCTCCTTAAAGGACAAAAACAACTAACATCTTCAGTTTGTGTCAAAAGTAGGCCTAGTTTAGTACTTTTCAGGGTTGAATTTGTTATTGCAGTTTTTTTGCAGGTATTTTTGACTTTGAGTGCAGTTCTTCAGGAAATACCTCTGTTGTGGAGTGGAAAGTTTTTATGTCACTTTTTTCCTAAGAAGCCATATTGTACCTTAATTTCAGTTTTTTGTTTGTCATATGCACTGTGCATATGAAGACAAAAGAGACATTATGGTTTTGTCTAGTTCATAGTTTTAAAAAAATTTCTTGTTACAATGAAATTTAGCAACAGAGAAACAACTTTTGAAACTTAAGTAGTTAAACCTAAAAATGTATCCTACTGTGATATTAGAAATTTTAGTATTACACTTTCGCTCATATTTTTACAAATACCATCCAGAGTTCTGTGTCCCATAGAAAAGCTGAATGTCTTGTACTTTTGAATACCGACATGCTTTGTCTTAAATTTTTTATTTTAAGTGATCATACTGATTTGTAAGAGTATTGATTCTATTCTTCTGGCCTCTTTAGTCCAGTGAATGGCAGGTGTTTTCTAATGCATTTCCTTATTAAAACAGCAAAAAAAATTAATGGCCTTGTAATTAAGACTGATCTCCTGTCAGGAAAATAAAATGTCACTTATCACATGTGGATAAAATATTCTCATCATTATTGGACAAAGTAAATGTTTTCTTCCAAAGTTTAAATTATTAAATACACTGAAATTGGTTAAGCCACATATGCTTTCCAAAAGGTCACAAAATTCATTAAGCATATAGTAAGGCATTGATTATTGCAACTAGAAATCTGCAGTGAAGATTACAAATCCTGAGCAAGGTTCAGGTTCCCTATAGGGATTAGCCATAGTTTGCAATTCCCTATTGTGAGAGAGAATGTTTGTTCTTTCTTGATATTTTCAAAATCTTGGGTTTAGGCCAAATAAGATTTTTAATTTGGTGCTAGTATTTGAAAAATCATCAGAAACTTCAAAATGAAGTGAGATCCTAAATGTAAAGCCCAATAGTTGGTGAAAATGAAGTGTTCTCAAATTTTAATTTTAGACATAATTTAAGACTTTTCATTGATTAGAATAGTGTGTAGCTGTCTTTTTTTTATGCTGCTTTCCTAGAAGTTATTTGTAGGGAACATCCCTGTATTGGTTCTAAACCCGTAAATATAACAAAGTCATAAATATTGACTCCAGTGATCTACTCTCATTAAAATTTTCATAATGTGAAATTTTGTGTTCTCTTTTATGGCTTTTTTAACATTGAAGCATGGGTAATATTCAATGATTTCATATCCAAATACAAACTTAAAATAGTGCTTAGATTAACAGAATTTTACTTGCTGGCTAAAAGAGCTGTAACATTTCCAAAATATCACCTAATTTCTGAACATTTTGTAAAATACTTGCTGCTTCTCCCTTTATACCAGTCTTTCAATTTCCATTTATAGTTTCCTATACATCTTGATACAGCTGCTTAGGAATTTTGCGTGTGTTTCCATAAAACATACCTTCTGTGATGGGCAGATTTTGAAGATACCTCTCCTGAACTTCAAGGCAGTAGTTTTATTAGTTTTATGTAGCTGGAGACTTTTCAGTTTGCTTTACTGGACTGAAGTGCTTAGCGTTGTATTGAATGAACTGTCAGTGGTCTGTCAGGATTCAAAAGATTTGTAGGAAGGTGCTTTTTAACTTCCACCTTCTCCTACAAGATTTACGCCTCCTAAAGTAGTCTGTGGACTTTTCTTTGACCTGGTGTATCAAGTTTTTGTAAACAGTTAAACATATTAGCAGAAATGAGTGTATGAACTTCACCAGGCTCAACACAAGATGCAGGTTCAGCCTGAAATACCTTCATTTTGGAAGAAGGCTCTGATCTTTCCGACAACTTCAGATTTTACTTTTTTACCTTTACAGTTCTATTGGTAAATCATGAAATAGCATTCCATGCTCTGGAAAAAAATCTAATGCTTGGAGGCTGTTTAGGTAGTCTTTAGCTGAACTGGCAGTTTTGAGGTACCACCACTTTTTTGTGCCTGCCAGAAAGACACTTTGAAATGAACTTTCCTGAATATTTTTTCCTAGAACAGAGGTTTTTACATAATTAAGTAATAATGTTGGACTGGTAAAAGCAGTAAATATGAGTCAAATAACTTTGATTTTTATGCAGAAGTCATTGTAATATTAACTGAATTTTAAGATTAAAAGATGGAGACAATCTTTAAATGTGGCTTTTGGATCTCCTTTGAATGTTTTATCTTTGAAATAATTGGTTATTCATTTTCTGAAGTCTCAGTGTTCCAAGTTCAGTAACCACTTCTCTTAATGTTGCTGGAGGTGCCATGTTACCCTGGCTTACTGAAGAAATATGTGAAAGTCTTTGCAGATTCAAAATTCTATGAAATGAATAATGTTCTTAGCATTGTAATTATGACCAAAGCAATCCTGAGAACATGCACTTGCTGAAGTGGTGCTTTTAATTACCAAAGGAATCTCTGCATCTGTCATTGCTTTGGAATATGGGACAATGTATTCTGTGATAAGTTTACTGTGGCTTCACTTAAAAGTTGGCTAATTAGCTCTGAGTTTAGACCAAATCTTTGATTTATTAATAAAGATATCCTAGTACCTGTATTTAAATATTTGCCCAGTGATCTTGATACATAGTCCAGTTTTCAAAATACAAAAGCAAATTGCAAGGCAATATTATCAAAGGATTTTTCTCAACAAAAATAGCAGTATAATATTAAATAATGTAGTAGTGTGTGATGATATATAATATATTGTTCCATATAAGTACTGTAATAGTGCCATCTATAATAGTATGATAGATAATGCTTTTATATCTCCTATCATGAAAAAGTATACTTTATGTATATTATGGGTACAGATTTTAAGACATTTATCTGTTTTCTTTTTCATTTTAGGTTTTATATGAACAGTTCAAGTTTTTCTTGAATCTCTATTTTCTCGTCGTGTCCTGCTCACAGTTTGTACCAGCACTGAAAATAGGCTACCTGTACACATACTGGGCTCCTCTGGTAAAGAGAAATATACTATTAACTAGAAGTTTTGGGGTTTCAATGTCAATGAAAGGTTCATGTCTATGTACATTGCATAAACCTGCAACTGCTAAACTACAGCGGTCAAAGAACATAAGAGAAGTAAAATGCTTATTTGAAAGCTGTTGTTTGATAGCCCTCCCTTCCACTCACCTACTGTGTCTCTGCCCCACAGGCTAGAGGTCATTTTTGTTAACTAGCTAGCCTGAGTGTGTAGTGCTCTGTTCTGCCTGCTGGTCATTCAAGAGTTTAAAAAAACCAACAAGCAGAAAAACCTCCAGCTACTAGAGAAACTTACTGGGTAACATAAATAATTTGTGTGTTAAATATCTTTCCATTTATTGTTATTTTGGTGACTATTTAGTGTTTTCAGACTAGGTCAGAATTGTGAGCATAAATTTTTTGCATTCCTTCTGTATCAGTTTTGATCACAGCCTTTTCTCACAAAAATTGAGATAAAATATTTTAAGCCATGGATAAATCAGGAGGAAATTGTGCCTTGAAAATAAGTTACTAATTAAACATGCTTCTCCTACTCAATTACCCTGCCAGTCGCACTGGCTTTCTTTTGATACGTCTTTTTATTATTGAGCCCTCTCCAGTATTTTCTTGGGAAACTGTTCAAACAGCTTCTGACTCAGGTTTCCTACAGTTTGAAAACTGAATTCTCTTCAGAGGAGACCCTTTTGGTAGTCTGCCAGCTGCATTGCCATGATCTGGAATTATTTTCTTATCTTAACCAGATCATTACCTTTTCTTTCATCGTCTTCCCAGTCCCTCCACACTAGGTTTAAAGACAGGAAGAACAAATGCCTTATGTTTTGAACTTTTTTTAAAAATTGGTATTTTTCAGTAGCATTTATTCTCAGTGGTATTCAAGAAGAACTGACATGCTGACTGCTTGAATAAAGGTCGTTCTTAACAAGTCAATAGAGTAAATATTCTGGATTGATTTCATTGTTTTAATTGTTGTAACGTGTCCTTTAAACTATGGATAAATGGAGACACCGTCCTGGGTGTTCTTCCCACCTCTCTTCCCAGACAACTTTTTCCTTCTGTTGCAACAAAAAAACACTTTCAAGACAGAAAGCTTGTTCAACAGAGAGATTTAAAATGGATATTTAC
The DNA here is from genome assembly GCF_965178545.1 of Coloeus monedula. Taxonomy (NCBI): domain Eukaryota; kingdom Metazoa; phylum Chordata; class Aves; order Passeriformes; family Corvidae; genus Coloeus; species Coloeus monedula. The sequence goes on along the minus strand of NC_138781.1, from coordinate 63,806,001 downwards.
AAAGTCTTTGTCACTGACACAGAAAAAAAGACCTTGTCTGGAAGTTGATCTGTTCACCATGATGTGCTGGGTGCAGCGCTATGCATTAGTGGGGTAGTAAGGAAAAAAATCCAGCATCTCAGCCCATTTCTACCCTGCTCAAAGAAGGGAGAAAATACTGTATTTTGCAAACACCAGTAATCTGTTCTGTATAGATATGTTTGTCTCATTCAAGGGTATTTTGAATTATGTATCCTGGTTTTCACACACAGCTTGAAAATACCAATATGTCAATATCTTGTTTTGCCAAACTCACTTGTTTCTACTTTAATAGCTTTTCTACTAATAATCAACCTCCAGGTAAAAGACATCAACTGAATGTTGAGCAAAGCTAAGTATTATGAGGAAAATACAAAACATTTAAGTCAGATCCTTTGGTCTGCTTTTGCTGCTTAACAGAAAAGTTTAGGTTTTTCTGAAGGGTGTGTAACTGCTGCTAAAGTAATAATCAGAGGAGTAGCTATGACTTGTATTTTGTCTCAAAATTTTAAAGGAAAATTTTTTGCCCTGATACTTAAAACCAAATGAATAGAAGTTGACTATTGTTAGAAGGGTTTTGGGTTTTTTTGGTGGTGTATGTGGATTTTGTGGGTTGTTTTGTAAGGATTTTTTTTTGACTTTTGTTTATTTCAACAGTTTTTACAGCACAGATACACTGAGATCAAGCCCCAAAGTTCTTAAAACAAGACTGCTTTGCTAATTTATTGTCAATTGCTGTAGGGAATGGACTTCTTGTTTCTACTCCAGCATACAAAGGTTTTAAAGCATACAGGTTTGATTGTAAGAAGTACACTAGAGATACTTACCTACTTAAAGAAAGATGACAGGTTTCTTTTGTTAAACTGGCTTCACAATTTCAGCTCTCCTTTGGAAGAATATCAACTTCCTTTGAGCAAATGAGTAAAATGAGAAGCGTCTTCCTTAAATTGTTCCTCATAGTCATAGTCAGCTGTACTCAGCTGCTCTGCACAGGGCTGCTAGAGGAAATTCTTGCAATTAACACCTTGCATTCTGTGTTTTGATTGCTGTCTAGTAACAAGGTGTGTGAAAATGACAAATATATTTAAAGGTGCTTCAGGAGTGCCCTTTTTTATGCTGCTAAAATATCTATATTGTCAAAGCATATGAAATGGTGCTGTCAGAAAGGGGGAAAATCTGATTGTTCATTCAATTATGCCCTGGGAGTAAAAAGAGAATGCTTTTTGCATAGGCCATTTTTTGTTCTATGTAGTTGCAGTATAATTGTAGCCAATGTAAACCTGAACAAACAAGTAGTGCTTAACTATAAGGTCACAACTTATATTAGAATAAGCCTTGGAACTTTGGTCTGGAACTGCGAAACAGCCCTAAAATCCATGGGAGGATTTTAGTCAACACTCTTTTAGGAAAGCTCTACACCTTCACTCCTTTCATATTGCTGGGACATGAGGGGAAGGTTGGCAAACTGTCGAACTTCTGCAAGAGAAGTCTAATGGCATAAATTTTCTTTTATAAAGTATTGGTGGTTGTCTGAAGCTAGATAGATAATGCAGAATCTTATTTATTGGTGGATTTGTTAACATTTGAATTTTGTATCCATCTTGTTTATAATAATGAATGATCCTTTTACTGGTGAAAATTTTATTTCTTTTTCACTGATGGAGAAAAACTCAAGTGCTAAGTCGAAGCCAGAAGATCTGATCTGAGGAGGTTTAGAGAGGTAGAGAGGAAATTTATGTGCTTACCCCTGAATTGTTCTGTGTTTTTTAGCTTAGGACCCTTTCTAGCCAGGGACCATCACAGCTGAGTGAAGCACTCTGTGTGCTTCCAGTAGAAGCCGCAGGGGCACTGCCCTGTGAAAGAAGCAGCTGAAGCATTTAGACACTTTTTCAGAACAAATGCCCTTTGTCTATATTTGTGATGTGTTGCTAAATAACTACGTTAAAGATGCAAAATCATTAAGCTAGCCATCCATTTATCTTTTTTGTGTATTAGGAAAAACGCAACTTTTCAACATTAGAATTGGAAACTTTTTAAATGTTTTTGTAAAGCCCTAAAGTTTGTGGAAGATAAGGAAATATGTATGCTTATTGAAACTAAAGGCTGTCTTTAAGTAATCCAAAACATTTTCCTTTTTTGCATTTCAAAATACTATCTCATTTATGTGTACTTGGACATATAGTTACTCTAATTATATTTGTACAATGTGCAAGTATGATTTGGTTTTTGCTTTTCAAGATCCTATTTTAACTTACTGAAGAAAAGACTCAAATCTAAATTAAAAAAAGAAAAGTAAATACTCTAAGCACATGTTCTTACTCTGTGTAGTGTTCCTACTTGTCTATTTCTATTCTAGCACTGAGAATTCTGAATTGCATAATTGTATCTTTAACAGGGATTTGTTTTGACGGTCACAGTGGTACGGGAAGCTGTTGATGAGTTCCGACGTTACAAGAGAGACAAAGAAATGAACTCACAGCTATATAGCAAGCTGACAGTACGAGGTTAGCAAAACCACTCATATAAATCCTTAAAATATTTCATCTTTTTCTTATTTATACATTTGCAGGCTTTCAGTTCAAAGAAATAACTAATAGTTTCAAGCTGTAGAACTCAGAATGAAACTGATATTGAACTAAAGAAAGCATGTGATTTCCCTTAGAGAAATATGATTGTTAAACTTGGCCTTTTTATAAGAAGTTTTATAAATATTTGGTTGTTTGTCAAAGAAAGGTGTATGACTATAATTGTATATATTTTTTAAGAATTCTGCTGTTTAGTACCGTTACTTCAAAGTGCAGTTCACCTCTGAAACTGATGATGAACTCAACGACATTGTCTACCATGTATCAAGAATGTAGAGGAAATAAGGGAGCAGTAAATAATTAAACTAATTAAAATTCACTAGAGCCTTTCAAATTTGGTGGATATATTTGTGCCTAAGAAAAGGAAGGTGTATTGTGAGTCGGCTTCAGTATCAAAAATATTAATTTGAATTTTTGCATGTAATTTGAAATCTATTTGATCATGCAATATCTGGAACAGCCAGTTTTCTTTCGTGAAAGGAGAAATCGGTTATGACTTTTTTTGGACTCAACACCTTTGACAGGTTTTCTTGAAGACTTTTAAGGAAGTGAAGCACTTCAGGTGCGAAATGATGAATTTGATAGGATATTGTAAATTTTAAACAAGGGCATAACAGAGAACTATGCATTGCTCTTCACTTATGTGCTTAGCATGTTTTACTGATAGATTCAGAAAAGTGCCTCATAGAAAGGTGCCAAAAAATAATGAATAACCTGTTATCAAATCTAATGAATAACCTTACAACACGACCTTGCTATTACCGTCAAAAGGTTTTTTTCCTCTGTTGAGGATTTTCCTTGGCATAAAAATTCTAAAAGTGGGAAGTTAAGGAATGTGAGGTTGCACCTCAAGCACTTAGAGTATATGGCAGACATTGTGCCAAATGTAAACTCTTTTTGCTTCTTCCCAACACACATTTCAGTGCACTTTTTAGTATATATTGGTGAGTATTTACTGAAAGTCAATGGGAAGAGTAACATCACCAGATCTTGGAATCTTGTTTAGAAACTAAACTCTTGGAGTAGCTCCGGATAATATTCTCTCCAGAAAAAATGGATGAAAAGCTTGTAATGTAACACAAGTATGTTCTGTATGTTCCCATTTTTTTAAGTAATTGGAAGGTAAACAAACAGTCACCAGTCTCATTAGTGATGGCATAGCCTAGCAGCTGAGAGGCATTCATGCTGCTTCCTTGCAGTATGGACGTTTGCATTGTTTTCTGGAGTTTCCATACTGAAGGGAGCAACTGTAGGGAATACTCTCGTGTTCTTCCTTTCCTTATCAGTCTGAAATAGTGTTATCCACATTTAGAAGTACAGCTCTTGAAGTTTGGCATACGGGACAATTGGCATAGCTGTAATTTGTTTAACACAAGAGTATCCAGATCTTTTACAGTTGTTAATACAGTCTGTTAGGAAATGGACTCTTAATGGTTTTTGTTTCAGAGTTGTAATTTAAACTGCTAGTTGGCCTATTTGTTTTTTAGATCTGTTATGGTAGGCCACTGAACACTCACCTTTGAAACAGATAATACAGTCCTACCCTACTCAAAATAGTGTTAGTAATCTGAAATTCTTAATTCAGGAAGCACATATACAGTTTATAGTTACCTTTGTGATGTAAATGTCAAGACTGACATTTGCTCTTTTAAGAGCAAAGTTTGGTGCATTTTGTGCTTCTCTTTTTTAAACTTATGTTTAGAGTTAATAGGCATTTAAGCAGCATTTAAGTAGAAGTTTTGGAATTGCAATTTCCTCTTTCCCTGCTCATGAAATATTTTGTGAGGGTATATGTGTTTGAAAAACCCTTCATTTTGTGGCTTCTCCTAGAAATAAGGAAGTTGTCAATGAAAATTGGATTTGGTCACGTTGAGATGACTGTCTTCTAGATAGAGAATAGAGACTTAAAAGTAGTATATAGTAGTATATAGGTAAAGCCCAGCAGCTATATCAGGAACTGACACATAGCGAGCAGTGACTTATTAAAAAGAAGCTTTTAAAATGCCCTTTTTAAAAAGAGGAAAAAAAATCAGCATTTACCTACAGGAGTGTTTGTCTATTTTGACTTTTGGACTTTGGTGTCAGTGCCATCATGAATTCATACTTGATTTTTGTTCTGTTTTGTGTGTTTTTTGAAGACTGATATTCTACAGAAGTAAAGATTCGAGAACTCTGCTTACAATGAGCTCTGAATCCCATGTTGAAAATTATGTGTGATCATTGAACTAACATCATTTTGAGTAATGACCAGTTTTATGAGTGAAAACGTTACTGTGCTTACCACTCAAAACTGTTGTACTATATGTTGCCACAAACCCATATATAAAATTATGAGTAAAATCGTGATAAATTGCCCTTTTTTCCTAATACAGGATTCTTCCATAGAAAGGTGTTCTGTGAGATATAATTATGATACAAAAAAATGGGACTTCTTCTGTGATGATATTAGACCAAAATTTTTTACGTGTTTGAGAAGGATGTAGGTTTATCTTATTTATCTGTGTAAATTAATAAAATCAAGTACTATGCTTCCATGCACTATTTTTAAAAGTAACTTTCAATATAATTACTTAATTTTTAATATTGACAGTATTCTTCAAGTGGAAAAATTTGGTTAAGCCTACTATACTAAAGTACAGGCTAACGGTTTGGAGAAAGAAGGCTTTGTTACTTGTGAATGAACAAACTTGATACTGATTTAATTAAAAGCCTGAAAAATGATGCCACTCTTAAGAGTCACTTTTCAGAGTGGAACTACACTTTATACTGCTATAGCATCTTTTTTTTCCCTAGTGGTTTTATGACTTGTGCTAGTTATACAGTCTTTTATTTGAAATATTTATTTTTTTCCATCTCAAAGGTAGAGAAACTGACAAAGAGATGTTAAGCAGGTTGCCCATGCTCCATTTGGACAGTAGGAAAACTTAAAATTAACAAGGTTCAGTTTTCAGTTTTGGTGTATAAAAATGAAAATTTAATGAAAATCATTTCTAGCTAGTTTTTTTCCAAATTATGTGTTTACTAAGGAAAATAAACATATTTGTAGCAATAGAAGTTAGTGGGATCTAAATTATGAGTAATTACTTCCATAAAGATAGTGTGGGTAGGCTGATTTTTAAACTTTTTTTTTTTTTTATGCAGTGTTGCAGTAGATTAAAATTGGGAAGTCTGTGACTACCTAACAGGCTTAACTTTCTGTTGGAGTTTTCCATAGTCTTGGGAAATCCTAAACATGTAAAACATGTGAATGCTGTCTTATGACTTGTATTTTGCTAGTGTAAGAACCACCAGCTTTTGAATATAAGGGTATTCACACTAGGAACTCTTGGAAGACTTAGAATTTCTTTCTAGTAATTCAAAATCGTGAATATGTATTCATTTTAATCAGTTGTTTTTCATAATAATGATCTGTTCAGAGCAGGAAATCAAGGGAGAATGGGACATCTCTTTTAAGTGTTGCTTATTTGTAGTTGGACAGCTATTGGCCAGATTAACATCCATAGGCTACTTTTGATTCATGAGATACCCAGTGATACGCAGTTCCCTATTTGTCATGTGACATGGAAAAGCTCAGACACCCCTTGTTGAATTTGCAGCATGTAACTTTGCACTTTTTGAGCTGGCAAATCTGCTGAATGTGAAGTTGGAATTGTTTCTATTTTTTCAACCCTTCATGGCAGGTGATGAAACATGCAAATCAGTAAATGCATTGAATTACTTCTCAGTAAGCAAGTCAGTTAAGGCCACCTGTATCATGTCATGAGATTCTTTTACCTTGTTTCCTTGATTATGGTATGAAATACATTAAGTTGTTCAGCGTATGAGGCATTCTGCTGTCTTAATCTTATTGAGATGTTTGCTGCAAAATCTGCTTTGCTGCATATGAAAGTCTACAGGTCCTTAATAGACAGTTTTCAGTCAGCATTCAAGTTTAAATTGGAAGGAGGAATTGAAATTATCTGACTGTTGAAGGTTCTGTAAATTTAATTGCATTTTTCTGTTTCAGACCAGTTCACCTGCATATCCTTCTGTAGAGTAGAAAACTGCAGTGGAAAAAATATTAGACCTGGGCATGCAGGTTTGGGAGGACTTCTGGTTTTCTTACCTAAGGGACCATTATACATTTGACACAGTTTCTTGTCTTACGCACTTAGGTATGACCAATTAAGTGCCTATAAAAGACTGCTGTTCTGCAGAGGAATCACCTTCAGTTTATAAACAGGCTATTATCTATTTCATTAGCCTGTGAAAAGCCAATTGGATAATAAAATTGTAAAGCAATTTTAACAATTTTTTTCTCCCTTTCCATTCTTGAAGTTGGCAGTTCTGAACCTTTCCTAGTTAGGTTTATCTGTGCAGTGTTACTGAAGTTTCCGAGAAAAAAAGATCAAGAAGAAAATAAGTCACTATAATAGTCACAAGTACAAGTGGCAGAAGAGGCCTGCATCTGTCACTTTATCTTATAATGTTTAACATGTTGCAGAACTCTCACTTTGCAACCTGCAAAGCAAAAGAAAAACTGAATTTCAGGAGAGGTAAGTTTAATGAAATAATTCCATCCAGGCTTCAAATGTGAAAGACTTAGGTCTTGGCTGTATCCTTAAAGGCTATTAAGGAATGTAACAAAGTTGAAAACATACATGTAAAACTGTGAAATTAAGAAAATACCAATAACCAGTAATTGCTATACAAGACAAGAAAGTATGAAAGCAAGTATGTTTCTTCCGGAGACCTACAGTGATTTCAATTTTTTGTTGTTGTTGTTAGAATTTCAGCTCTTCAAGAACAGGTTGTCCTTCTGGTTTGAAAAACCAGTGTGTTAAGAGACCACACTATATCTGAATCTAGAGGTACAACATTAGGTCTTTATTGCTTGCAACATTTCAGACCTACTCATGACTTTATTCCTGGTATTCAGACCATTTGGAACAGATGAGTTTTTAAAAAATTGTACAATAATTTTTATCTTATTTTTTATAAAAAAGTTTTATAAAAATTGTATAATAAGTTTTATCTTATTAGGGAAGCAGTACTAAAAACAGAAACAGAACTTGAAATTTTAATGCAAGAAAGAATTTAAAATAGAGCCCAGAAGAGAGGAAAAATCAAGGGGACTGCTATTGCTTCTTTTTGCAGCATTGAGGAGATTGGATAAGAAAGAATTTTACCCAAGAGGAGACAGGACGCATAGGAGAGAAGCTAGGAAGCTTTTTTGTAGAGTTCTACAATTGGTGGTTAAAGACTAACCTCGCTTCACTATGTAAGATGGAGTTTGAAAGAACAACCTATGGACAGCACTTGCTCTGAAAGATGAGCATCCTCACCTTGGACTCACTGTAGCTTTAAGTTTTTCCCCACTGCCTGCCTGCTCTCTTCTCCTCCAACTCCCCATTATGTTATGTGTACTCTAATTATGCCGACAGTTCAGGCTAATAGATATCAGGGGAAACTTTCATATAGTCTATACTGCCATCAGTCAAGAGTTTTGTGTTCATGGGTTAGAGACAAGCACAATTACTAACTCCACAAGCAGTACTTTGGACAGTATTCAAGGTACCATGGGTAAGATGTAATATCAACTTAGAAAGAATTTGAAAATGCTGTTTTCAGGAGTGTCTGTTCTTTCATGAGTGGCAGTCAGGTGGTAGAGTCACTTTTTAATAAAAAGAAGCATAGTTTATACCCACATTTTGTTTACTTCATCTCATTTTTTTGTGTGAAGTACTTGTTAGCACGTATGAGATATTTATTAGTTTTTCAAATCATTGCAGTTCATTTAAACTGGCTTTATCTCGGGACTATAATGACTTACTACAGACACATTTCAGTGTTCCAGTTCTGCGTAATTTTATATGTTGCTGTAGGCAAAAGCCTTGCGCCTTGGTGGACTATAAAGTCTGGATGCGCAACCACTTCTGACAGCTTTGGACGTTTTATTGGTAATTACACAGATGGTGAAGTGTGTCTTGCTACGGAGATGTTTTTAGAGAAAAAATAGTTTGCAAAAATAATTTATGCAGTGAATAACATTCAGTGTCTCTTTTTTTCTAAATGCATCTTCACTAAGATGTAGTATTGCTTTATTTTAATGTTCTCTGAAATGGTATCTAATGAGTCTCATTTTTGCTAGCCTAAAAGAAAGTGTTATGTGTTGACTTTTCAGAATTTTAAGCCACTTTTTTAATTACAGCCACATTTTACCATTTAGTTTTTAATGTAATATATCCTGCCATTCAAATTCATTGTAGAATTGTCCTGTATGTATGTAAGGCCTTTTCCTTACTTGTGAAGATGTACAGGATGATCTAACAAAACATTTTAGTGTCTAATAAAGAGAGCATTCTGTTCTGTCATACTAAGCCACCTAGAAAACAGTCTGATAAGGAAACTTTTCAATTCATTACGTGAAATTCCTGGAGTTGCTAGATTAAGTACAAACAAAGGTGCAGTGTGCGTTCCTCTTGGTGTACGTGGCACCAAAAGTCTTTATGTCTGCTCTACATCATGTTGTACGTGAACATTCTACCTTCTCTTGGCCTCTCAGGCTTAGTGTCTTTTGGTCTTTACTGTAGGTGCAGTTAGGGCCTGACTGTGGAAAATCTGGTTGATTTTCTAATCTAAGCTGATAAAATTGCCAATAGTTGCATTTGGTTAGTACCTCTGAGTAGTTTTGCTTATACCTGACTGTACAGGTGGTGTTGATCTGATACTTGTCATAGCTCATACTAGAATTTTTGTGGCTGTTATTGCTATAATCAGGTGATTGACTGATAAATTGATGAAAATTGTTAGCAGAAGAATGGAAAACAATATAAGAAATGCTATCCTTTTGGTAAAGCCATTTCCTTTGTTAGAAAACAAAGTAACATTACAATGTTTCTTCTGGTATATACTATCCACTTCTAGTCAAAACTTCGGAATTTTTAAGGAGAATTCACAGGCTTGTGCAGGTAAGCAGGTGAAATATGTTGGGTTTGTGTCAGACTGTTCTTTTAGTGGTTGAGTTTCAGTATTAGTTACTTGAAATTTTAAAAAAATAAAATCTTTTGATACATTGACACTAATTTAATTCCCATAGGTGTCTCAAAATTCTTGTAGAGAACTGCTGATGTTCTTGCTACAGCTTTTTATACCTTCTGCAGTCTTCTGCTACTTCCTCTACCCTCACAAATTTATCTATTGAAGATAGAATTTGTCTTTGTAGCGGGTTGAGTTCGAAACCGGGCGGAAACACCAATTAAATGTAGTGGTTTTGGTTCAAAATATTCATTACTTACTTATTTTCCTTCTGTGAGATAAGAATTAGGAGAAAAGCAAAGCAGGCACAAACCTTAAACAGTTGCAGTAAAATGAAAGAGTTTTATTACTAATAGAATTAAAAGTAAAGAGACAATAACAAAACAAAATTAAAGCAAATCCCCCCCCCCCCCCCCCCCCCAGCACTTCTCTCCTTTTACCCAGCTCACACAAGGGATAACAGAACATGGGATGTTAGTCAGTGTTCCAGTTCTTGAAAAGTTTCTCTCTTATGCTTAAGGGAAAAAAGGGTTTTTCCTTCAGTTGCACATGGTTCCCAAACTGCCACTAACAGCAGATCCGCCCGGAAACAATCAATCTGCTGTGTGTAGAACATCTCTCCCATGAAAAATCTCACAGTTCCTTCACACTGCAAAACATGGGCCATCACATGGGGTTATTCATCTTTTTAAGGATAAGTTCTTTTGGCCTGCACACAAAGGCTTTTCTTCGCCACAAGTCTCTAGCAGCCTCTTACTACTTCTATATAGCCTGGCATAGGCACTCTTCACAATCTTCACAGGCACACGAAGATACTCCATCCCCCCATGTACTTCAAATGGATTAAAGAGACAAACAGTTTGTGGTATTACAGTTTCTTACCACGGCATGCAAGAAGGTTTCTTTTAAGCTGCGCGCCAGAATCGCGGCACCGCCCTCTTTTCTCCCGTCGCCATTTCCAGCTCCGTCCCACGGGACTCACTTCTCTTTCTCTCTGACTGAAGCCGCCATGCTGAAGGGTGTTCTTGTTCGGCCTTTACGGTGGGGAAAGCCTCGCTCCCTTTGTGCTGCTGGCTGCGTGGTGTCTTCTTCAGTTCAGCACGAAGTGTGCTGGCTGCAGACAGGAGGCTCTGCCGGCTCCCGTTGACTCCGCCGGCTCCGCATGGAGAGGAGAGGGACCCGCCGGTCCCCAGAAGCCGCGCTGGATGGGTTTAGCCGTGAGCAGTCCATGGCTGGGTTTAGCTGTGAGCAGTCCCTGGCTGGTTTGAGCTGCCTGTGGCTCTGGGACAGTCCCCCCCCAGCCACCCAGGGTCCGTGCCACAGCATTGGGAAAGGGGGAAAGGGGCAGTGGCCCCGGCATGGCCCAGCGGGGCCGGGAGGCTCAGAGCCCCCCCCCACCTCCCAGCAAGCGAGCTCCGACAAAAGGGGAAGTCCCGCCTTTCTGTGCAGTTTAAATATGTAAATTGTGAGAAGCGTAATTGGTCTTAAAGACTGTCCATCAACTCAGGGTCAACCCAATACAGTCTTATATTTGAGAGCGGAGGACAGAAAATGCTTCTGGCAACTGAAAAATAGAATTAGTGTAAAAGGTCATTGTCAGTAGCAAAGTCTGGCTCTCAGAAGTAACTTCGCAGGCAGGCCAAACAAAAATCGTGATTTTCCTGACATTGCACATTTTAGAAGTGCTGTTTTAATGGAAAATGTATTAAATATTAGCTGTATATCACAGGAATACATCTATTTTTGACTGAATTAGACATAAAGCAACTGCTGCTTTTGCTTGAAATTTTAAAGAACAAGTACTCAAAATAATTACTCATAATGTGAGTCTTACTGCCTTTTATTAAATGTATATAAGTATAACGAATTTTGATCTCTCTTTATTGAGAGTTGTAATGAGAAGGTCTCATGGATTTGCATCCTACCCTAGGTTTTTTTGCTATGCTTAGAATAACTGAGATGTGACTGCATTGACAAATCTGCTACATAGTATTTTTGATTAAACTTCAAACTCAGTTTGCTTCTCATTCTGTGCTTTTGTGTGTCTTCTGTTCTAATTCATTCCACCTGTTATTTAGAACTCCACCACCTTATCATATTTTGATATACTTGCCATCCTATACCAGCTGACCAGATACCTGCTGCTTGGAATCATGATAGTATTTCTGTTGAGGAAAGATCATACTTACAGGGGGTGTGTTTCAGCTCAGCAGGCTATTTAAATATGTGTGTGTGTTTAGATCCTCAGGGTTTTTTGGGTTTTGGTTGTTTTTAACTTTTTTTGGAGTTGTAGCAGGAACCTGGGACTAGAACTCCTGAATTCTAATGAGATCAGCAATAACATATTTTGGGCAGTAGCTTAACCTCTCTGTCTCAGTTTTTCAGTCCGTCAAATAAGAATGTTAAAACTTAACAGTCTTACAAATATTAATACCCTACAGAATGTATGGAAATTAAATTGGAAAATGTGCTGTATATATTTTTGAGTGAGTTGTTCACAGCAGTTACTGAATGGGCAGCTTTAGAGAACGAAAAACTTCTATTTCAGCTTTTGATATTTTACTTTTCTAGAATTAAATCTTTAGGCATTTCTTTGACTTCAGAGAGATTTACCCTTTTTTCTGCTATAATTGCCAACAATATCAGACGGTGCCAATTACATCAGGAGCTTTAGTGGTCAAGCAAAGTTACCTGTTAGTAACTGGGCTGTGAACAACAACTCATGTGTGAGAGAATGCTTCATGACTATAAACTTAACAATTCTTGTCAGACACAGAAGTGCTGTCTAGTAGATGTGAAAGATTCCTTTCTCCAATTTTACAGCTCTATTGCAGATACCATAGATCAGGCTTGAGCATCTCCCATATGTATTTTTTCTTCTAATACTTCTGCAATAGCTAACTGGTTACAAAGCTGGAATTTTTTTAACCACTGAGTTATTTATTCAAACAGATGAAATGTATTTATCAATGTGTTCAGCAGAGATCTGTTTTGTATAAATTATAATATTTTCACTAAACAGTAACATCTATAAATAACACTTGCATTCTGGGATTTATATTCTTGTTATTCTTTATTGATGTCTGCTTAAGTTGATTACATTTCTTTTTTTTTTTTTTTAAGGTAAAGTGCAAGTTAAGAGTTCAGACATACAAGTTGGAGACCTCATCATAGTGGAAAAGGTTGATACTTTTAAAATATATTTTAGAGGCTAAAGATTATTAACATGCTAATTATCTTCTGAAGAAAAATGTATCAAGGTACTTATCTGTGAAGTCCTAACTAGCTAGTATTTTAGTTCAAGTCCTGTTTGAGAATCTTCAAGGAAGTCTAGTATAGAATTAATTATATTTTAATTGAATGTTTATATTTTATGAGTAGGCATATGCTTAAATCAATCTTGGGAAGGGAATACAATTACAGAATTTACTGCCCTGACATGTGCTGTGCTGAATGTTTTAAGATGTCTCCTTACTCATACACTCCTTCTGGTGGTTAGGTCAGTGTTTTTCTGTCCGAAATTTTCAGGGATAAGCTTTATTTATGTGTGTGTGTGTGTGTGTGTATATATATTTATATATTTGTATTATTTAAATATTATATGTGTCTAACTATATATAATTAAATAATAAGAAAGTTTATATGTTTTTTAAACGGACCAAAAGCTTTCCAGTTTGTTTGCAGATGGTGAGTGAGAGCTGTGAATTCTTCTTTGCTCTATAGTAACATTATAATAAAGATTGTTTCTTATTTCGGTTGCCTTTCTGGGCTACTAAGAAATTACTGCGATCTTAGAAGTCAACTTAAATTTGTTGTCAGAGGTAACTATTTTTGCTTAAATTAATTCTGGAAAGGCGACTCACTTTATGGATGCCTGCAACTAATTCCCATCACACTTGGTATTAGAGAGCTAATCCATTGAAATGCTGGAAGGAGGCCTCAAATTGAAGCTTGTATCTGCTTCTGCTTGTTTTGGAAGACTTCTTTTTCCTTCCTTTCTATTTCTTCTGTAGTTAAAAGAAAAAAGCCTGTACACCCAAGTCTCACTTGGCTTGATGCTCTCAGCTTAAAAAATATATATTTTCATGTAGTTTGCACCATTTCTTGCTTTTTTCCTGTTCTTTTTGTCTGCTCTGTGTATGTTATAACTTTTTGGGCCTGCCTGAGTAGCAAGTACTAGGATGCACAAAATAGGCACTGGTATGTTTGGCCTTTACATTTGTTTTGCCTTACACCTTGTTACCTTAGTATGCAGGTGGAATTGGCTTGCAGGTTCTTGCTTCTGCCTATTTCAGAACTTCTAGGAGACTATTTGCTTTGATTTTTATTAGTGAACTTTTTTGGGCCTTCTTGGACTCTAAACTTGGAATTAATTATTATAGAGTGTAGGGAAGACTCTAGTGGCTATTTAGGTAATCTGCATTCCCTGAAATTCACTGAGATCCATTTGTCTGTTGGATTATACCAGAATTTGGAAAACTGGAGTTACTTTGGGGATCAGTCTGTCACATATGAAGTTGCTCATTAGCATCGATTTTAGCAGTATTTGCAGTAGCTTAGGACTTCTTATGTTGTGAGTACCTGAAGTTTCTAATGAAAAAAAAAGTAATGTCCAAGGATTTAGGGAAGTAATGAGTAGTGTGCTTTTTGATGATGATTGTAGTCAGGTATCTCAGTAAGATGCATATAATGGTTTGAAAGTTGTATTTCAGCTTCAAGCTCCCTACTGCTGCAGTAGAGCTGCCTTTTTTCCTTTTGACCTAGCTGGGAGTGCCTTCAGACTAATGAAATTAAATGTTTTCTGGTTCTGTTGAGGAGTGCATTTTGTTGGAGCAAGCAGTTTTCAATTTCAGAGTATGGCTCTTAAGCCAAAGAACCAGTCAGGAGTGAAATGTTCAATTGCTCACTCTAATGGCAGAGGAACAAGTTAACATTGTATTTGACTGGTAGATGCATCAACAGCATTTCTGCAGTGAAATTAATGACTCACTTGAGCTGAAGATCCATATGTTAACTAGTGAGTGCATCACAAATACTAACAACTTAAGTGAAAGGCTTTTCTAGATTTAAACTTTGAATATCCAGTGATTATTGTCTTTTTTTTTTAATAGTCCTAATTAGTTTCAAAGTATTTTTTAAGTGACTGTAATGTGCTTAAAATAGTTAGGTTCAAGTAATACATCTATTGTTTCAACTGAAAATTTCATATTGCAGTATTAGTAGGCAGGATGAAGCCTGAACAGATGAAAATACTGCCTAATTTTAAAAGCTGAAAGACATTCATATCTTAGCTAAAAAATGGTCCCCTGCCTTGACCAGTCATGCTACTTCTAGATGTTCTCCTTGGCTTGTGTTAAGATACATTCTTAGTTTCCAGTGGAAGCACAGATGTGCATAGTGTTCCTAAAGAAGACAATTGAAGGGATGAGTTGGTGAGTTCAGATATTGTTATTTAGACACTGTACCTTACTGACTGTTTGGAATACATTTTGGAGATGTGAGGAGGGCATAAAACTTAATAACACATTTAGTTAATAATAATTACACATTTATGGGCCAACATTTAACAATAACAACACATAACAGTGATTCAAGGCATGAGAACAGTAATGTTTTTTCTTAAAACCTTGAGAGCTTTTCTTGGAGCTGTAAAGGTACACAATTTTCTTCTTAATCTTGGGTGTAAAGTGAAATCAATCCAGTATTTGCAAGGATTGCAGTTAATGCTAACATGTAGTACTGCACAGCATGCCCATCCAAGAAGACAACTGGGAAGTGCCTCTTCTATTTATAACTCAGAAGCGAGCAGGAGTATTTTAGTTAATGAGAAAAGGACGTGGTTCGTTGCATGAATGGAGAAGGAAGGACAGTAAATGCAAAATTCCAAGGGTCTGTAGCTATGCGCAGTTGACAGGTATTGGAAGGCTGTCTAGGGAACAGGAAAAGTTCATGTAAATAACAATTTCATTATAATAACATGGGAAAGATATAAAAGTAATTTGAAAGGTATGAGAAGCAGTATTTTTTGAGTGAATATTGTAGCCTGTGTTGCAGGGAAGTCTTTATGGGTTTTCTTGTTTACCAGTCTGGCTGGTATTCCTGGATGGCATGGAGTTACTCATGGGAACCTTGGTGCTGGGGAAGGACTTGCCTTGTATTGACCATTGTCTGTCTGTAGTTAGATCTCTAGGACTGAATCTATAAGTCTGCAAACAGTGAGATAAATGGAAACCCTCCTTTTCTGGAGCTCTAATTCTGCCCAGATTTAAGAAAAACAGTGTATTCAAGTAATTTTCATGACTTATGTATTCAAATTTCAGTATATGTCAATAAACATTTCTGGTATCATCTCCATGGTAATTGAGATTATGTAGTTTTTTCATGGGTTTCTGAATGCTTGAAGTTGTATGTGTTGTCATTTTAACTTGTTCTACTTTGATAAATATGACATGAGAGGGCTGACATGATTGACATACTGCTGCTGTTTGACTGTGACAATGTACAACAGAATTTAATTTTCTCCATAATGAGATGTTAAAGATTTTTGTAGCATATTTGCCATCTGTTTGTGTGTAGTCACTCTTTTATAGTGACTAGGTATGTATCTGCAGGGCTATCTTTGCTCTCCAGAGTCAGCAGTAATAGTGACAATGTTTTTGGTACCTAATATTCCTGCAGTATCTTTCTGCCCACTTCCAAAATATGAAAAACCTGATCATAAAACAAGATGTCAATTTTAAATACTTTAAAGACAAGTCAGTCTCTAGCCTTCTCTACATGGTAGGATACATTAAGGTATGTTTATGCAGAAAAGATTACATTATTTTACAGGCAAGAAAAACCAGCAAGAAAGAACACAAAAGAAGGCAAAATCAATATGCATTTTTTGTATTAAAATAAGAAAATATTCACATGACTAATTTGATCGCAGTCTATAACTTTCTTACTGGGGGACAGAGGGGAGGAGTTGCTGATCTCCCTCTGGTGACAGCGACAGGACACGAGGAAATGGAATCACAAGGGCATGCAGTGACAGTACAAGGAGTAACAGCTTTAAATTGAAAAAGGGTAAATATAGATTAGGTAGTAGCCAGAAATTCTTCACTGCGAGGATGGTGAGACACTGGAACAGGTTGCCCAGAGAAGCTGTAGATTCCCTGTCCCTAGAAGTGTTCAAGGTCAGGCTGGATGGGACTTTGAGCAACCTGGTCTACTGAAAGGTGTTCCTGCCCATGGCAGAGGGTTGGAACAAGATGATATTTAAGGTCCTTTTCAACCCAAACCATTCTATGATTCTATGAACGAAGCTGTGTCAGGGGAAGTTCTGGGAAAAGGCTCATCACTGAGAGTCTGGTCAGTCACTGGAACAGGATTCCCAGAGAAGTGGTCATGGCACCAAACCTGTTTGAGTTCAAGGACTGTCTGGATGTTGCTCTTAGTCAAATGGTTTAGTCTTAGGTAGTCCTTAAAGCAGCAGGGAGTTGGACTCTGTGATCCTTACGGGTCCCTTCCAACTTCAGATGTTCTATGATTCTGCCCGGTTTTGTCAGGCATGAAGTATCTGAATCTTGGATATTCTGTGCCAGGTGAATGTTTCATTTGCTCAGTGTGAAACATGTCGTCTGTGGAAGTTGGTAGTGACTTGTAGATACCTCCTTTGTATTATTAGAACTTCTGTTAAATTCAGTATTAGATCATTTGACTGTTATTCTTGCAAAATTTTTGGATGGTGGTGAAGTGTTTACGCTTGTTTACAAGTAACTGGAAGTTTGTAGGCATGAAGTCAGTAACCTGAAACTTGTGTAATGGATTTATGTCAGAGCTGGCAGGGAAGCTGCAAAAATGTATAGTTAATCTATATTAAGACTGGACATCTGTTTAATTGTTATTGTCATTTAAGGACAGAATTATTTCATTTTGAAGTTGCCTTTTCCTTTTTCTGTTTTTTTCCTTGTAATAGGTGCATAATAATATAAAGTTAATCCTTTTTCTGCAATTTTTTCCAAATTTGAATGAGATATTCCCAGTTGAATCTGGGCTCATGGTGGATAATAAATTTCACTACATCCTTAATTATTAGCTCTTATTAGGCAAGATTCAAAAAATGCTGTGCTAGTTACAGATGAGCAGCCTCTTCAAGGTGAATACTGTTGGCATACCAACAAGTGAATTCTATTTGTAAAAGCACAAAGAGTTAAAATGGGAAATGCTGCAAATCAGGAAATATTAATGGATGAAAATGTATCATTTTAAGTTATGCAGAGGCTTTTTTGCTACCTATATAGAATTTTTTAGGTAAACTAAAACATGCATCTGTTTTCTGACGTTTCCCAACTTCCTCATTTTCCAAGCTTCATCTTTGCTTATGATAGTAGCCCTCTCTGTAGCCCTTTATGGCCCCTCTTTACTGAACTTTCCATAGAGAATACAGTTGCAGTTGCTTCCAGTCCCATTTATGAAATGGTTTTTGGAAGCTAAGCCCATATAAAACATACTCTGGCAGGTACCTTGGGCAGATCTCTTCAGATTACACTATTCCAAATGGCACTGTTGTGGTCAGATGCTGATCTTGGGCAGGTTTCTTTGGATTAATGGAAAACTTTGCTTTTTTTCCTTTCCAGTCCTCAGATTTTGATATGTTGGTTATTTTTGCTTTCTCTGGTGTTTCATTCTTAAACCCTGTATTGGCCATGTGGTGCTGGTAGATGCCTTGGGAACAAGTGGAGAGAGAGCTGAGGATTTGGGTAGTCACGTAGCAGATAGCATGTATGTGGGAGGATGGTATTGTTCATTTTGTTTAACCTGTGAAAGCTTAGATTGGCCCTTCTGTGATCAACAAATAATTGAAAACTTGATACAGGAAGTTCTGTGCTGGAAAGGGAAATGGCAGACAGGTGCATCTGATTGTGCATGTGGTTCTATGTCTTAGATAGTGAGGAAGAGATTCTGTTCATTTTACATATGTGGAATAGGAAAATGCTGTTCCCTAATATGCTGTTTCCCCTCTGTGTGTTTGTGTGTGTTGGAAGAGAGAAGAATGCTTGGTGTACATGTTTGCGACTTGAGTGCCAAGACAGATATTTTAAATTTGCCTGGTTTTTTTTCTATTATGTGTGCTAACTCAATGTCAGAGTTTTGCTCAGTGAAATTATGTTTTAAGATATTTCAATTAGATATTTATGTACTTGAAGTACTGTTTTCAGTCAAGAAAATGTGAATCTGTTCTTCAGGTATTTATGATTCACTTATAAGGAGCATCTGAAAGGATTAGCTGTTGTTTGCTTATGGTATAATTTTTTGAAAATATTGATTTCTGAATTGCAAATGCTGAATGTAAAGTACTGTGAGAAATCCTATTTTAATTGAGTTTCAATCCAAGTGTGACCTTTGATGATAGATCTTACTGGACTTTTGATTGGAATTCCCTTTTTTCCTACTTACGAAAAAATAAACCTTTTTTTTTTCTTCTCTCAGAATCAACGAATCCCATCTGACATGGTGTTTCTTAGAACCTCGGAAAAAACAGGTATGTTTTGACAATTCACATTGGTTGCATGACAAGATGGTGGTTGTGGTAAAATTTTAGATTGTACATTGTGGCCAATTTGAAATGGTTAAATAGATTGATGGAACTCTACCTCCATCAGATTAATGGGAGAGAGTCCATACGTGACAAACACATTATGCTTGGACTGTAAACCAGGAGTAGTCTTACTGTGAACATGAGACTTCTACAGATGTTTCTCTACATGGATGATTTTTTATGAGCTGTTTTAATAAAAGGTTTAAATATTAAAAGTATTAAAAATATTTATAAGACTGTACTTGATAAGTATGATTTGATATTATTTTAAATTATTCACACCAGTCATTGTCTTGCAACATACATTTAAATGTCATCTGATTGTCTTTCAGTTATTAAATTGAAAAAAACTAAAATTGGAACCTACTAATAGATGTTTAAAATAACTATTTTTGGAAAAACTTATTACAGTTATCTGAATTCCTGAAATAACTTTTTTAGGGGTTTTTTTGCTTCAAAATAATACTACCTTTTTGGTCAGTCAAAAAAAAAACCCTAAAAAACATGAATTTTCTTGAGTGAGAGAAAGAAAAGTGCTGCTTGTTAGCTCTGTTTCTCTTAACATGGTGATAGAGGAGTACTCTTAATCTTTAAGAAACAAATATCTCCTTTACAGGAACCCTATAAATTACAGCTGTTTTGTAAAGTTTAGAGATTACTACTGGATGCCCCTGTGTATAACTCAAATGAGTTTTCCTCCTTTATATTACCATTTATCTTCAGATCCTGAAGAACTGTCTGGTATTTGTCAGACACTACTAAATTTCACAAAGCTAATAGCTGTGATATTGGTAAGCCCTGTATTAGTGGCACATAGTATTTCACTGTGGCACTGGAGTTCTATCATATATTTCAGATAAAAGCCTAGATTTGTAGAGATCATTTGAAAGAGAAGACAAAAATATTTCTGATAGCCTACGGAATTCTAGTAGAGCTATATATTTGCTAAAAGAAGAAATTACTGTATATTGCTAATGCTGATTAGATGCAGTGATCATCTATAACTAGCCTGGAGTGATAAAGTTTTCTTTCTTTTCTAGTGGTCTTATATAAGCTCCATCTTTGTTAACCACCTCTGGTTCAGGATACAGGGGCTTTTCTTTTTATTCTCTCTCAGAACCATACTTTATTAAAAAGCCTAATTTTCTATTAACAAGCAACATGTTAAGTAGTTTTATTGGTGCTGCACTTCTTTAAAAACAAAACAAGAAAACAAAACCACACAAAAATAATTTCCTAAACTTCAAGCATATGACAGTAATTGTTTTTTGACTAAAGAGTGAACACTTACATCTGCTGTTTCTTCCTGATGTTGCAGTTTTGACTGATTTATGCTTTAATTTATAGTTGACACTTTTAAGTACTTTGTGAAACAGTTTTTGCATGGTTTTATGTTCTATATGTAATTTTATCTTCTGTGTAATAAAGCAGTTTAACTATAGCTTCTTACTATAAATCTATAAAGTGTAGAATTTGAACTAATCTCAAAATCCAAACCTTCATGTAAGCTTCTTTTGGGGTAAAGTGCTGTTTTCCAGTTTCAACATTTACATTACATATTAATGTAGTCTGCAGTACTGCAATATCCTCCATCTTCACTCAAAAAAAAGAAGCAGTTTGAGTTATAAATGGGCAGTTTACAAAGTTCTTCCTGAAACTCACCCCCACAATGACTTTCACAGTTTTCTAGGATACTTTTAACTCTGTGTAGCAGAAGCTGCATTCTTCAGGATATCAAACTTATTTTGATAAAACTAGTTTCTTATTAGTTGTGTTTTCCCTTTCTTTATCAAATGCATTGTCTTTTAGCTAGAATGATCTCTTCAAAGATCTGATATAATAGCTTGATGTTACTTGTGTGCCTGTATCTAATTTCTAAGATTCCTATGGTTTTTAATCAGACTTTTACAGAAGTGATAGTCTAAAGGCTCATATTGGTGGGACTTTCTTTAGTATTCATGTGACAGTCTGTAACATTGGTATTCCTCTCTTTCATGAATGGAGGCGGCTAGATGGCTGTTTGTATTTTGAGTTAGGATTACTTCCCGGGGGATGGAGCAGGTGGAAATCATTCCTCAAATGTGAATTCTTTGCTGCTGTCAGGCTCCCTGTAAAACAGAGGTTTCCAAAAGATTTTCATTGACTTCCAAAATAAATTAAAAAAAAAAAAATTAAGCATGGAAAACTTATGGAATAATATATTGGAGTTTTATGTATTTGAAAAAGTAGGAGGGGATTATTTATGGCTGAATCTTGGTTTTACCCATTATATATGGCAGAAGTGACAAGCTATTTGGATGATTTGTTCCATTTATCAGCCTTCCACCAAATGAAAGGAAATGTTCATGCTGAGCTGGCTGCAAAAGATGGTTTAAAGGTTATTTTCATTTTCTGTATAAGCAGGCAGCATGCCAAAAACAACTGACTACCTTAGTGTAAAGCTGTTATGCAAATGTAGGCAAGATCTCTGTTGCACCAACACAAAGCTCCTTTGTTGAAATTAAACTAGATTTTAAGTGGCCCTTAACAAAACTTTCAGGATAGTTTTTAATTTGTTTGGCATGTTCTTTGCATTTCACTTGTCTATATACCATCTCAGTCAAAAATCAAAGGCTAGACAGGGCATTCCAGAGAACATCATATAACTTTATAATTGTCCACAGAAGCTGCCAGCTGAAGCATGTGTTAATAACTTCATTATGGGAGTATCAAAGATACTGTGTGTGTAAAACACAAGAAAAATTTCAAAGATAAACTCTTTTCTTCTCTAAGCTACAATCCTTGCACTCCACATTGGCTGTGCCTTGGTGCAGTGACTGGCTTCTGATCCAGGTCAGGTATTCCTATGCTAACACATGCTCTGGCATGAAATGTGTCCTTCCTGAGAATCTGGTGCATGTGTTTGTAAGACTCTGTGTTTCTGCAATATTTGTACTCTTTTTACTTTCAAATGTGAAATTCTGAAAGGAACATGGACTTTGTAGGGTGACTACAGAATTTCAAAAAAGAATGAATGAACCTTAATTTTTTTCCAGACAAGCTCTTTATTTACATGCTTCTAATAACCTCAGATTCTTATTATTCATGGTGAAAAGCTGGCATATGCAGTGGCTGGTTCTGAGCTAAGCAAATGTTGATTTTAACTATCAGTTTTTGCTAGGTCCTAGAATAGATGACTGTTGGAGCTAGCAGCTTGGCTTTTCTTTTGTTCATATGGCTCTTTCATCCTCTCTTGTTACACAGAAACTCAAGGAACATCCTAACTTTGAGATCTTTGGTCTGCCATACTTGGTTGAAATTGGCCAGAAGTCAAAAGTTACTGGGAGAAAGATGGCATGGCAGAATAGCACTGTAAATGGAATTAGGGCTAAGAGACTAATTGCCTAAGTCTGCAGCTGGAATAGCCAAGGGGTAAAAAGCTTTAGAGCTTGTGATGTGCTCCACAGACACTAGGACTGCAAAGAATTGTTTCTATTCTGTACCACTGCTAACTACTTAGGCCTATGACAGACTAATCACAGTGCTGGTAGGATACTGACTTTCCTTAGCAGCTTTTTAGGGGGGTACGAATTGCTTAATCTTAGTTAAACCCTTCTTACTTTTCCCAAGGTCCTCTTTGTCAGAGATAATGCTTTGTGATGGTGTGAAAAGTAGAGCTGGATTTTCTCTTCAGCCTTTTCTGGTGAAATTGAACTTCCAGAGGGTGAACAGGAAGTGGTTTTACTGGTCTGCCTCAGCTTTCCTGGCCATAGTATTTGAACCTAGCGCATATCTTCTGTTAAACTTTTTGGTAGACACTTGATTCCATGTAGAGTAACAGCCACTACTTCTGGAAAAGTAGTTTGGATTTTTTCTTCCAGAGAGAGAGTACTGCATTAAAATATTCGTCTTTTGACAAACTTGTAGAAGTTTGTGAAAAAAAAGTGCATATGTAAGAAGTCTGGTAAAATAAAGTCACAAACTTATTTTAATACCTCAGCTGCTGTAGACTTCTCAACAGCTATCAAATTGACAAAAGAGGTTTTTGTTTTGTTTGGTTTGGTTTGGTTTGGTTTGGTTTGGTTTTATTGTAGAGGTGATACTCTGAAGAGAGCAGCTCCCAGTGGGTGGTCAGTTCAACTGCTGTCAAGCATGTTCTCATGCAAAGGTTTTTATCATAAACCAATTTTGTTACTGTTTGTCCTTAAATTCAATACATAATAATTTACTGGTGCGGACATTGCAAAATACTGTCTGCCACTACAGCTGTGCAATGGAAGCAGTAGGGAAATGGAAAATCATTTAAAAATCTCACAATCTTTTGTGGAGAACCTTTAATTCTTTGCAAGGGAATGCGGGTTGTACAGTTGCTACGTCCGGTAATTTTCAGGCCAGCGTTACATTGTTCTGGTCCGTGCTCATCAGCCCATTTCTCCAGCCGGTCAAGGTTCCCCTGGATGTTTCTTCCCATTGCATAGATCAGTGTTTTGAATTCCACTTATGAAACTGTTCAAAAATGGTATATTTACTCAGACATAAAATACTAGTTTCAAAGATGTTTATACTTTTGAGAATTGTAGCAAAAAGAGTAATGTCACTTGCATTAAAATTTGTAGTTAAGAGTTTTCAGGATTCCTTACTTGTAATTACTTTAACAACAATGGTATAAGTAAAATGTGGGAATAAAACAGGAAAATAATTTTTAGTTTGAGGCTTTGTAGCAGTTCATTTCTGTAGCAATATAACTCTCAGATGTGATTTTTATTTTAAATGCTAACCACTTAACTGGCATAAACTCTGCAATGCAAGTACAGGCTTAAGTAATCATTCATGCAACTTGATTTTCTGTTAGAAGGAGCTGTGAGTTAACCAGTAAGGGCATACTCCAGAGTCTACCATCTAAAACAAAGTCTGCTCATTAAAGAAGTTTTTTTGAAAATGATGAGTTCTTGAGCATTTCTGTACAAAAAGAGAGCATTATGCCACCAAATACGTTTTACTTGTTTAAAAGATCTAGTTTTGTAGATCTTAAAAAGCAAGTATTAGTAGAACATTTATGTCAAAGAATGAAACTCCAAACTCACTGCAAGGAAAAATATAATAAAGGTGATGCTACTACTATCTATTTATTCTGGACAATTAGGAGTAAGTGTTCTACAAATAACTTAATTGTCTGGGCCCCAGCCTGTTCTGGAACTTCAGATATTTGAAAATCAAACCAGAGGAGAAAATGTCAGTTTGGAGTTCTGTTGTGCAGCTGATGTCACTTTTTATTTCTTCATAAAGCCAGCTATTGCAGAATAATAAGGCTGAAGGAGTTGCATTTGTCACACATTCTGGAATTTTCTATTATGTTTAGAAAACAAGTGTTCTAAAACTTACCTGTCTGGAAACTAAAATGCTTTGAAAATCTATTGCTATAGAGAATGATAAATGGCTAGAGTTAAGTTTTGCACATACGGCCAGATAAAAGTTTATCTTCAGGGCATGAGTAGCTGCCAACAATCTGTCCAAACTACTTTAATCTGTTTCTCTACTTCAGTTCCTATTCTGGTTTTAGCATTTGATTTAACTCAGGCTTGAAATGTTTTGGTATCTGCTTTAAGCCACTGAGTAATAGTGATTGGATGTGATCAGCTACTTGTTTAAAATATAGTCAGATAGTATGAATGTTATGTGGTGGAAGGAGGAGGTCTCAGCAGGTATTAGGTTCCCAATAGTATTATACTCTCTCTATTAAAACTGTAAAATTACACAGTAAAATATTATTTGAAGACATGATAATATATATCATTCCCTAATTACTTTTATTTTCTGTGCATACTTGTCTGATTAGTACAATACATGTTTCATTAGATTTGCAGCTAAATAAGCATTAACAAAGAAATATTTTAATTTTTTTTCTGTATTTAAAAAAAAAGACTAGTAAGAGTTGAGAAAATTGATCTGTAATTGTGTTAGGCATAGATTAGCCTGTTCCTATTTGCCAGTGATAATGCATTTTTCCAGAAATTCCCAGGGGATTTGGTGGCTTGGCTGGAATAGCAGTTCGAATGTCCCAAAATCCCAAACAATCCCCCCAGTTTGGGAAACAGCGTAGTGAAACTGAAGGTGAGAATCATCAAAGCAGATCCCAGAGGCAGGGCAAGTCAGGCAAATGACTATGTATATCAAGAACTGATAGACTGGTTGGTATGTTGTCAAAGGCAAAAATAAAAAAACAAGATCACTCTTGGCAAAAGTAGGGTTCAGGAATTCCTTGTGTAGAAGTTTGTAATCTGTTGTCTGTAAAGTATCTGTTCATAAGAGTCATACCATGCATTATGTTTGGGGTTTTTTTTAAGGTACTGTCTCCTTTTTCTTCTTTTAGATTATTGAATTTGGCATGGTTTTATTTTCTTCTCTTACCTGAAGGCTCTACTGGGAAAGCTGTTAGTATTACCTTGATTCTTTGAAATGATTGGAACAAGTCTCTTGGTGGGCCTCATCTTTAATGTGAAAAAGGAATTTTTGCATAATCTACAAAGTTCTAATTATTAGGTCTAATAATGAGGAGCAATTTGAAGTAGATTCAGAGTTGTCTCGCTAAAAATTTAGAAATGATCCTCAAATCTATCTTAATGCATTCATGAGCAAAGGATGGCTTGCACATGTTCATTTGATTCTGACTTTCATGTGGGGCTTGAGATGTGTGGCTGGCCGGAGTTGGAATGGAAACTTGCATAGACTTGAAATACCTCAGTCTAGCAGCTCTCTTTCCAGTGATAGAAGACCTAACTTGGAGCAACCTGTCTTGTAAGGAGTACCCAGCTGAGAGGACTGGGTTTTCCATGCAACTGTTGTGGTCCATGTTGCCATGCTGTCGCTGCTCTTGTATATATGATGGCTAAATATTAAAATTCCCTAGGGTGTAGCACCATGTCCCGCAGCCGTAGGGAGGAGGAGAGAAGATCCAGCAGGCAGGAATTGTGCAGCAAGATTGATTTATTTAATTATTTTACGAACTCCTTTATAGACTTTTTTCTTCATAGTCTAATTGGACCAAGGATCAGCCACCCCTTGGGGGTGATTGGCCAAAATCCCAAAACATCCATTGTCAAAATATTTTTCTACTGTACTATAAACAAGGTTTCTCAAGGTTGCAGGTGTTTCATTGTTTATAGAACTCTGCTACTGTCTTCTGTGAGAGAGAAAAGTCTCTCACAGACTTAGAAAATAGCAAGAAAATCCTTGCTAGCAGCATTTTTTATCCACAGCTAAATGCAATTTAGCTCAAATATTTAACTTCAGCTACAGTTCTGATTGAAGGTTTCCATTTAGCTTTACACAGCCTTCTTCTGTCTGTCAAGTAAAAGGAAATTGGAAAAATTATAAATCCTCTACTTTTTGCTTTAATGAAGTCCAGTGTTAAATCTTCATAGCTGGGTCTGTTGTTTCTTCCTGGTTCCCAACAGTAAAGGAGAATGTGCTTTTCCCTGCTAAATTTTAATTAAAAATTTAGCCTCTTGTTTTTCACATGCCTATTGTAACCTGATGGTTTTGTCAACTCCTTTGACTTGCACTTTTCTGTGTTTAAGCTTTATGAGATACCAAGCCTTTTATTCCTGCTTCTCCTGATTTAGTTAATGGAATGTCCTTCACGTTGATTATTATTGCTGCTGCTAAAATCTTGGAGGCAAAACATGCTCTCAGTGGATTCTGGTATATTTGGCCATATGCTTTTCTCAGCCTCCTCTGTGAGCTCTGCTTTCATCAAAAGAGGAAATACTCCTTAAGTCTTCTCTAAGCACTCTTCTTTGAGATGTATATGTATTTTTTGTATTACTGGTCTTTAGAAATACTTAAATGCATTAGAAGGTTGATGGGGACAGTGAGTTCTGCTGTGCTGTCAGAGCTCTCAAATCATGGAGCTGTTTAGTCACTATTCTTATTTTATCTGAAAAGTGAGAATTTTTTCAGTGTTCTAAGCATTGTCTATGGCAGACTTTTTGATTTAGTCATTACTCTGAAGACGTAAATAATGCACACCATCTTTTTTCTGTATCACTGGGTTTCTGCAAAAAGAGATTGCTAGTATGCATCAGAAGAATAATGGAGCAAGGTGGTGCATCAAATCCTATTAAATGGAAAAGATTAATGTTTTCGAGTATCCTTCTGTATATCTCAAAATAATATAAATCAGTAAGCTAAAATTTGAGAATGTGAATATGAATGTAGATTTTTTTTTAACTTGAAACATTGTTTGCTATATCTGAGAATTCCATAATGTTTTAATAGCGATAAAAATTCTTAAAGCATACTGAATCAATACTGCAATTCAAAAAAGATGCAATGTGATCAAGCTTGGATTAAAAAACGTCTGAGTTCTTGTCAATAAGGAACTGTGATGAGTTTAAGGGTATCATATTGACTGTGTATTAATACATGGTATCCTATAAGACCATCAGCTGATTGTTTAGAATGTAAATGAAACTGTTGATGGATCCAGTGACCGATGGCTTAAATTCCAATTAATCAATTGCTTCATCGGTTTCTTAATTCAGATCAAATATCTCAAGTGCACACAGTTCTTCCCTGGTCTTCAGAGAAATTAATGCTTTTAAACTAATTTAATCAGTCTTCTATAAATGTGCATCCTCTGGCATGGTGATGTAGCTTAAATGCTTAGGATGTTTCAAGTGTCTTGTGGTTTTGTTTCCCCTTAGAAGCTATCATAATTGAAAACTTTTTGTTAGAGTAGTAAATGACACTCTGTACTCCAATATGTCATCTTGGTGCTGCTATTCACCTTGTCATCTGCTTAAAATTTTCATGCACATAGTCACTTAAGTAATATAAATGATTTAAAAATTAAGCTGTTTGTAAATGATCTGGTGTTAGGTGTGCAAAGTCAGTTTTACTTTTGCTGGGTGCATTCTAGTAACCCATCTCTTTCAATGTTTTTCACTTAAAGCAGAAAGGCTGGTAATATTGCCAGAAAATATAAAGCTGTTTATGACACCGCAGTTCCACATGCCCTGTTTCCCACTGACCCATCAATTAATTCATCAACACTTGACACAAGCTCTTCACTCTGTCACTTACACCAGTTGATCTTAATTTGATTGCCGTTAAAACCTTCCTTTCCTGGTAACCGTTGTCAATTATACAAAATAAAATCAAGTATTCATAAGTAGTCTGTAATAGGATATAGGTAGACAGATTTAATAATTCAGTTTTGCTGAGGCTTGAAAGGCATTAGTTTTAGCTGTTGTTCTCATTTGTAAAAAATTCATTGGATGCAGCTCTTGAGAGAGAAGGCAGACATAATTTTATTTATTTAGATTTGACAGAGAAGAACCCAGACATGCAGTGATGGTTTAGCATTATCTCTGTTTAAGAATAACTGACAGGAATTCTTATCAGTTACATATTATAGAAAGTAAATGTAATTTACTTTCATGGGTTTTTTTTTTTACTGGTTTAAGTGCATACATTCTAGGATTGGTTTTTGACAATATCTGTAATGGAGTGTGGAATTCAACCCTGCATTTATGCAGGAAGAACAATACCTTTTCAAGACTGGGGTGCCTGGTCTTTAATATGCTTGTAAAATATGCATATTCCTGTACATCTTCTATATACAACTAAATTATAGTTGCTTCCCTCTGATGCATCTTCATTGCAGTATAACATTAAAATGTGTGCTATGGCATATTTGAATTATACCTGTAAGTTTACTTTGGTCCTTATTGGCAAGTCGACTTTTTAAGCTTGCCGATAATTGGCAAAAAATTTGCAAGCAGAAATCTATTAATTTTAATTTTTTCTGAGAGAACATTAAATACAGTTTTCAGAACTTCTGTGTTGATTAACTTCTTATACACACTTTTTCACTGTGTACACTGATGTTTGTAACAAATACCACGTGTGGGTTGAGCGGTAAGACTGTGGAAGGGATTTGAATGTACTTGTGAAATCTAAAAATGGAAATATTTAAAAAAATAATTTCACTTGTAAAATGCTGATTAAAAAGGCATAGTCAAAGACAAGATCTGCTCTAAGTGATTGCTCAAAGCAAGAGCAGAAAAAGTGAAGGATAGCAGTGTGGAACTCCTTTTATAATGTGTCATTTACTTTGTCGCTTTTTAATGCTAGTCAGAATGAGTTATTCCTTAGTGGGGCTTTTTTCCTGAACTGAGAATCCTCTTGTATCTCACCTCATGACTTAGAACTGCTTTCTCAGACCCTTCTTCCAGGCCAAGAGCTGGGAAATGAAAATTAAGTTTGGACACAGGACAGGACAAGTTGGATAGTTAAGTTTGTTATGTCAAAAAAACCATCTTAATTTCTCATGTTGCTATTTGTCAAGAAACATGGCCAGTCCTGGAAAGCAAGTATTAGCATATTTTAGCTTTAAGTATTAGCATATTTTCTAACCTTCTCTTTGTAAAAACAAAGCCAGTAGACTTCATGATCAAGAAGGAAGCAGAGAGAAAGCTTTTTCTTTTCGTCATGCTACTCTACCTGAACTTTTTTGCTTGCCATTTTCAGTCTGATTTGCACGGAATTTCTGTAAGTTGATGCATGCATTTTGAGGTATTTGGATTCAATTATGCAGTCTAGGATTATTCAAGAGTATTACTGCCTAACAAAGAACATTAGGTCATACTTGTATAAATGGTAGGATGTTCTGTGTCTGCCTGGTTATTTAAGGACACTACTAGGCTACTAAGAAAAGTTCAGTAGTATACAGCAGAACAGTCTTTGCCTAAAGCATCTCTGAAAGAAAAATGTCTATGATATGCAGGAATGTATGTAATGTAACAAAGGAGATGCTACAAATAACACAGTTTTGATTCTGCAGCAAACGAAATCAACTTCTCCAGGGCAGTTGAGATTTCCTTTCTACATGTATTTCAAATATTAAATCCCAATGTAATTAAGATGACATGATTTTTTTTTCATTACAGCTTTCCATTAAAATCGGGTGATGCAATTTTATGTTGAATAAATTATTTTACTTTTGTGAAGTAATTGCTCTTAGTCTGTCAATACTTCTATTTTGGATTTCCTGTGTTAAATACACTTTCTATAAAAACTACTTGTTAAACAGACTGAATATTAAGCTAATTGTTTTAAGGAGAAATTATCCATCTTTCTGCTTAACAGAAACAACAACATTTCCAAATCAAATAAAATAGGAACAAATAATTTAATTAATACACACCAAATTTTCTTTTCTGAGTGACTTTCTTAATAAAGCCCAGAAGCTAGAATACATTTAAGAAAATATGTAACATCCCAAGTAATAGCTTGTTTTCAGAAGCCTATTTTATAAACTGTATTTAATAGTCTGGAGTATGTATGTAAAAATAAAATTTTCGTGCTTGATAGTAACACAAGTTCATATACATTACTATAATTTCAAGAATTTAAAGACATCCACATATAAATAAATTAATACATAAAATATGATTAGCAAGGTCAGTAGTAAAACAAAATGTAGATTAGGTTATCTGATGATGGTGCATAGTATTAACTAAGAGAAAGCTTATGATGTAATTGTGTTTTACTTGATTAAGAAGCTTCCCTTTCTGGTTTGGTGAAGAATTTTTTCCCTTTTTTTTTCTCTCTCCTGCACTTTTTTTAAGGTGAAAATAAAACCAGCTTTCTCGAAGGATGATCTGTATTTAGTTTGAGAATTTTTGTTTAGGGCCCTTTTCTTCAGGATTCCTAGAGGCAGGTAGGTCACTGATGCATGTGCACATGTACACCATTCCCAGAAGCATTTGATGCGTACACGTCCTTCAGGTATGTTCTGACTGAAGCCTTAAGTCCAGCACACACTGAGGAAGGCGAATTCTTCCTGCTTACTTGGTATTAACGGTACCTTTGTTTGACAAAGCTAGGCCAGGCATATCATGGCCCTAAATTAGTGCCATCATAGATGAACTTTTTTATTTCTACTTCAAAACACCATAAAATCTACTGAAATAAACATTGTTTTTCTTCAGCATTCTACTAGCACATAAAATAGCTGTAACGAAAGATATTTTTATCCATAATATCTCAAACATAAGTAGGAAGTCTGTTAATTATTATCAATGTATCCTTATAATGTGAAGTTACATAGTTATTTCAAGTTCTTAAAATTATTTTCATCTGTTGTATTGAGGGGCGGGTTTTCCATGGAAAAGCAACTTTAGGGTAAATTCTGGACAGAACTCAAATAACTGAGCTCTTGCTAAACCAGCAAACCAGAATTGTAGTCCCAGGACTTTCCTAAGCATTCAAGTTTGAAAGTTTCAACTGAAATGGTTTCAAAAATCAGTTTAATTGCTACTTGGGCAGCACCTTGCATGCACTTGCTCTACAGTGATTTCTGACTGTCTTCAGCTGATTAGGCTAAATAAATATTACATACCTGTAAAGTAGTTTAAATGTGCTTATGAAGTTTGCACCACTTTTGATTAATGATTAAGCTATTTAGGCCCAGTGGAATTTCCTTGAATCAACCTTAAATTCTAATTCAGATAATTGCAAAATTTTCACTTGAATGATGGAAATAAGTCGGATGTTCACAATGTACAACTTTGTCTACTAATTTTGAACAACTGTATAGTTATGGGAAATGAGCATGAGTCCCTCACTGTATAAAGTAAAAGTTTTAATTTTGTGCATTCTTTTTTATACATAGCCTTATGAAAATTTCTCATGTCCAGTGTGTAATTAAATTTTTCTTTTTCTTTTTTAGTTTTTTCTTTTTGTAAACAGCTACTTTTGATTGGTAAATACTTAAAATGCTTAATGGTGTGTCCTTAAAGGAGCACAAACGTTAAAAAATTTCATTCTGTGTGTGCTGTAAAATAATTGTCAGGTTCAAGAGTTATTTCTGTATTCAGAAGGAATGCAACTCCTGACAGGTATAGATCATTTGGAGATTTCTTTTTTTTTCTGGCAAGTCATATTCAGGTTAGAAATGTTAAGAGGTTTTTAACACTGGCCTAAAGCATTCTGCTGAAGTATGTAACATGATTTTTACAACTTTTTTGTGGGGGTTTTTTGGTTTTAATTTTGTGACTGGGGGAGGAGGGTGCAATGCTTCCAAGCATTTTAAAATGAAAAAATGAGAATACTTATTTTTTTCAAAAGACTCTAAATTTTAGAAGTTTTGTGTACTGCTGACTCAAATACTTCTCAAAGTTAAGCTACATGTGGCTTCCACAGAATACACAGTGGGGAATATTTAGTTTTACAAAAATTCAAGGTTTTTGGTAGGGGTGAAGAGTTGTTTTTATACTTTCTAATTACATATTTAATCTTCCATGTTTATAGCTTAGTTAAGCCAAGTTACTTTAGAGAATAAGTAAAATTACTTAGTCAAATCTACTGCAATATTTGAGGTAGAGAAAAGGATTGTATTGTTTCGGTTTTGCTTTTGTGATCACTATTGAAAGCTGACTTGGCAGAAAGCAGTCCCTTTTTCTGGATAAAAGGGAAACAGGCTATGAGATAAGTTATTGATGAAATTAACTGCTGAAGTGAAGAGGAAATGCAGCTGGCCAATACATGTCATAGTGTGAGCTCTATTAAATGAATATATGTGCAGTCAACCATTCACAGCAGCCACACTGGTCTTGAACTGCATTGATCTATAGTATAATTCTAAATGAAATTGATGCAAGAGAGCAACCATTGACAGCAAGGGTAAAGAGAACCATGAAATGTCTTGTACAAGAAAAGTATGATGGAGGTAGGCTCATCTATGCCATGGACAGGAAGTGCAGTGATATCATGATATTTCTAGGTGTTCCTAGGTCCTTCACACTTCATTATAATGCAGTGGATGTCACTGACTCTTCAAAAACTGCTTCATAGTATTTTATTTCTAGAAGAAAATCCATAAAGAATTCTGTTAAGAATTTAAAACCAGCTTTTCAAGAACTTCAGACACAGCTTTGTAGCTTGCATCTCTGAGCTTTGGGTGAAATTTAGTTGTGATAATGTTTTCTGAGAGCTGTTTATATTAACATTTAAAGGTTTGTTTATTTACAATGCACTTAATATAAATATAGCTGTTACATGAAAGAAGCTTTCATGTAACAGCTATATTTATATTAAGATTACATGTTACATCTAAGATCCTTTCGAGTCTGTTGTGCAAAAACGCTACCTTTTAGTCAGATACAATTTCAGGTGACTTCTCTCTCATGCATGTCCTTTCAGATGGTCAGCTCATGAAACTGCTTAATTTGCAGGCTTTGATGGATAAACCATTATGTTCTGTTAGACTTTACTTACACCAGGGTCCACGTGTCCTATAGAATAATCTCCCTCTTAATTTATGTTCACTGGTAGGTACCCTTTCTTGACATACTGCCTTGACACATTCTAGCAGACTCTCTTCTTGTCTGTCATAAGACTCAAACCTGGATAAACTCCTTTGCAGTGTTTCCTTCCACTTAATTGCTACCACATCACTTCTAGGGGTAAAATTACTTCCTTAGTTTTTATTGGATTGGTTGAAATACAGAAGGAAATACGGGTGTGTTTATATACATGTCTGTTGAAATTTATGAATAACTTGTAAAATCTATTCTTTTCACACCCATAGCACCCAGTAACAATAGTGTATACTGTTGTTTAGCTGTAGTATAAAGGAAATTGTAAATACTACTTCAGAAATATTTAAGGCTTCTCTAGTGTAGCAATTGTGAAGAGTGTTGCTAAGATTTTACCACCTTTTTAAAAGGAATGGTAGTTAATTTTGTATTTTTTAATAGATTTGCAATGCTTCTGTGAGGTCCTTTTTGCATCTTGAATTAATAATGTTTGTAACACTACAGACTTGACAGTATCAAACTAGTTATGGGGGTGAGGGGAGGTTCTGCAGTGGTCTCTGTTTTCTGTTCCTTCAGTACTGGTCTTCTGTCTGTACAGCACACTGATTCTCTTCAGTGTATGTCAGTCTGTATCTTGAGCTTCCCTCATATCTTAAGTAGTTTGCATGTGTCGACAGGTTTCTTTAGTCTTGGATCACTGATTGTTGCAGATGATTCAAAATTACTTATTTTAAGTATAGTACATTCAGATCCACGTTGTTTTGAATGCTGTCCATGTTAAGGACTTATTTAAATTTTTTTTTCAGAGAAGCCAGGAGACAATAAGCAATGAAAGTTTGTGATGTCATACCAGCAAGGAGAAAAAAAATCACAGGCATCAGTTAATTATTCTGTTGTGTTGGAATTGTACAAGTGACAGAATTGCATGAAGAAATAAAACTAAACCTATTTCAACTCCAGTTGGAGTTGTATCTCATGATAATAGCATTTGAAATCCTGTTTAGAAACTCTGAAGAAACCTGTAAAATAGAAGCTACCTCCATTCATAAACAGACATATTGTTAATTTTATTGGAAAAACTAGTAAATTGTGTGATAGCTAAACCATTCCTGGAAGAAAGCACACAAACACTCCAAAATACAAAACCTTTTATACGTTGCACATTATTTAAAAATGGTTGTAAATTGTGTTGTTTTCACGCTTCTAAATGTTTTAACCCAAACTGAATTTTTGAAATTAAAATAATAATTTGATGTCTCTTTGTAACTTCAAGGTTCATGTTTCATTCGAACTGACCAGCTGGATGGAGAAACAGACTGGAAACTGAAGGTTGCTGTCAGTTGCACACAAAGATTGCCAGCTTTGGGGGTAAGCATTCTCTTTGCTTTTAAGTTGTCTTCTATATGTGCATATATTTATCTGTTATCTAAAAGATTGTTACAGTTACATAAGTATTGAAAAATACCTGTTACCGGCACCTTAGTTTTTACAATAAATAAGACAACAGATATTCCACTGGATGCTGAACAAGAAGTTGGTTACACAAATATTCCAGGTTTTCCAACTGAAAAGAAACTGAGTCAGAATTGGATTTTTATCTTTTAACTTAGTGGTTCTCGGTGTTGTCCACACTGAGATTCACACTCTCTAGAAGCAAATCACAGTTACAGTGTTTTCAACCAAGTGTTAGACTGCAAGTGCAAACTATTCTTGTCTCAGGAACCATTGCTTTAATCACTTACTTGTGAGCTTGGGAAACAATAGTCTGCTCCTGGAAGGTGAAGTGCTTTTTGTTGTCAGCATTCTTTCTGGTCTGACTAGGAGCAATGTGCAGGTTCTTGCAAGCAGGGCTCTCTAAGAGTGGCCTGAATGTGGGTATCTTTTGAGTGCATATATGTGTTGCGTCACAAGTAAATCTAAAATCATGAAAAGGGACACAGGTGTGTGTGCATGTATATATACACATCCAAAATAGACACATACCTACAAAAGCAAATGTAAAATTGTATAAAAGTCTCCTTTGCAAGAAGCTGAATTATTTCCCTTGCACTGGGAAAGCTTGCTGTTACACAACACTGGCAAGTTGGCTTGGTATTCGGAGATCTCCTTTGACAACATATTCAATTGACAAGCTTGTGGAAATTTACCTCTACAGAATTTCTGGTGTTTTGACACTAAATCTTTTAGGTGTTTTATTAAAGGCAAATATACCTTGAGTGGACTGTTTATATTGCATCTCAATAGGAAAAGTATTAGATTATGTGCCAGATCTTAGCAGGCCTTCTGCAGTTACACTTCCAGAAGTTGAGTTGCTGCCACACTCATATTAGCAAAAAGGAGAGGTTTTTTCCTGTGTTCATATTCTCTGACTATTGGCTTCACAAGTGACAGGAGAAGGAAAAAGTAGTTACATTGCACTTCAGAGGATTGAGAACAAGGCTTGGAACTAAAGGTTGGTCATGCCAAACAGAGATGCCAAGTTAGGCTTCAGGTCATGAGTTCTGGTCCAAGAACAGACTTCAACAAATATTCTGTAACCTGCAGTTTGGTATTTGTAATAAGGCTTTTCTTGTAGTTCTTAACATTTAATCATGGCCTTCTCATGTTCTCTCATTAAAAGAAAATCATATCCAAATTCGAGACAGATGCAATGTGTTTGACTAAAATACAGTCAACTTTCTATCTTGCTTTTATTTATTTATTTTTAATTTAGTAGTACTTTTCCAACGGTTACACATGTTCAATTTTGCTGTTATGTTTTGTTTGTCTTTTTTTTGAAAACATCACTGACCACAGTTGCAAGTACTGTGCAAAGCACTGCCTCAGAGTTTTATTTGCTGGTTATAATTCTGATGTTTTGAGATTAGACAGTTTGGTGTACTGAGGCTGATGAAATCTGGAAAAAGTTACAATGCAGAGGCTTCTCTGCCCTATCCTTTGGAAAAGAAAAAACCTTTTTCATTAACTTTTTTTTTCCTAAAAAATCCAACTCCATGTTTGAAGTTTTTCCCTTCTTGTTAGGAAGAAAGTATGGAATTAGCTTTCTAGCTTTCATGTTAGGTGGAGCATGAAGGTTTTGTACTGTAATTTTTATATTATGTTTTTTGATTTTTATTTTTTTTTAAACAATTATCAATAGACTTGACAAAGCATTAAGCGTCTATGGAGATAATACAAAATTATGGTTAAATCTGTGCAGTATGATTTGGAGAACTAAATGATTGTACTTTTTTAGACTGGTAAATCAGAAGTGGTTGAAGTTGGGATGTCTGTATTTGAGTGGTGGGACATGCAGCCTTGTCATCTTGCAGACATGAAGGTTCGCTTCAGATGGTGGTTGTTTTGGGTGTGAAGGGGAGTGAAGGCAAGATATCACCAGGAAATTATTTGTGCATCTTAGAAACAATATAGAGGAGTCAACTCTACAATATAATAACCATTTCTTCCTTCGTTGTTTCCACTTAGAGCTGTTAACCTCACTCTAACTGATTTGGGCTTCTTGCAAGATCTTTATACTCTCCCTCTTGAGCTGTAGGTGATAACCTGAGTTGTATCATAAGTGCGGTTAATCAGGAGCTGCTTCCACTTAACACATGTTTCCTGGCTACCAGCAGCATATGAAAGCCACCAAGCAGTTGATGTGCCTCTGCCCTTTCTCACACCACTCAGTTATTGGTGCTTACCCTTGCTAGACAAGGCTTTGTTTGCATTAAGCTGACATTTCATCCTGAAGTAACTGATGCTGGGTGTAATACTTCCTGCCAACTAAACTAAAATACTTCGAAACTTCTGTACTATGGGGTTTGGTCAAACCACTTACACTTAGTGGTTCTTTATTGAGCTCATTTTAAATGGCTGCTCCCAGCAAGCCTTAGACTGTTTGCAGTGCTCATGTTATACATCTACTTCGCTCCTAAGCCCCATCTGTCTGTGACTTACATTGGTGGAATGGTAGCCTAATGCACCCAAATGTAAATGGTTTTTAAAGGGTTCTCATATTTGTCACAGAAAACAATGCTCAGTGCCTATCGCAGAATACTATTTCCACTCCTGTGGAAAAGCACATTGGTAATTCTTAGATTTCTGCAAAGACACTTTTACCTTTACTCAAATGACAGTGATATGCAGGAATATCAGTCATGTAAAGAAACTCTGTGGATAGACAACTTCAGAGATTGGTATGGAGGTCTAAGCAAGCTATGAATATCAAACTAACAAAAAATAGCATTATGAAATTATTTTACTGTAAGCATAATTTTTGTGCTTTATAATAGGGTCAATAAGCTATATTTTTATGTGGGCCCTACAAGAAGTCAAAATGCAGTGTCCAGAATTATGTCTTTATAGTTACACGGTTGGGTTCCTTTCCTGTACAGCATGCCAGGCGGATCGTGCAGCGACCCGCCCAGCTGCAGCGTCCGGCAGTGCGGCCCGGGTGCCGCTGCGTGCCCGGAGCAGCCGTGGGGCGCTCGGCGCTGCCGCCGCGCCCGCTCCTAACCCGGCCGTGAGGGCCGCGGGGCCCGGGCCGCCCCTGCCGCTCGCCGCCTCCGCGCCGGGACCCGGTCCTCCCACCTCGCTGCGGGAGTTGGGGACGGCCACACAATGCCCAGCTCCCAAGGTTAAATCCCTGTGGGCATGTGATGAGCCAGCACCCGGCTGCTTCTCCCCGGCAGAACCCGTGCCAACCGGGGCAGCGGGGCACAGTCCCTGCGGCTCTGCTCTCTCTGCCCCTGGGCTGACGTTTCGGGGTGTTGCCGGGTAGATCACGGTATTCCAGAGACTCATCACACGTGCCTGCCACAGTGGCTTCTCTACAGTGGCTTCTCCACGAGTGTGTGATGCACTTTCAAAGCTGAGACTCACAGTTCATACTTCCATATTGAAATATATTTTTAATAATTAAAAAATATAATTTATGCAAATTGAACATAAAATAGACTATGAACAGTTAGCTGTTGTGTTGGATAGAAAATACTCTCTGTAATTGTCCCTCATTTTGATTTCTTTAGGTGTAGAAACATAGTCATTAAGGTTGGAAAAGACCTCTAAGATTGTTGAATCCAGTGAACAGCCCCACTGTGTTCACCACTAAACTGTGTCCCCAAGTGCCACATCTACATGCCTTTTGAACACTTTTGAACACACAGCCTGACCACACTTTCTGTGAAGAAATTTTTTTCTAAGATCTAATCTAAACCTCCCCTGGAACAACTTGGGGCCATTTCCTCTGCTCCTGTCACTTGTTACCTGGGGGAAGAGACTGACCCCCACCTTGCTACAACCTCCTTTCAGGTAGGAGAGTGAGTATCTTGTGTTGGCATGATCTGTCAGCCGTGTCAACAGAGCAGCACTGTAATCCTAGCCACTGTGACACCCAAAACAAATCTGCAGACTTTCAGAGCTTTTCTTAAAGAACGGATGACACCACCAAGACAATCGGTACAGATTTCATTGTCTTTCTAAAGCACTTAATGTGATCAGAGGATTAAAATTTCAGCAAGTCACTTAATGATGGCTGTGCAGCAAATATGGTAACACCTAGATTAGGTTTCTTGCAGTTTCAT
Organism: Coloeus monedula; assembly: GCF_965178545.1. Classification (NCBI taxonomy): domain Eukaryota; kingdom Metazoa; phylum Chordata; class Aves; order Passeriformes; family Corvidae; genus Coloeus; species Coloeus monedula. The sequence goes on along the minus strand of NC_138781.1, from coordinate 63,766,931 downwards.
CGTACTAGGTGGGACAGTTCTGGCAATACATGAGTTCTGAGGCATTTTTCTTTAGCTTGTGTGATCAGCTATATTTATTAACAGCAGTGAGGTCACTGTAATTTTAAATAAATGGTGACTTGCTGATTTATATCAGAAGATCCATACAGCAGTAAACAATACCATTTACATTTAATTAGTTTTATTGAACCAAAGGCAATTTTATTTGCAATGAACTACATGTTATGATTAAGAATGTATTTTAATGATCTTTAAGTAAGGTGAACAAATGTTGCCCTTGACCTAATAGAGGAGATTTTTCTATGTTATTGATAACTGTGGTGATTTTTAAATTGTGAAATGCAAAAGAGAACGTTTTCATTATTGTACCATCACAAAGTCATTTTCTGACTTGCAGTGTAGAAGGATGAAATGCATTCTTCTCAATTATTATTTTCAAGTATGAGATAATTAAATACATATCAGTTTTTTAAGAAAAATCTCATCTACTGTTATATAAGAATAATTTTTTTACTTTAGATTCAAGCCTTTCATGTAGTTTTTTTTTAATCTAGAACTGTTAAAATCCCCACCCAAATGTGTTTTTTGTCTTGAGTAAGAAAATAACTAAGGTCATTTGCCCTTATTGCATCCTAAAAGAGATGTAATTTTAGATGTAGAATACTGTTTCCATTGAAGGTATCAGTAGAACTATTTGACTTCAGTGAATCAGCAGCTCAATATATTAGTATGAAAATAAGTCTTTATTGAAGCTGAGTTTCACAAATCCCCCATTAGTGAAATCATTAATAAAAAGTAGTTGCCTTCTATAAAAATAATAGAATCAAATCCTTTGTTTAAGGTAATTTCCCTTTCCCCTGCTTTTATATAAGGGAAAGCAATGACATAACCTAACAAGGTAAATTTTTCTTGCCTATTGACCAGAAATGATATTTACATGTACTGTTGCTTACAAATCTTGATGTCTTCCTCTTAAAGTCACCCTCATGACTTCTTTCAAGACACTGAGAGGAGAAATTCACAGCTTCCATACTGGAAAAGCAGCACTCGGTGAAGAAACACCTTTGTATTACAGTAACCTTTGCTGGTTGTTGAATGGAGTACATAGAAAATTTGTCTTCTGTAACTGTATCATTCTTCAAGTTTTTGTGTCTTTACCTTGTATTATAAAATTACTGTATTTTGTTGGCCTGAGAATGGTGTCCATTTGGAGTACAGAACACTTGGCTACAGAAAATAAGAATCTTTAACTCTTTTCTTTACCCTATTAATGAAAAAAGTACTTCAGAAGTCTACTGAGCACAAGTAATAAGGTTTTATGTCTTTCTGGTACTCATTAATGAAATGCCAATGGGCTAACACCCTAGATTTCCCCCAGAGCATCATTATTTTTAGTTTTAGGAAAAAAACCCCACACACTTCTGGAATACTATGAGAGTTGTAGCTTGTAGCATTTCAGAGTAATGCAAATAATGGTCAGGGAATGTGCAGATCTCAGTTTTTCACAAAGATAAGTAAGTTTGTTTCAGAGTTGAAATTCAAAAAGGAAAAAAAGGAAAACACAAAAATTTAGGTGTTAAATCAGAAATACAAAAGGGGAACTAATACATAAAAAGATACCAAAGGAGTGTGGTAGATAGAAATTTTTACATTTGAAATGTAACAAAGGACAACATCACAGTAGAAAAAAATAGAAAAATTAGAAACCAGAAAAATACATTACTGTACAAATGCCAATTTACTTTAAAAAGGTGGATATTTCTACTTTCTTTTATTTTAATTTTGCTTCCCACTAAGGCGTTCTTTGGAAAGAGAGAAGTTGACGCATTTCACTAGCAGTTTTTATTGTGTGTATGAGTATGTGTGTGGTATTAGTTTTCTTCTGTGCTATCCACTACTGAGAGACTTTCTTTTTCTTTGCATAATAAAGCACATAATAGCTTGGATTAGCTAAATTGTAGGTGATAACAGATTGGAAAGAAGTGAATGATGAAGATATAGGACACTACATGTGTATTAGTTTCATATGAATTATTTCTCGTGAACCTGTTGAAAGTAGGTTGGAAGAACAAGGATGCAATGAATGAACTTTGTGTGAAAGATTTCAATAAATGCCTAGTGCTTTAAGATAAAGATAATTTGTGAGATTCAATGTTCAGATTTCATTCAGGTTTTTAAAACCATATGAAATATAAAGTGTGTGTGTTTTTTGCAAGCTATGAGAGAGTTCTTGTCTGCAGAGTATAAATATAAATGCATTATTTATAAAGCTACACATTTGTAAACTGAAGTCAAACATATTTCGTAAATGTACATTAGATTTTAAGAAAACATTCATTTTGGTAAGGAAAAACAAAAAAATAATGATATTTATCAATCTAGATATTGTGTCAGAGAAACTGAATGATATAAATATGTTGGGCTTTACGACATTAACACAGGTGGATAACTGCACCTTTAGTTAATTTTTGTACTGTTCAAATTGTGAAACATTCTTACATTCAAAATTATGGGGAAAAAATAATGGCCTACTTTTAAAAGTAACATTTGAGCCAAGATGTGGTTATATGTCCATGAAAGAAGCTGTGAAATTAATTCTGCTTTTGAAGGCAGCACATTCTAGATAGCATGAACAGGGTATTGTACCTGTGTAATTTGGTCCCCAGAGATGGTGTTTGATTAGCCTTTTGCAATATTCATCTAGTAATAAAGGATGGAGATAACCCAAATAATTAGGTACTACATACAGTGGGAAGGTGTACAACCTTGCATTTGATCAGAGGTTAGAATTCTTGGGTCGACTTGGACTTGGTATCAGGCATCTGCTCCTCTCCAGAGTAGAAATTGGGTTGTTGTGGATCCATGCATGAATGGTCAACTCCTCTTGAAATCTCTTAGCTGCTGTTGGTCCTGACCATCTAAAAAGCAGCAAAAAGTTTGGGTTTGTGATTGAAAAAAGTTCTTTGTATCAGGGTTTTAGTCTGTAGTATTCTTTCTGTGGAAGGTGGATGTTTTAGAACAATTATCTGGTGAAATAATTGTTTCAGAATTTTAAGGTGAACCTCCCTGGCCCTCTAGGGACAGCTCTTAGGATCTAACACTCCTCAGATTTATCACTTTTTTTTTGTTTGTTTATACTATACTGCCATCTATTTATAGAGTAGTATCTTTGGAGTTTCCTATTCTTCTTAGTTTTAGGATAGGAACATCCATGGATTGTTTGCTGTCATGATTAGTGGTACCACATATATTAGATCAAATTTTATCAGAATAGTTTCGATGTATACCTGACTTTAAACATTTGAATAATCCTGTTGATGTAGCCAGGCTTTCCTGAAGCTGATGGGGTTTTCTTATGGAGTTTTCACAGAGGTGCTAGAGCATAGAAGAGAACTTGAATCAATTTCATTGTTTCCTCTTATACTCGGTTGGCTTTGTCCTTGCTGGAAAAGTACTTTTTTTTTCAGTTTCATTAAAAAAACCCAACCAACAAACAAACCATCCCTTCTCCCTCCCCCACTTTATCTTTAAAAGAACAAACATCTGGAAAATATTTTAAGATTACACTATTATTAATTAAAATGGGGTTGTTAAAAGAAAACAAATTAGATAAAATATATAAGTCATGTTATAAATATAAACCAGTTTACTTTGAACTATCAACACATTTAGGATATCAACTTGAATCTGATTCCTCTATAGCAAGATGTACTGGAAAAAAACACCATGTTTCTTAGTTGGGTAAAAGTGTGTGACCTTAGTTTCGGGTGGGTTGGTGGGGGTCATAAACTGAAATCTTTACCAGGTCTTCAAAATACATTATTATATTTAAGTAATATTAAGTAGATTTATCTGTTTTACAGGATCTCTTTTCAATCAATGCTTATGTTTATGCTCAGAAGCCACAGCTGGATATCCACAGTTTTGAGGGTACCTTCACACGGGTAAGTAGTGTATGTAAATACAGTTCTACTTCCCTATTTAGTACCTCAGTGTACGTGAAATGTACACTTAGTGTCAACATTGTATCAGATCTTTCCTTGCCTTTACAGCATTATTTTTTCCTTTTTTCCTGCCATGACAATACTTCATATAGAAGATATCCTGTTAAACATGTATTGCAGAAAGCTAATGCATAAGGAATATCTGAAAAAATCAGAATTGGAGAGTTGAATATTTGTTGTTTGACATCACTTTAATTTTTTTATGTGAAACTCTTTGTGAACAGTATACTTTGTTTCCAGGCATCTAATGTATTGTTCATATGTCAAAAACTGACAAGTTGAATAATAACAGTAGCCTGAGACAATGCATCTGCTAGTTTATGTGCAATAAAAGTGTGCTTTTTCTGCTGTAATTCCAAAGTTCAGTTTTCTCAAAAACTAAAATAAAACTAAAAGCTACTTATGGGAGCTTTTTATTGAATCTCTTCCCCAGAGATAATTATATTCAAAACTGATTATGAAAATAACAATGCAATATCTGTGACTTGTTTCTGTTATTTTCAAAAGGAGGCCTGCTAAAGTTGACCCTTTAAAGCAGTGTCCTAATAGGTCGTAATTAGTTTTTTAAAAATATGTTTACAGCTTTGTAGCAGTATGTTAGCAGATATAGTGATTGTTCTGTTTATTTTAGCCAAACTCAGTGGTGTTAGACTCATTCCTCTTGATAGTTTGTTTCTAAAATAATTTGATAGAATTAACTGCTGGGGAGGTAAAGAGAAGGGGTTTTTTGCCCGTGACACAAATAGGTAATAGATTTTTTTCTGTAATTGGAATTCCAGTTCACAATTGTAAATACACTGATGAATGAGATATTGCAGTTGCTGGCTCTCAAAGACCAATTTATACCAGTTACATAGTCCACGCTGCCTACAAAGTAAATGTCATTTGTTCACACCTTCTAAAGCAGTAAGCAACAGTGTTTACTTAAACCTTGTATTGACCAATTGTTCAAACGAAACTTCTATTAACAGCTGTAAATTCATATTATTCCTCTCAGTGACTGTGCGCTTTCCTAAATATATATTGAAGTCTTTGGAATCTTTAACAACTCTGGTATAAGTAATTGAGACATTGGGAAATCATCACAATCATCCGTGTTGCGGGTTCTGTTTGTACACGTCTTAAGAGCTGTATGATTCAAACATCCTGATATATGTAAATAACTGTGGTGCATTTTATGGTTTCAGGATTGCATATATGTTTTTCTGGATGCTTCAATAGGAAGGATAGTTTAAACTGAATTTCTGTGTAAAGCATCTGAGGGCATTGCCCTCAAATTTAGTTTACAATGAATCACATTAGATATTTTTTGAAGGTTGGTTTTTGTTAATGGTGTACCTTCTGCATTGTGAAGTGTTGTTTTAGGACACATGTTTACTGATTTATCTTTCTGCTTTTGCTGTGAGCCCTTGCTTCTTACAATAAATCCGTTCTTGCATCTAATTTCTATTTTATGTTAAAGCAAAAAAAATTAGTGTGCTTAGTGATGCTAATGCATACATTTTTTCTACTTAAGCATTGATGTTCAAAGAATTCTTCCAGGGGTAAGTTGACAGGGTAATAGCACATTGATTTTTCTTTTTCTTTTTTCCCCCCATTATGGAGACAGAGTACTAACAATGTAAAGGACAAACTTAGATAATTTCAAAGTGTGCATCCATAAAACAAACGAGAAACTTGGGAGCATGGCGCTGGAGTTTTTATGAGTGAGCAAGTTCTAAGTACAAATCTATCCACAAAAAACCTGAGAGCTGACAGAAGATACCTTTTGCAGAACACCTGCATAACCATGTCAAGAGGCATAAAAGCTTTGCTGTACTCTACTGACATCTGCCAGCTTCACATGAAGTTGTTTTCCATTGTTCTCCATGGATTTTGGTGTGTTACATGCAGTCAGTGCATGAAAGTCCTTGCATGATCATGTCTGGCCCTTAAATAATGGCATAAATTAATTCCTTTCCTCCTTTCACATTTACTAAGACAACCTATCAAAACACAATAGATGAACTAAATTAGTGTTTTGTGGAAATTTATGAGACAGCTTTATTTGTTCTCAGGGCATCATCCATGTCTTGGCTGAGCTTATTTTTAAATAATGGTGTACAGAACAAGGATGTAAACAGATATAACTACTACAGTTTCTCTTCTGTCTAATGCTCCTCTGTAGGCTTGATAAATGAGGGAGCTATTTTATCAATGCTGAAAATCTGTAAAAAGACAATAAACAGTAACCATACTTCTTAACCCAACTTTTACCAGTTAGAGCCTAAAGAGTACTCTGGAGCATTACATCAGTGTGTATTGGCATAGCCAGTATTATTTAACCTTTGCTTACTCTGTATAGAATCATGGAAAGTCTCTCTTGCTTTTAACCTTGGCTGTTTTTTGTTTAAATTTGGGTTCTTCTTTCACTATTCCCTTAAGAATATTTTCCTTTTAGTTCTTCTATATTGCAGCTCTGTGCTGTCCCCCTAGTCTCTTCATCTATTTTGGGAATATATCTTAATTTTTTTATATTCTAATAGAAATCTTAGAAAACAAATGCCCATTGAGTTTAGTTCAACTACTTCAATAAGCTTTTTTTTTTTTTTACTATGGTACAGAACTATGTTATATAATATATGTAATTTTTTCCAATATAGCATCTTGTCACATGCTTTAAAAAAACTACCCTGATGCAAAACCTGGTGCATGTAGCTGTATTCATTTCTGAATAGAATCTCTGGCCTGATGCTAATTATACAGATGTTTTCTTGGATAAGTCTTGTATTTTAGTAGAGAGAACGTTAAGTCATTTTTTTACTTCATGTTTGCTGTTAAAGAATTACCTCTTTTGAAGCAATAGTTGTGTTCACTTCAATCTGGCTTACTTTTATGTTGCCACTGAAGGGAATGGTATTTTGTTTTGCTACTCCTTTTGACTCCCCTTCCTTATGCTGGCAGTAACAGCTATACAGGCAGCTTGACTAGGGAGCTAACGTGTGGAACCTAATCTGACCCTGTCCAAAACACATGGCAGTAAGAGGAACAAAGCCAGAAAAATTAACTGTGGGGTTGGTGTGGGAAAGGAATCTCTTTCACTGATTCAAGTAAATTAATTAGTGTGTATTCTGCTTCCCTACAAAAGTTGATGGGGGTTGTTGTACTGCATGCTGTAATGCAGGAACAGGGCTAGAAAAGGTCAAATAGAAGTGGTACACTGGTTCATTCAAGGATTAGGTGTTTAGTCTCAAAGGTCTCTCTTGTTATTTACAAAAATTTCTAAAAAGTTGTAGCTTTGAAACCTTTTAAATGACTCCTTGAAATTTGTCATGATCCTTGGTCAGCTGTATTATAAATTCATGAAAGGACTTTATGACATTAATTATGAAAGGGCTGAGAGTAGGATATATTCAATTTTTATTTCACTGATCATCTTTCCTTTTTCTCTGCACATGCAAGAGCAACAGAGTAATTTCTGAATAAGAACTGTAGACAATTTAAGCCTCTATGATCAATGATGCACATGGATTAAAAAACTGAGCCTGAATATGAAGCTTGAATATAATACTGAACTGCACTATTCTGGTAATTAAATTAATTCAGAATTCAAAGACCAATAAACATACAGCTGCCAAATGAAATTCAATCCAGCAGACCTTAAGTGGAAACTTTGTCAGCTGGACAAAGAAGCCCTTGTATGTCAAATTTCTGCTACGAGAGCGAGTGATGGATTTCATTTATCCGAAACATTCATTGTTCTGTTTGTGTCAGAAAATTTGCAGAAATTTCTCCTTAACACCTGTCTGGTCTTACTCAGGAATTGCAGTTCTTGTCCTTCCCACTGCTTCCCTACCATCTCTCCAGAAGTAGAAATAAAAGTAGTGTGAAACAGCTAAACTCATAACCCATAAATGCACCTTATATTTTTCATTTGAGTAACTTATGAGAAAAGAAAAATAAGGTTAAGTCATAATCTGTTTGGGCATGGAAGGTGGTGGTATTTGGGAAATGGAATGAACCGTAGAAAGCTGAAAATGTTAGGTGAGGGTATAAAGACATAAAAGTATCATAATGAAATAAGCAGAAGATAAGTGATTGACCAGACCATTCTGTGATGAGTATGAGTGGAGAGAGAGCTCATGTGATGTTTTCCTATTTCGAATGACCTAAAAAAAGGTATTTCACAGTGGTAGATATTGGACAACTGACCTTTTCCTGACACTGTTGTCAGCTCTCCCCAGTCATCACAGGGCTTTTGATTTTTTCTTGTAATATGGAGGAGTTTCACAATTCACAGTCTCAAAATCTGCTAACTGAAGAATAAGGGAAAACAAAAGATTTACCTGGCTTAGTATCCTGTTCTTGACAATAGCCAGAAACAGAGTGCTGGGAAGGAGAATACAACTAGAGTAAGGACACAGTAGTACCTCCTGAAAAGTGTCATCTGTCTCTTAACTCAAGATGTGGGAACTTCCTGAGTTAAAGCTGGTTTCTCTAAGTAACCTGCAATGAATTTTCCTTCTTTAAACTTACCCATGAACCTACGTAACCTTTTAACATTCAAATAGGAGGAAGTTGCACAGGTTAAGTACATATTTAAGAGTGATTGCCTATTATTTTAATTTTACTGAGTTTATGACTTCTTTCTTCTTCAGTAAAAACAAGCACTATCTATCCTTCCTTTTTAGGTGCCTGTTTCATAGATGTCTGTCATATTCCCCATTAGAGGTCAGGTTTGTTCTGTCATATCTAGTATGGAAGCTATGTTGACCTCCCTTATTGCTCTTTTTGAACATTTTCCAGTTCTTTTTACTTTCTGTTTGGAATAAACACAGAAATCATCACAGAATCCAAATAATTTGGGAATGATTGTAAATCGAACCAGGAATCTAAGCATTATGAGTTAGGAGTAGAGCAAATAATTGTTGCAGTACTAATTCCTTGGGTAAGAATCAAAAAATAATTCCCCTTTATCTTAATTTAAGGCTAATCTTATAGAACAAGGATGATTCTTCACAGAATCACAGAATATTCTGAATTGTAAGGGACCCATAAGGATCATCAACTCTTAAGTGAATGGCTGGCCCATAATGGGGATTGAAGCTACAACCTTGGCAAAATTAGCACCATGGCCTAACCAACTGAACTAATCCCAGGATCGTCAGAATATGGATCTTGATTCAAAACTTGTGGTTTTCTTCTAAGGGCTAATTCCATATCATCCCTCTCTTCCCCTCTGTTCTTGACAGAATGGTTCTCCATGCCTTTTAAACAACGATTTTTCCTCGCTTAGGAGAACAAGAAGTATAGTTTCCTTGCTATATAGGGATCTCTTGATGTATGCACAAAAATTTATGTGTTTAGGTGGAGATTTTTCTTTTTTTAGAAAAAGAAATTTCTATGCAGCTCATCCTGTCCTTGGTGATTTCAAAATAGAAATGAAAAATGGGCATAGTTTTGATTATTGATGATATGTAGAATTTACTGTGTACTTTGATAAATATCGTCCCCCCTTTCCTGCAAAATGTTTAGCACCAATCTGTAATTTGATCAAATACGCTTGATTATCCTACCTCCTAAAGTTTCCTTTAGTTGTAAACAGCACATTTTACAGCTGCTAATGAGTAACAAATCTGTACATGCTCCAAATTGATTATGAGAGATTGTGTGTTTACAATCTGTGGATCATTATGTCTTGGGAGGACAGAGGGGAGGAAGAAAAGGGGAAATTTAAAGTAATCATGGAAGCAGTTTTCTATTGGAAGTATTTTCCCAAGAAGTATGTATTTTGTAAGTGTGTGGTAAGATAATACAAGACTGCATTTCGTTTTAGAAGTCTAAATATTTTTCCCTGAAGTTTATATAATGTTGATCAGGTGCAAAAAATGATGATGACCATAACTTACTATATGAATTATGGATTATTTAAATACAGAACATGGTGATAATTTTTGGGAGTTACTGTTCATGACTCATTTTAACTGCATGCTATAACATACTGTTCTGCAGTTTGATATATCAGAGGAAAAGAATATGTTACTTCGAAAATAATTTTGACTAGTTCTTTTAGTATGATTGGATGAAAGTAATATGAACTTCAAACATGATTTCACTTTTTGGAAAGTTATTTGTGTCTGTGTGTGTGCAATGAATGCTGTTATACAGTGATTGATACAAGGATGCAAGCTTGGATACAAGGATCCTGTGTCAGTTATTCAGATGGTTTGACATGGTTCTTAATTTTTTGTGCTGGTGATTTACTTATTAGCTGTTCTTATTTTTAACAGGAGGACAGTGATCCTGCAGTTCATGAAAGCCTAAGCATAGAAAATACATTATGGGCAAGCACTGTTGTTGCTTCAGGTAAGTGCTGCAATACAAAGCTGATAATGTATCTAAATACTTCCATGTCAGTGTATCCTTATTTTTCAAAAGCTATTAATATTTCACATTGTAAAATACTTTTATCTTCCAGACTATTAAACTGTTGCTTTTCTGCTTTCCCATTACTTTCATCATGCTGCTCAAAATATTTTCATACATTTTTAATCCCTTTTAATAGCTTGGAGCTTTTTTTACTTAAATTTTGCTCTTTCAGTAGTGCAGTCCCTTGTAGCCCACTGAAGTCACTGACCTTTTTGATTTAATTAAAACTTCAGGTTGTAAGGTGCTCTGTTCAGCTCACAGTGTATGCTTTTCCCTGCTGAAAAGCAAGGGTGGTTTTGCTTTTTTTAGGAGTTTTTCTTTTATGTATACTCTGTGATTAATATCTCCTATTAGGCAAAATCTTAATCAGAAAGAATAGATAAGTTATAAAGTTATGTAATTTTAAAGTACTGGGATCTAAAATTACAAATATTAGTACCATTTCATATATGTCCCAGATACTATAAATGAGTACACATTATTACCAAGATGCTGTATTCAGACTTTAAGCCATTGTAACTTTTTGGTTTTTAGAACAGAAATTTATTTTCTTTCATTTTTGCTCTATGTAAGAAAAGTCAAAAGGACTGTGGTTATTCTTCTGCATGAAAAAACTGAAAATAAGGAATTGGGAGAGCATCATTTCTGAAGAGAACTAGGATTTAAGATGGGGAATCTGAACAGCCGGGAAAAGGCAAGAAAGGGGAAGAAAGTAAAGAACTCTCCAACTAAATTATAAATTAAGTCCCTGCTATGAAGACTTCTTACATCAGTGAGGGGCCTGCTGGAAGGCTGTGGGGAAGAGATTAACTCTGAGGAGGTAGCAAAGAAGTCTGTGACTGACCGCTCCTTTCCCAAGTGCTGAAAAGATAGTTATGTTCTTTGATTCTTAGTGGTGTTTGGTTTGACTGCACTAGAAAACTATTCTCACTGAAACTGTTCATGGACAATGCCTAAAATTGTCTTCAGGTTTTTAGCTTAGGTAGCCAAGATCTTTAACTTCGTACAAAAAGACACTTCTCATGAATTATAAATTTCAATACTGTGTAAACTTGGTTTGAGTTTGCTTTTCCTCAAATCTAAGTATGGAGGAAAACTACACTCAGAGTGTGCATTTGCAAAGTCAGTAATTCTGAATCAGTACATTTGAATTTTAATTGAAAGCTGTTCATGTTTTCATTTCCATGGTAGATGATTTTGTTTAGAAGTATAGCTATTGACTGATTGCTCTTGATCTGCTACCTAAAGTTGGCACCCATATTAATGGAAACAGTGCTCCTTAAAATTTGTACCTTAAGATAAGTTTGGGGTTTTTACTTCTGAGGTGTCTTGTGAAAGTTTAATTATTTATGAAGGACTTTAGCTCATTATTAATGATGGCAGTAGAAAAACATAAGATAATTCTCTTGTTGGAAGATCGTTTTGAACATTGGAATAAGACTTTAAGGCAGACTAAGGGCAAACTCACTGAATAATACAAAGTAAAAATATTGAATGGCTCTTCAAGACTGCAAGCCCTTCTGAAGGAGAAAATAATGTGATCAAGAAATTAAAAATGGTTTCATGGTGTGCATACAGAAGTTAGCTTGAATTCAGGTACCAGAGAAAAATAATTTCCTTCGGTAACTGATTTTGTGACATTAATTATATCTAACCTTTGGCATATCATTCATTTCACTTACGTCATTTCATGTATTAACTACAATTTAATATAGTGGTAATGTTCTTCTGTCATGTAACTACTTCTTGTCCTGTATGGCAAAAATCCAGATCTTAAGAATTACTCAGGACCTCAGTGGATGTAATTTTAGCATTTGATAGGATTAGCCCTTTAGCAAAAAGTAGGAAATTATTGCCTTCAGTCTGTTGCTTATCTAATAAGGCATTTATAAGTTCTTAGAGGTACACTGTGCATATAGTCATGAGGAAGACCATAAGGTAAAATACCTAGCAAATTGTTAAAATTAAATGTTCTAGATCTGGTTGATAACTGATGTATCATTCAGTTGTTTCCATCTCACTTCCAAGTCAAATGTACATGACTAAGTTATAACACTTGATGCCAAGGTAATTAAATTTGTTTGGGTTTTTTTTTTTAAAGTAGACTTCATAACTGAATTTCCAAGATTTGTGACAACTGAAAATCTTAATAAAAATACTGGTCACTGTCTGACTGCATTATAGGCACATATAAGCTGTCTTTCTTAAACCTGCTGTGGAAGGATATCAAAGGGTGACTCTGCCTACAAAAGTTTGCAAGCATCTCTGCATTCCCTTCCCTACTATGATCAGTCACAGCCCTTAATTATATCTGAAGAATGTAGTGGGAGATAATGCTTGTGCATAGCTTCTACAGACAAGTGACACTAGGATTCCATGAAAACAGAACAATAAACAGCCCATAGCATGTGAAAGTCTGCAGTTTTTCTACTCTGTAGACAGCTACCTCACCCACACTTGTATCTGATTTCAGTGTCCTTAGTGTCTAGGTACATGGTTTTGTTACACACAGGTATTTTTTCACCGAGAAAGTCTGTGATGTCTGTGTGCAGGCCTAATAATTCTGTTACTATTCCACTTTGGTTCAAGAGAGGGGGTTTGAGGCCTGTGTCCAGGTAGTGGGGGGTAGAGTTCTGCCCCACAATGTTTCCTGTACATCTCTTCGTTTACCCTAAGACTCTTCAGTATGACAGTCTTTAATGCCGTCTAGCTTGGAAGGCTGCTTCCTCCTGTGCTCTCTAAGCAGCCTAGTCATCATCTGTTACTAAGCCAAGCAAACTTGTTACTCATTGGGACCCTGTTATGCCCTTGCCAACCCCCTTGTAGGTTGTTAACAAAGTGTTGTGGGTCCACCTGGCACTATTATCTTGACATATTACTGACTGATGGTGTCAGTCTCAGGAGTGGAGATAGAGAGCTACATCACTGATGCCCAGGAAAGGAATATGCACCTGAGTTGCAGATACAAAGCCTTATTTAATTTTAAAAATGGTTTTGCATAGGACATACAGGACAATTGTTGGGTGAGGGGGCTCTCCTCCCTGTGATTAATAGATGCTGCATTTCCTGACACTCCTCTTTGACGTATTACAAAAAACAGATTGCATCAGGTAGGATAGCCCACTATGTCCAGGACAGATGCCATTGCTATTTGTCAAGGTGATACAGAGGGTCAAGGTTAGGCTGGGAAAAGTGTTTGGGGAATTATGTGGGGGAATACCTCAGAAAACTTGAGCTCTGGTTGCTGATGGCCTGACAGTTCTAGAAGAGAGAGACCACAAATCAATAATTTTGCAGATCAGTAACAGTAAATTTAAGTGTATAAAGATTTCAAAGAATCTTATCAACTGCATCTTGAATGCAGATTGCCAAAGCTCATGAAAATATCAGGATACTACAGTAATGGATTCTACAGAGAAAAAAAAGCACCTATTGCTAGAGCAGTAAAAGTGACAAGAAAATTATTTGCTATAATTTAAGACTTTTCTTCATGAATTTTGGGAACCAAAAAATTGATTCAACAAAACTGTGTAATTCCAAACAACTCAAGAATAAACTATTCCATGTCATTTTTATATCAAAATACAATGTTTAGGAGAGTGAGATTACTCAAATTTGTACATTTGGAAGGCAGTTACTTTCCTTGGATTTAGTATGTCTCTTTACCGCTTAGAATAACAATAAGCTTAATGGGGGAAAAAACGCATTTTACCACACCTAATATATACCTAGTTTCAAAATTGATAGTTTAGATATTTAAATGGAGATTCCTAGTGATAGCCAATCTGCAGAGTTTTCTGCCCTTTGCTGTGATGCTCTGACAGAGATCTGGTGACTGTCTGTATGATGTTTATCCTAACCCTAGAAAGGACAAAGATTTATATGCCTGGATCACACTGAAAGCCTCTGTCAGGGATGGAAATCAAAAGCCTTTCTCTCAAGTCCAAAGCATGCAGTCATCCTTTTGCTATTCTTTAATAAGTGAGATAGGAAAAAATATTCTGACTTTTCTACTTACAGTCAACATTCCAGCAGGTTTTTAAAAAGTAGCAGTAAGGCAGAGTCTCTGTCATTCTTAATATCTGTATTATCACTGTGGAATTAATAACAGTGCCTGAAGGAAAGGCAATTTTGGTTAGTGAAAACTTGAAAAACTACTGTCCCTGGAGAAACACTTTTAAATAAAAACAAATAATTTAAACCACTGAGTATTCTGAAAACCTCTTTGTTTATCTTCAGTTAAATTACTTCTCTTTCAAATCATATGTACCTGTGGCATCAGTGACTGTGGTGTTTGTGTTTATTGCAAGCTTCAGTAGATTTCTTTTCAGAAAGGGAGAGAGGAAGTCAGCAGTTAAATTTTAAAATGCCTCAAAAGGTCCACTACAGTATGGACTCTAGCTTTTTGTTCTCCACTTATGGTAATGATCAGTGTGGTTCAAATGCTGAAAAAGATAATGCAGCTTTCTGAGAAACCTGCTGAGATACCTATTAAGAGAAGATTTGTATTAATGAAATTTCATCATCATTTTGGCAGGTGTTGGTCTTGTGAAGTAACTTCAGATAAAATCAGGACAATTTATATAACTGCACAGCTGTCAAAAGCAGTATTTTCTGCCAACTCCTACATACGATTTTAATTAATTTGAGCGCACCCTGGTTTTTCTATGGTTCATGTAGTGCTTCGGAGATACCAAAATTTATATGATCACACACCAGATTCAGAGTATGCCTAACTATTTATGCGTTAATTCTTCACAAGTCTGCTTTTATTTTTTTCTGGCCCACATGTTTGTTCTAGTGGTATCTTGTAACTTCTCTTCCCTTCATTAACCACTCCACTCGTACCAATCAGTGACTGCCCAGTGTACATGAGACCCAGTTTGCAGAGGCCCCGTACATAAAGATCCATGAGTCACTGCTTTTAATAAGCTGAGGCTTGCAGTACAGCTGTGCTTCCAGAAATCCCAGATTGGATTCAGTTCATTTTATTGGACACCAGAATTGTCCCTGGTGTGACCACTGTGGGACAACACTGAACCCATGAGTTGTGGTGGGGGTTTTTTTGGAGGGGAAGGATTGGTTGCTTGGTTGGTTTTATTTTCTTTTCAATTTTTTTTTCCTTATTCTCTTCCCCATCCCATCATTGGTGCTCTGGGGAGGAAGTGAGTGAGCAGCTGCATAAAAGCAAGTTGCCATCTGGAATTAAACCAGGACACATTCTTATTTTTGAGTAAATGCAATCATCTTTATTGCAAATGTCTTTCACTATCATCTTTTTTGTGTTTGGGTGTTTCTTCGATTTTTTATGACCTGTTATGCTACAAGAGTAGTGGTAGCAGATCTTACATGTGGCTCTGATTGCCAAAGACAAGTTAGGCTAATGTCAGACAAACATGTAATACTTCTACTTTTTTTAAAGTTTTCTGAGCAGGGAGTTTCTGAATAGTTATGTTTATTATTTCTTTATAGCATAGTGACCACCAAAAAAATGACGTTATTGCTTGTACTGCCATAAAGCCATTTCAGGTCACTTAACAAAGTAATAGAAATAAGGGGTTTTTCTTAAGGCAAGAAAGTGGTATAGTGGCATATTAATAAAAAAAATAGAATTTTATTTAATATAAAAATTTACTTAGTGATGCTGAAGCCAAATTTTCCTATACCATGCTGTAAAAATTGACTAAAAGACAATTAAAACTTGGGGATCATTTTTATAAGCTAATAAAGAGAATATTTGTGTGACATTCTATCAAAGTAATTAATTGGCTGAACCAGATTTCACATCATTATAGATGGCAGAGGTAGCAGGCAACTAGTGTATGATGTGTTCAGTACCACTTTACCACTTTACTCATTTTTTTATTACCTGTGCAGTTATTTATGCTGCCCTAACTGCTGAAAACAGTTGGAGGAAATTTTAAGTTCAAGTACAAGTTTTTAACCAGTTCCATTGGAAATACTGTTCCCATAAAAAAGAAGGAAAGCGTGTTATCATCTTTATGGGTGTTTATTGCAGAAGTTAAAATTATTCTTCATTGTATATTCTGAAAAAAAGCACTCACAGTGTTATGCATAAATGTTGCGGCTTTTTCATACAATTGATTTGTTTAGGGAACTAAATTAGTGCAAGTTTTAATTTGGAAAAATTTTTTCTTATTTACTTGACACTTCTGGGTTTTTGTTTGTTTGTTTTTCAGGAACTGTAATTGGTGTTGTTATTTACACAGGCAAGGAAACACGAAGCGTAATGAACACATCCAATCCAAAAAATAAGGTAAGTTAGACTTACTCTGGGATTGCCAGATTCTGTTCTCAGTAAACTTAAAGATGGATGTACCTAAACCCAAACTCTACAAGTTTTTACTGTGATATGTTTCATGTGTGCTGAACTGTCTTGAATTTTGGTACAAGAAGTGAATTCTGCCACTGGCTCCTTTTGAAAGTAAAATTATTCTTCCTTTTGCTAGAAGTGTTAGAGGTACTAATGGAGGCATTTGTCTTTGAAGTATCAATGTGCATCTTCAGACTCAAATAATTCTGTCTCACAGCTACATATTAATTTTCACTTCTCCCAGATTATTTTACTGTAAAGTATTTCGCTAAAGGTACATAGTAGTTTTAAGGAGTGTTTATAACAGACTACTTAAGTTTATTTGGGCTACCAGTGGTGGTAGAACAAGATAACTTAGGTTCCAGTCAGTACCCAGAACACACTTTCAGGGATTTTTGCAAGCAATTAAAACATTTTCAAGAGATTTTTCTGTTGAGAAGATACCAGAAGTTTCAGTGCTTGCCTCTGTGCAAGGTTCTTAGAGTTCTAAACAAAGCAAATAGCTCTTCACTTAATCAGTAATGTTTCTATTGTAATTTGGGGAGCGCCCTCAATTTTAAAGAAATAAAACTTCAGCTGCGTGCTGTACCTTACAACCTAGACCTGTGTTTTGTAAGATGATAATTATATTAAGAAAGGAAAGAATGATTGCAAGAGGTTTAGAAAAAAAATCAACTGTGACAGGTTGCCATTTTCACGCCATTCATATTAAGTTGCTCTGAGTAGGAACATCGAGAGTGAAATGATAATACAAATTGCTTGAAGCAGTTATTGCAGTCCCCTGAGTGTATTGATTTGTGTTTCTAATAAAGAGATGCTTTTAAATGTCTCATTGACTGAGACAGGTGATATGTACCATTACGTGGATTAAGATGGCCTTCTATTCTTTTGATCTTTGTAACATGCATTTAAAATAATAGAGTAAAATGGAATCAGAATGTTTGTGGTGTATGGTTATTTTCTATTCTACCTGATACAAAGATGAGCCCTTTAGTAACAGAATCTTCTTCAAGAATTCTGAACAACTTCTGACTAATAAATAATTCTCACAGGTGTTTAAAATGAAATTATTTAATGTAGTAAATTGATAGGAGAGTATGCATAAATGTAACATGCATTACCCAAATTCAACAGATTCTGGAGGTGTCTTAGGGTTTTAGTAAATGTTAAATTTTTTGTGTGTGACTATTTCAACAAAAATACTGGCATGGGGATTTTGTCTCTGTGGACTAAGCAACCTTGTTTAAAGCAGTAACCAACATGTAAGATGGCCAGTAAGGATGAATTTGGGAACTGAAAACAGAAAAAGACTTATGGCTCTCACAGCAGAGTAAGTGATAAAATGGAGTACTGTACTGTAAAAAATCGTTGTCATCGTTTATAAGATACAGTTTTAGCTGTACTTTTCTGTGCAGTCTGCATCTTACTGTCTCTTTCTTCTACCATAGGATGAGTTTGGTTTGCATACTTCTGTATGATAAGATGCTTGCTGCCTGTAAGTGATATTTTGCGCTGGCTAGCCATGCAGAAGGTAGACAAACAGAACTCAGTTCATTCCTCCTCTGTGTATTTGGGAATCTCCCTATGTTTAGTCAAGGTTGACAATAATGGTTACATGTTAGGTAGGGTATGTAGGTAGCATTAGGAGCCAAAAGGAGGGCAAAGGGAGTCTAAAATAGCCTTTGAGAGTAGAAGATACATTACAGTTGAGAGATTAAGGATTTGAACATTAAAAAAAAAGAAATTTGCATCCAACTTGCTGAAACAAAATTAAATAGATCAATTGTGCTATTGCTACAAACTTGAGAGGAAATAAGTCTGCTGCCTTTTCTGCTTTAGGAAAGAACTGTTTCAAATACTGTTTGAAACTGGTTTTAAATGGCACATTGTCTCTCTCTGCTACTCTTTGAAAACAAATAAAAATAGCATTTTAGAGATTTTCCTGTAAAATCTGTTGATACACTCTTGTTGGGAATATAGTTCAATGATGCTGGTGTCTTCTTTCTCTGAGAGAAAGAAAACACTGAGATCTAAGATTCCCAAATTACCGTGTCAAACTGAAACTCCTATGTCCAAAAATAAGCAAGAAATACATGGACCTGACTCTTTTATCAGTCCTCTTTTCATTGAAATACAGATAAGTGCTACAGTTGTATTTCTTGCTGGAGAGTAACATTACTGCTGTACTTTGTACTATAAACTTGTTTTTTCTAATGGTAGATATTTAATTTTCCTTCTTAAGGGTAGATGCTTTTTGAATGAACCAATATTAAAATTTAGAGATGCAGACCTGCTCTATAAACACTCAGTGGAAGACTTAAACTGAAATAAGTTTAAGAAAACTTGCATAAGAAAAATTGTGAAATTTATGTACTTGTTCAAGCATGGGATTTATCTGTATGTTAAACTTAGAAGGATTTATTGTGTTTGCTGAAGTATTTAGTCATTCAAGCAACAATTTTCTTAACTTAAAGTCAACACTTACTTGTTTTATTACAATTGTAAAAATTGTTTCATTGCCTAAGGATGCAGACAGTCTGAAAAACACAAAGATAGAGAGCATAGAATTTTCTTAATGGATCAATTCAATATGTTTTTAATTCCAACAATATAAAGAAAAATTATTTCTGGCAAGGTTTAATTTCAGTCTAAAATGATATATGTTCTGTGCTTCAGATAAATGTAGAAGTGGTAACATCAACATTATAGTGTAATGACTCTCTGCATTTTACCTCATTGGCAGTCACATCAGCTTACTCAGGAATGCAGTTCCAGCCTTTAAAGAAAAAAAAAAATCAGATTGAATTGTGCTCCTCACAATGCTGTAATCAGTAATCAATCCTATTTGGATAGATATTCTTAAACCTTGGCTTTCTGGATGAAGTTGGACTTGTCAATGCTAAAGGTCATTTACAGGTGTTAATTAACCAAGAGGGAAATTAACAAACTAAGGTTATTTATTTATTTTGTCTGGCATTTTGCAGTGTTCTCATTCTTACCTATTTCAAGAGCAGAACAGTTTTTTGTTATCTAAATTCAGAGTTGCTTTTGCAGTTTTGGTCTTCATAGAAAGCAAGGCTGTTAGTGCAGCCTTTCTGCAAATGTAACTTGTTTCCATCAATGGAAACAGATTTTGGGGGTGAAGTTAAAATAGCACAGTGTCCTTGGCAGGAGATGGAAATAAATTCCAGGTAATGTATTTTGTGTACTAAGACTGAAACATTAAAATTACTTGGACTTTGCAATATATATACACCCAGAATGTACACAGTAATGCATCCAAACAAGTAGAAATTATCATAAATGAATCTCCTGAGAAATTGGTAGTCTCTCTGAAGGAGTTACAGCATGTAATCTGCCTAGTGTGCTTCAGATTAGTATAAAAATAGTTTTAATTTTGCTAATCCTTATAAGCGGCATTCGAAACACTTTTTTTGTCCCCTTATTTTATGGAATTCTACATCTGCTGTTAAATTTTAACATCAGAAGTAAAACTTCATAGTAACCATTTAGTGTTCATCAAAACAGTAATACTGTTTTTACCCTAATTCTTAACTAGCTTGAAAGCTAACTACTTTTGTGGTTCCTGCTTTTGTTGCTTGTTTGCTGTTTTGATTTGGTTTTTTTAACAAATGAAAGTCTCAAAAGGGTAGTTGGGTTTTTTTATGTGTATGTGTTGCTCTTGATTATTTGAAAACAGCCTTGCTATTCTAGTAAACTGAGGCAAAATCATTTTACTGCTCACTCGCTCTCTCTCTCTCTCTCTCTCTCATTCTCTCTCTCCTCCCTAAAAATTTCTTCCTGGTGTTTTGTGACCAAATTTACTTCACTGTGTTTAAAAGGCTTTTATCTGTGCTCTTTCTCCCTTTTTTATGAGGATGATTTTTGAAAAATATTTGCTAAAAAAGTACACCTCTCCCTCCAATTCTTTATTTGGAGTGAAATGGAGTGGCTGGAGCAGATTCATGTGTTCCCAGAAACTGATGCCACACTTCACCAATTTCCCTGTTCAGCATAGCTTTTTCAATACTCAAAATACATGCTTCTCCTGCCTTGACACATTTTTTTGAATGTCAATAAATTAGGTTGTCCAACATCTTGTTAGTGGCTCTAGTAAGCCATTCTTATCTGTTCCACCCCAAAGGCTGACATTTCTAAGTCCAATTTGCATTTCTGTTCAGAGCTTCATAAGGGCATTGACGTTATCCTGCTGCTACATTGTTGTGCAAGAGCCCAGCATATTTTTTTTACTAAATTGATAATTTGATATTCATAGTCTGTTTGAGAAGAAGGGCTTTCTCTGGCTGTATGTCTGAAGGGTCAGGGTAAAAGTAGAGCAGTGAAAATTGTTATGTGGCTCTTCATGGCAAATGTTAAGGATTTATAAGAAAAATGTTTATGCCACACTTTTTATTGGAGTATTTTGTGCTGTAGTTAATCCTCCTAAAAACTTTTCTTTGTATTGGATAAAACTGAAAAAGCTGTTACTTACAGGTAGTATGTAGTCCCCATACTTCGTTTGTGCCTTGACACAGAGCTTCTGTCCAAGAAAGTGCTTAACTACCAGCTTCCCATGAAGTACAAGAATCCCTCTCTTGGTGTACAGGAGAATTCGTGGGGTCAGGCCACAAGGAAATACATATAATAGTGTTGTTGATGCTTTTCTCTCCATGTGCTGTCATCTCTGTGCAAAGGAAAGAGAGTAGCACCTTGAAAAGCCTGGAGTGTCTCAGCAAGAAGGATGGAACAGTGTTAGGTAAGGAGGAAGACAAAAGGTATTTTTCTTTAAAAGTTTGGAAAGAAAAGGCTAAATGGCAGAGGAGGCACCTTTGTTGTTCCAAAATTAGAATGTAGGAATATTGATGCTTGGAAACAGTCAGCGGAGTTTTGGCAAACCAAAGACAAAATTTCTGTGTCCTTTACTCTGAGACGGCAAGAACATCTACCTACTATAATTACCTTTAACTCCATGAACTGAAATAGCAAGAGTGTCAAAGTGGGAATTTCAATCCTTAGGTGACTAGTATGGAAAAAATGTAATTCCACATAAAGAAGCTGAGGTTTTCAGTTTTCTTTCATATATAGAAAACTGGAAGAATGCTAGATTTACACCATGATATTAAGACAATAAGAAAACAGTAAGACTGAATGTCTTGATTGACTTCACTGAGTGTATATGTAGACAGAATTCACTTCATGCAAACAGTCTGTTGTACTGGGGGTTTTTGTTCATTCCTGTATTTACAGTACGCTGCTTCTTTTCAGAGACTTGGTGGGGTACTTTTATCCACATTAGCAATGCTTTTCATATAGCAGTGTATATATTTTTATTCTCTTCTTTACAGTGTTCTCAAAAGAAATAAAATGGTAGTACTACAAATGGGAAACTGAGGCACGAGTGATAAAGAGGTGGGGTGGGGGGAGGGCGGAAGAGCCACAGAAGAAGCAGGAACTGAGAGTGGTCAGTTTAAGGTATTCAACTTCATTTCTCATCCAACCTAGTGGAATGTTTTACAGTGCTCTTAGTTTGTAAAACTGCTAATTTTGGGTTTGTGTGCACATGATGTCTGTGGGTTTGCGTGCACATGATGCCTGTAGCCTTAGAGTAAAGTTGATCTTAATGTATTTTCTTGGGCATCTCAAAAATATTAGATCATCACTTGCTTACCTACTTTGCTGTTACATCCCTGAGCTGGAGAAGAAGTTCTTCCATGATGTGGCCTGCTATCAATTCATAAGTTAAATTGCAGAATAACCTATGCCCTAACTTCTAATTTGTTCTGAAGCCAACAATTAAATATATCATGCAATTGGTATACCAAGGCATGTGAAGGTCTTTTCTGGCTGCATGTAGGTAGTGTGGTGCACTACATTGCTTTGTGGTGTCTGAGGCACTCAGCCTGAATGCTGCACAAGCTGAAGAGGTTGGCTGTGCTGTGTTATGGTACTGCTGCTTGGGACATGGATGTTGAATCACTGTCCTTTTTCAATTGGTGCCACTTTCTGTTTACAATCCTACTGCATGGCAAAGTATGGGCAACAATATACAGTTTAGTTCTAAACAAAATCATTGCTGTACAATAATATACAGAACAAGTGAGGGAATGGCTCTTTGGTAGTGAGAGAGAATTCTCGCTGTACTCTGTGTACAGTATCCTGAGTTTACTGTGTATTTTACAGTTGATGGCAAACTCTTCCACTGATTTTGCAAAGCCAAATAATTTGTTCACAGCTTAAAATTCTTATAATGTTAGATTCATTCCCTATTATAAGACTATAGAAAGATAAAAATTGATATGTGCCTGAATGTGAAGCCAAAAGCCGTGTCTAACTTGGAGTCCTAAATTCTTGTGATTTTCATCAAGAATGTTACTTGATGTTCTGTGATCTCTCTCTTCTGATTTTGGAGACTCCATTTAAAAAGTTGCTTGGAATTTGGTATCTTAGTATTTTTAGAACATGTATAGGTTAGAATTTATCTCAGTAGTTCAATGTCATTTCACACTGGTGTTTAAGGAAGGATCAGTGGTGAAGTATACCATTTCTGGAGTACTCTTATTATCTATTAAAATGGATTAATCTCACAAAACAGAACAATTCTTAAAATTGATCAAGTTATGGAATAGCAACAACCTGTTACTTACTCAGCAGAAATTACATGTATTTTACCTGTAGCAAACTAGGCTAAAATGAATGATTTGTGGTAAAATAAAGAAATCATTTGAAATGTCATTCTATAGGAGACAGTGCAGAAGGGAGACTCCCTGCACAGTTGGCTTGTGTGGAGTATCCCAGTGAGCTCTCAAAGAGGCAGACCCTGATGGCTATTTCCTCTCAGCTGCTGTCTCCACTGCTGCTAATCATCTGAGGGAGTTTGCTCTTACCTTTACATTGCTCCTTATGGCTTTGTTGCCTTTCAGAATTTAATCAGGCCCTTGGCAAAATGCAGCTGCTGGGAGGGCGGAGCAAAGGGCGCAGCCTCTCAGAGGGTACTTGGAACCTCATCCCATGGCTTAGAATTGCACCACCTTCAGAAGGCTCTACGTGTGAGACTTTGCTGGCAGTGAGCAAGCCAAAGTGATGGCAACTAAAATACTGATGTTGTGGAAGGGGGCTGTTGTGTGTTTTCGTACATTAGTGTTATATTCTGTGCACTGGATATTTGCTAATAAGAGCAACGTACCACAGTGAGCACTTCTTGGTGTGTTTTTTTTTCCCTTACTGTGTGTATTTTGTTGGAAATCTGAAACCTTATTTTTGGAATTATTTTTTCCTTATTAAAGATCCATGCAAACATGTTTCTGAAATGTACAGTTCCAAAACTTGATGCTGCAACTGTGTGGAAAGTCAGGTGTGCCTAAGGTCTTTAAGAACTCTAGTTGTTATTAGGAAAAGCCTATATAATTTTTCTTTTGCATAATTTTTGTGATTTCTGCCATTGTTTTCATATTTTTCTGAATAAACTTAATTTTTTCCAATATGGAAAGGAATTATATAAGAAGGAATAGAGATATTAGTTTTAGTGATGGGTAAGTTCAAATTATATTAATTATTATTTTTTATAATTATTATGAAAGAGGGATGTCCTAAATGTCAGAAACTAGGATCTTTAAGACCTGCAGAGCATTCTTAAAATAGATGTTCATTGGATTTTCACAGCTTGTATTTGGATGCTTTACAAGCATTAATTATTGTTTACTCTTATTATTGGATAGCCTTCTTTTTGTGTAGAGCAAGTATAAAAAACAATCTTTTGAGGTTTTCATTTATGTGACTCAATAATTTATGCAGCTGAAGTCTGATGTATTTCTCTAAGTACTGGAGGCTCAGTAACAATCATGATTCACATGCCTTGAAATCTCAGTCTACAGTGATGGATATCTAGAGAGAAAGGAAAGTTCTCTCCATACCAGGACATAGTATTTGTTTTGATGTAGGCTGAACATAGTGATCATAACTAAGATAATTTACTGAGTTGTGTTTGCACGCTTGAAGTAACAAGCTTGTCATATTCTTAACAAATACAATCTTTGCCTCTCTTTTTTACCTCAGTTCAGAGAGCAAGCCTGTGGATGCATTTAGCACTAAAATCAGCATTCCAGCTTGTACCAGATGAAAATAATGTGGTTTAGATTGTGGATTAGTTTGTAAAGAGTGGATTGCTCTTTATATTTTAAAAGCTCATTCCCTTCCCATCATATCTTTTGGAATGTATCCCAAAATACTGTTTATACAAAACAGCACTCAGTTTCATTTCTTTTATGATTTGGAGACATTGTGGAATCTTTTCTTAATCTCATAGTCTCCAAGGAATCCACTCAAATATTTTCTTTTATAAAAGCAAAGATAGATGACTTGTGACTCAGCTCAAGAAAAAAAAATAAGATTCTTACTGATGCCTACTGGGTTTGAAGGATAGGCTTTTTTGTTGTTGTTGTTGTTCTGCCTACCATGTAGAGCTCTTTTTCTAGTTTAAGTTTGACAGTGGTTGGACAGTTGTTATCTCGGTTTTTTTGAAAGAACTGTCGAAAAACTGTTTGATTCAGTTTGTCATGATTCCCTTCTATATGTATGGTCTCTGTTTCATGATGTGATTCAGCCAGCACCAGTCCTCTGCTTTGTATTCAATTTACCTTTCTTCTGACTATCTTCCCCCTTGACTTGTTCTGCTTCTCCACCCTGTTACTCTGGTCTCTCTAATACATTTACTAGTTCCACCTACCCCTTTCTTTCTTCCTTTCATCTCTTTACACATCTTACTCATGCTTGTTTTTTCTCTGACAATGTAGTACATTTGTGAAGAAGAAAGTTTAAGTCTTTAATAAGATGAAATTATCAAATAATAATGTGTCACAATTTGTTTACCTTGAAAAATGCTGTCTTGGTTAGTGTGCACTCATTTTCCGCAGGTTCACCTCTTCAGCTCTTATCTGCATCCTTCCATGTGTTCCTCCTTAGCCTGTCCAGCCCTGTCACCTTCCTTTTAGAGCTACTTTTATCGCAACTCATGTATCTTTCATCTGCTTTGCTATCGAGTTGTTGACTTCAACTTGTGAATGCATGATTGATTTCTTAACAGTTCTATGCATGGGAAGGGATTCCCCATAAGCAGTTGAGTAGCCATTTCACTGACCTTATCTAAACATACTTTTGAAATTCCCAAAGGTTCTCTGGCTGTATGTCCACCTCTTATTCTCACTTTTGGGTTTTTGTTTCAGCTATTACTGTATCATTACTTTCTCCTTTGTGCTCAAATCAATTTGTCAGTTCCTTGGCTTGTAGAGGTAGTTTATGCAGTACCTAGTGCAGGGCTGTGCTCCATCTTAGGGGATCTCACTCTCGATTTGCAGCTAAAAAAAACTGAAGGAAATTCATGTGTATTTATAAATTTGGAGGTTGTGGAAATTAATTTTTGCAAATAAGATACGCCTAATTGTGTTTGAGCTGTGAAACAGTACTTTTGAGGCCACTGGCAGAAGTATGGAGGGGTACCCATTAAAGTGTTGTATTCCATGTATGCACCTTCCCCTGGCCTTTTTTTCCTCTTGCTTTGAAGCACGTATTCAGAAGAAAAAGTGTGTTTATGTAGCCCTTCCTTTGGGACACAGGTTTGAATCGTTCAGCAAATACATTAGCTGATGTTCCTACTAGTTTTGTAATGACTCTGCCTATTGTGAGGTTAGGATATG
Source organism: Coloeus monedula (assembly GCF_965178545.1). Taxonomy (NCBI): domain Eukaryota; kingdom Metazoa; phylum Chordata; class Aves; order Passeriformes; family Corvidae; genus Coloeus; species Coloeus monedula. Next base: position 63,740,496 of record NC_138781.1, on the reverse strand, counting down.
CTCTGTATGCGGTGTTTTATTTTTAAATATATTTAATTCTGTAAACACTAGGTGAGCTTTTAATGCCTTGCATAATATTTTATATTCTATTTTAACTTTCCAATTTCCTTGGAGAAACTGAATTATTAATTTCTAAGTATTGAAGAGTTTTATAGTTGTGCTACACAACAGTTTCCTTGTGGAAGGTCTGCTAGCTTCCAATGACCCTTAGCTGCCATCTGGTACAAATTCAAAGTGCTTCTGTCATCTGCTGCTAATTGCTGTCACCTGCATATTGCAGTCACTGAGCAACTTGGATTGCAGTAAAGCAGGAGGCATACTGCTTTGTATAGCTGCAATCTATCCATAATACCCATGATTTCTTTATTAATATTAATTTAATAATAAAACAAGTACATGCATCATGAAATGGTATGAATTAATATAAATGACATTTCATGTTTATTTTAGCAACTTTCAGGGCTTAATCTGGCATTCAAAAATGTGAGTAGATTTGTATTAATAATAAATACATTTATTATTTCAGTATTCTTCAGCCTGTTCATTCTGCTGAAATTGTTCAAACTGAATCTTACCGAAGAGTTCTCTAATCTTTTTTGTAAGCTGATAAGCTTTAGTCAGGGTACTAGCCTACAGCACCCTATTATATTAATGTATTTTACTTGTAATTTAGAGAACAAGAAGAATATCCTGATCTGAAGGCTAAACTGTCCCCTGTGGCACTTGCACAGCTGATAATCGTGAACTAGAAAGATGTGTATATCAAATAGTTTACAAAATGAAGCCAGCTGTGTTTCCCTACATACTGTGGCTTCCTGACATGCATCATTAAACCTTATTAGCTACTTCCTTTTACAAAGATTCTTGTAGTCTTGAACATTGCATATTAACATTTTCTGCCCCTCCAACTGGAAATTATTTGCTTTATTGTAGAGTGTCAACTTGCTCTAGTTTCTGATATGCGTTCTAATTGGTACTTTAGAGTATAATCATAGTGAAATACCACTCCGTGCATTTCTTTATTTGGAAAATTAATACAGACCTTTTCACTTCATCTGTCAATCTGTGCAACTTTTCACACAATTCCCAAGTGTTGGGATTGCTTGCAAACCATTAAGTATGAAATGGTTCATAAAATGTCTTCAAGAAGATAAACACAAAAAGAAGGAGTTGACTTCTCTGGTAAGGTTTTTTGTTGTTGTTGTTCCTTGCTTAATAGAAATAAGGCTATTTCAGCTGATACATTTAATGATGTAAAAAACCTCAAAAACAGTGATATTATAAAGTTATTTTTTGTTGTTCAGATGAGGTTTTGTTTAATAAAACCACCATCCTGCATACATGCACACACACCCCCCACTTGATTGCTGAATTCCGATAATGAAATTCAGCTCTTAAACCTTAGGAAAGCAGAATTTTTTAAGTATTATGCCCTCTGTGGGTATAAACAGATTTGGAATTAAGTACAAAAATCAAAATATGCATTATGTATGTGCATTTGTACATATTTACAGCTCTTTGGTATATTTGAGCAGAAAGACAATTAAATACTTCTGATCTCTATATTATGGACAATATTATTCCACAACCTTTTTTATTCATATGATCCCAAGGATAATGTCAAAGCAACATGTTCTGTTGAATTGTCTTAAAACATATTTTATTTTAGGACAGGAGGCAGTAGTAACACAGACATTATATAAATTTTGAATAACATGTAACTGTCTAGAGAAAAAAATTAAGGAACATCTTAAAATCCTTTTTGTTGATATTCTTCTTCTAAAAAGTTTGTTATTTGTTTCAGAAGGACAGTTTTATTTGTAAATACAGCAGTGCATTAAAATTTACCTAGAAATTCTAGAGTTCATGTCATAATTTCTACTACATATTTGAGTCTGAAAATTGATGTTTTTTACATAATGCTAGTAAGAAGTTGTACATCAAATCTTATCTAGAAGTCTTCATTGAGAAGATTTATTTTTTCTGTTCCTTAAGTAGTTGTGGACATTTGCTCTGGATGTATTTTGGGTATTTCTACTCAGACTCAAAGAAGGTTCACTCCCCTTTCTTTGGCGTTTTCCCCTATATTCTGACATTCAATTAATCTTTAAGGAGACTAACTGCTGTTTTCCCACCGTATGTAGCAGCTTTCAAGCTCCTCTTTAATTTTAAAGTGAACATAAAAAGTTTTTATTTCAATATATATCTCAGACTTTTTGAAACATTTCTTCTCAGGTTTCAGGCTAACAGGATTTTATACTCAGGGATAGCTAGGGACAGAGACAAAAGTTTGATGCAGTCAAAATACTCTGTCTTTTTCTCAGTTCCTTTCTCACACATTTTTCCATTTATTCTTGAACACTATTATATGTAACTATACATTCATATTCCTTATGAATAGGATTCAGATGTAAATGCTTCCAGATAAACTTTGAGATGCTTTGTGTTGTGTGGTTGTTCATTTTTTTTTGTTTTACCTGATTTCCTGTGGAAGAATACCTGGATGGTTGTGTTTGTATTTGGACCTGTGCTGAGACAGGTTTAATGATGGAATTGGAGTATACATAGCAGAGGAGGAGGGAAGTTGTAGAAATGCTCCACCAATTAATGAATCACAGCATACTGCCAATTTTAATTCCTCATTCGAGAGTTTTTATTCATTCTCTTGCATTTATTGGCTAATCCATCTTCATAAAGTTGCCTCAGTCACTTTAATAATCTATGTATTGTATCTACTGTATTACTTTATTTACATTTCCATGTAAGAAAGGTTGCAGCTCTGATTTCCGTCTACTTCTATGACATAAGCACCAACTTAATGTATCACTGTTTCTCACTGAAGTTTTTTTCTAACTTTCATTAACCTTTAAAATATCAACGTGTAATAAAATATATGTAATTTACATGGAAAGACATTTTCACATGCACCTCTCAATTTAAGCTTGAGTAAGACGGAAGGAAAACATACCCTTTAAACTGTCTTTAAACTTGCTTTCGTATGGGATAAAATAAAGTTGTGGAACTTTAAGCTTAAACTTTCTGGGTTCTTGGCTTCATTCATTTAATTATATTCTTAATGAAAAATTGCTATGTGTTTTGATAACCTTAGCTCTGACCTCTCTTACCCTAGCCCTTTGTGAGATTAAACTGGTTACAAAATGTAATAATCTCTTCTAATAGCTTAATCTAGATAGTCTCTGAGGAGCTGAGTTACTAACACCTTCTTTTTAATGTGGAGTAAGGAAATGTTGGATTTCTTTAGGTATACATTTTCCAATATTCAATTTCAAAGATGTCTTTGAAAAAGCTGTAAGGTTCCCATACCGTTTATGAAATATTATTAAACATAGTGTGCCATATATAAAACCCACAAATTCAGTCCCTACCATGACAATACAACATTTGTGCAGTTTTCTGTATGAAAAAGTTTTTTAGACCAGTCAGCCACATGCTCTGAAGTGTAGGTATATTATAATTCCCTAAATTTACGCAAATGGAAGAACTAGCTGTCAATTTGTTAGGTCCCCTTTGTAATTGTTTTTTCTTGAAGGAAGTTGTACCTGTTACTGAGCTATTTATTTTTTTTACATATATCTCAATTTTTTACTCTTCTTTTTTTTTTTTTTCCACAAATTCTACACAATAAAAGCTTTGGAACCAGTTCTCCCTGTGCTAGTTTTGCAGTTATTTTGGTACAGCTAATTATCTTAATCTGTGAGAGAGTAAATCATGATTTTTTAGTCTACTCAGATCTGAAAAAATGCCATCTCCATTGACAGTGTTTCAATAATAGTGTGTAATGTGTAAAGCTGCTTATTCTGTATTCTGACCCTTGAAAGACCTGATTACGTTATAGCATCCTTAGAAAAGTCTTGAGTTGAAGCTGATGATGGCTGAGCTTAAGGAAGATATAACAAGCATATGTAAAAGCTACCTATGAAATACAAATCTGAAGACAGTGTTTCAGTGTAAAATCGAGCACCTTTAAATCCTGCTCTTCCCCCGCCCCTGAGAATTCCATGTCTTAGCAATATTGATTGGATATAAGGAGGATTGGGAGTGCTTAGAAACTCTAAATGTCTTCTGTGCTGTGTACCTAGATTGTTTTAAATTGAAAAAAAAGAAAAAACAATGAATTAAAGTTTCACTGTGCGAATGCTTTTGGTTGTTGAAGTTTCTGATATGACTAGTTATCTTAGATTATTGAAGCAATTATTCTAAATTGATGGGTGGTCTTGAGAAAATGTTTACAACTGGTAGCTTCTACTAGGAGAGTATGTTTGTAATACAGCGCAGTCCCTGTATGGATACCAGAATTTAAGGGGCTGTTAACTTTTTCGATTTAATGTGCTCCGTACACGTTTTAATCATTCCCGTTTGTGACAAATACGTAGCGAAGTCAGAGAACATATGGTCGCACAGCATCTGAGTAGTGCTGCCTTAAGGTGCCAGACTGTGACTGTATAGAGGTGTATGAAGTGTAACTTTTTGCTAAGGAGGAAATAGAATAGTCTGAGTACACACTCCGAAGTGTCAAAGCCGAGTAATTAACTCTGAGCGTTTCTAGCGGAACGCGGTGGGAGGCGGCGCGGGCGGCTCCGTGCGGCACAGGCGGGCGCGGCCGCCCTCTGCTGACCAAAGCGCGCACGGCAGCGCTGCCCGCCCCAGCCTCCCCTTCCCTCTTCGGGCAAACGGGAGCAAAAGCCAAATATCCACGGCTTGGCTTCATTGCTCTGCGTGAAGAACAAACATCAGATTGAGCAATATTTAGAGACAGTGGTGTAGTTTACCAAACCGCGAAAGTGTTAATGAAACCCAGATTTATAGTCAGCAGGATATTAAGAATGAGTCGTGTTCAGTTTCTCTCATTAGGATCACTTGAAACAGAATGGTCTACTACAAATAGAGTAAATCGTTTGCCTTTAGGAAAACCAGGATACAATTGAAAAAGAAGACACACTTGGGAAGGTTATGAAATCTGTGACTAGCATTTGACAAAACAAGTGCCTTACTTCAACCAACTGAGCCCTACTGAAGTGCAGTTGTGGAAATGGCTCACTTACAGTTTTTATTACAGTAGACAACTAGAGAGGGCTAAGCACCTCTAAAATCCTGGAGAGGACTCTCGAGCTTCAATTTGAGTATCTAAACTCAGATGATGTTGAGTCTGGAAAAAGCAACAATATAAAATGGATGAATAAATGAGGCAGAGAGAAAAAGAACTGTTTGAGTCCTCTTTTTTTTTTTTTTTCTTTTAGCATTATAGGTATTGGTATCTACAAAAGGGAATTCTGCTTCTAAAATGATTAGTTTATTTCAAAACACATAAATATGCATGTATGAATAGTGTGTTAAGGTAAAGCCAGGCAAGTCAGAAGGGTAATCTCAGAACATAATAAAAGTATTCTGCTTTTAAGAGCATTTAAACCTCTGGTTTTGAGTATGCATCAAAACACTACAAAACATGTACTTGAGCATCTCTTTCATTGGAAAGTGACCATGTATTTCTTCTTGAGTTTTAAAATTTCTGCTGTTTTCAATGCCTATGCATAGGAGATGGACTGATTTATGTAAGAATACAGACAAGTAATTGTAATTAGTTTCTTTGGGGATACAATTAACAATAAATATCTAAAATTATTTGTTGAAATCAGTGTAGAAATTATGTAATTCAGTTCCATAAACCTGCAGTATTAACATGATACCAAATATTTCAGTTTGCTCAAAGGTTCGGTTGCATGAAGGATGAAATTTTTTTTTGCTAAAGGAAAGACAGAAAATGTTACTGGAATCAAATTAAATGTTTTTTGGTAATCACTTCTGTATAAGTCCAGTGGAGTGGACTAAATAAGTAAAGTTTATTTCAGTTTTATGAACTTAAGTAGACCAGTCCTCCCCCTTAATTATTGGTCAATTCTGAAATGAATAAAACCTGTAAAAGGTTCTAAGTGCTTCAGAAAATGTTTTCAAGGTTTCATTGGTGCTCTTGCAGCTAAACCAGTAATTAAGATGTTTGAAAATTGATATCAGAAAAAGCACGGACAGGTGACTTTTTTAACTAAATGGCCACTTTATGTACTTTTGTGTTTTCTTTGCTTTTCCCACCTTTGAATCTGCTGGTTAAAAGAATGAGAAAAATATTGATTAAACAGTGTACCATACTGTATGCAAGATTTGGTAGGTTTGACATTAATCTAGTCAGGTTTGTAGAGAAACATATTTGTGCAGACCACTGCTTGAGTACAGTGAATTAAGGCACGATGCTTGCTAAACCTGAATTTGCTTGTTTTGATTCATATATTATCTTATCCTAATGTGGTTACCTGGATTGCTGAGCAGTCAAGACTTTGAATCATAGGAATTAGGAGACTTATGAAAGAAGAAACACTTACAGATTCCAAAGTTGCTCTTTGTGGTTTTAGTGTCAAAGATTAAGGTAGATAGGTAAGGATGTGTCTCTTTATTTAGCCTTTAACCACAGATTAGTAATCTATTATTCCTAGGGACTAGGGAGGGTTTAACAGATTATTGAAGAAAGTCATGGGGGTTTGGATAAATGCAGCTGACTATATAGTATAATCTATATAATTTTTTTTATAAATGATGGAAAGCTACTAATCATTTTTGTTAGGCAGACCTTGTTTTTATCAACCTGCAACTGAAAGATGTATTATTTGAATTTTAGTATTTTTAAATATTTACTGTTAAATACCTTTTACAGCTAAGTGTAGGATACAATTAATGGAAAAATACATCATATACTAGTATTCAAGGCTTAATAAATTAAGTTCAGAGTATGTATTAAGAATAGGAAAGAAAATTTTTATGTTTGTGGTGCAAATTAAAACCCAAGCCCATCTCAACATGCATACCATGAAATTTCATTGTAGTCAATGTAGTGTTTGGCAGTGCAGAACCAGGCTGATTACTGAAATATAATTACCTTTGTGGAGGAATTTGGTTGCAGGGGGAAGTCTGTCCTAACACTGTGCCTTAGTACTTCAATAGTATTAAAGTAGGGCACTTAAAGGCTATTCATGAGCAATTATTTCTCCTGCACTTTAAAGTGTAATTGAATAAAAATGGCTGCACAAGACTATTTTGAGAAATCTTTGCCATTTTGTAACATTTAATTATCAAATTTTTCATTTCAGTATTCTAGCATTTTAAAAGTTCTCATTTTCAAAGTAATATACATTTTATAGTGTTAAAAGAATTGTTCTATTGCTACAATAATAGCTCCAGAATATAACCTTTCCTAAAAGTTAAGCATCTAGGGCAGCAACAGCAATATTGTTGTTCAGGTTGTACTTCAGTAACTGTAAAAATTCTTGTCGTTTTCAACTTTTTAATTAAATTAAGATTTTTCTCATAAGGTAATTAATTATACCTTGTGGTCTAAAATGTGAAGTGTAGACTTTGAGTCATTCCCTCATTCAAAAATGAAGTATTTTAAAAACTTGTCAGCTTTTTTACCATGCAAGTAGACAATTGATGATATAAGCCATTACTTTATTGAGAACCATTAGCTATTTAAAACTCTGTGCATAAATTAAGAGGAGCTAAATGGATTTGTGGTTGTTGCCATTAGTAGCATTTTAAATTATACAGGCAATTATTGTGTTCATTTTCATTATCGTAGAGCAGCCCCCTTGCAAAACTATTGTGGTTTTCTTAGACATTATGTACAAATTTTCCCTTGGAGATTAAAATTTCCAGTGGTGTATTTAATTTTGTTAAGTTGTTTCAAATAGAACAAATATTATGACAAGTAGAAGAAAATTTGTTTTACTAATATAGGAAATAACAATAAATGTAGAAAATTACTCCAATTCTTAATTCTTCTATTCATCTATTTCTATTACTATTTTCCAAAGAAAAGGAATAGCTTTCATAAGATGGCATATTTTACAAATGCTTTGATACAATCACAGTATAGTTAAAATGAAGTTTATCCACTTTTCCAATATTTAGATGAATTTTAGAGAATGTTAGTGAATTTCTACATGAAATTTATCTGGATAGTTCAACAGTGTTTCATTAGTCGACTGCAGAAATTGTTTAAGTGGAAAGCACAGAATTAAACTAATTAAGTATCTTCTAGTACATTGGAGTAACTAAATTTTGGGAAATGGAGAATGCATTTCTATTAAAACTTTGTGTGCCTTCTTAAGTAGGATTTTGCAATTGCCTTCACTTTCTATAGTAAAAAATAATATCAAAATTTACTCTGGCCAATAGCATGATCTGTATTAAAAACAGTGGCATTATCAGTAGCAAAGCATCAACTTTTTCATTGTTATGATACCTCTCTAAACACATTTTTGTTGGATTCCAAACTTAAATTCACATCTGTCTTCATCAATTAGAAAGGTATTAATGCTTTGAGTTAGCTACATATCAGTGTGCAGTGGACTAAATTTAATGTTTCTGTCCAAAAAGTGGCATTCTTTCCAAAGGAGCTCTTTATTCATTTCTGTTCTGGGGTGGGGTGGGGTTTTTATGGGGGTGGAGAGGGGAGAGATAGGCTTTCACTACCATGATGCAGGGGAAAAAAAAAGTGTGAGGTAGTACTTATGCATATTGCAAGACAGTGATTCTTTATTTTATTACAAAAAAAGACCAACTCTAGAAGGCCAGATTAAATCATTCCTTTCACTTTTTAATGGGATTTGGATGAATAGAGTAAAATATGCACTTTGCATTCATTGATAGCATCTTTAGGTTGAGGTAATTGAGTCTTTTTTCCCTGACTGAATGAATAATGACTTCATCTGATCCTCAGCGAGGCCTGAAACTTAGGCTGCCTTTGTCAACGCAAAAAGATCTGGGCTTTGAAACATGCTCTACTTCCCTGGCTTCATTTTTCTTCATTTTAATCCAAAAACCTATTTTTCTCAATAATTCAAGCATAAACTATGTAGTAGTTGAAGCAGCGGAAATTGCAAGATATTTGTCCTCGTTGTGCTGCTTTTTAAATGCAGCTGATAAATCAGCCGCTGTGGTCTTCAGCTGCCTGGTTCTCTAGGGAAGGGACAGCCCATGTGTAAGCAAGATTGCTGGAATTTTTAAGAACTATATTTAAAGTGCTTCTTTTGCAGAATGTTTGTTATCTAAGGAAGTGTTATGTTTTACTGGTCTTACTGGCAAGACTTGGAGATAAAAGGGGCATCCGTGATGGGGCCTAGGAAACTCTTCCTGACATAATTTTCCCACATATTTTACTGACTACTAGAGCATCCCAAAAAGTGGCGTAAAAATACCCTAGCTTACATCATACATTATTGAGATGGTGAGAGTCTTAGTTACATAGCTTAAATATATTTTTTTCATGAGAAACAGTGGGTGAAAGATAGCCTCTCCTAATGTTTTACTTAAAATGTTTCTAAATCAAATACCTTTTCACTCATGTAGTTGAAGCTCTGTTTTACTACATTGGTTAGAAAATGGATATTCCACTTGATTGTTGTTTTTATTATTATATTGGATAAGTGAAAGCTTCATACAATTAAAAATAATTTCTGTGACATTGGTTCAGATTTACGGAGTGGGGTGAGAGCACAGTGACAAGTCACAGTGCACTTGTCACATGAGTGAGAAGTCACAGGCTCTGTCCCATGTGCTTGCTCGTTCTTGAATCTAACAGGGTTTTGATATTCTAGCAGTCAATGAGCTCCCTACAAATATAATACCCAGTGCCAGTATTTTTGCTGCATGCATGAAGGAAGAAAATTGTCCCTGCTTGTGTGTTCTTCTGTAACTGTCTTTCCTCCTTGCCCTTCTGTGTTCCTGTCCTGGAACAAGGAATGGAGGAGGGATGTGTCAGACTTTAAGGCGTTCAAAAGGCTTGGCTGGGACAGTTCACATTGGTTCTGGGAATTATTATTGCCGCAAAACCAGGGAACATGTTTTATGTGCAAGCATAGGAATAAAAATGCAGTTATCAAAGTTCAGTTAATTGTTACAAGTGCATGGATTTTTAGTACATAGGAATAACCAAAGCAAATAATTGCTAAGTGTTTGCACTGCAGAAGCATAATTTTAAGAAATACTCCTGAGTAACTTGATTTATTCTTCTTCCTCCAGGTTGGCTTACTGGACCTGGAGCTGAATCAACTGACCAAAGCCCTGTTTTTGGCTTTAGTTGCACTATCAGTTGTTATGGTAACTTTGCAAGGATTTGTAGGCCCTTGGTATCGCAACCTTTTCCGGTTCCTCCTCCTGTTTTCCTATATCATCCCAATCAGGTATGTATATGAATGAAAGCAAAATACAGTTTTCTAATTTCACTGAATGTGGCTTTCTTGAAATTTAAACTTGCTTCTCATTGCAAAGGAAATTGATCTTATCAGGAAGCTGAAGGAGAAGGTGCTAACAAATCTGCTGATTCTTGAAGGATCACTGTACAGAAAACAATACTGTTGTATTTTTTTGGTATAACGTTCATCTTGCTGGAGTAATCAGGATATCTAATCCTTTGCTAGCATAAATGTATTAATAAGGATACAATGTTGGTATATTTGAGAAAGTGGTTTCAGGAAGCATGCAATTAAATGAACTGCTAGATGCATTATGGAATTTTATTTTTAATGCCTTAAATACTAAAAATGTTCCATTTCTCTAGTTAAAATACAGACTTTTTACCCCAATAATGATTAATTTAAATTGAATGGCTGAATAATGTAGGTGCGCTTTTACAGTGAGAGGAGTTTTAACATGTGTAACCAAGTAGAGACTTGCCCTGAATTAATTAATTCATTAAGCATGAGTACTGTATATTCAAATTGCAGATAAACTGGAACACGAAATAATATCCATGTGTGTAATCAAGTCGTCTGTGGACACAGAAGTGAGAACACTGACTCTGAAATTAATTCTTTTCTTTGCATGGGTATTGCCTTTGCAAAGTGGAAATGCTGTTTCTTGTTAAAATATCCAGTGTTTAGATTAAGGTAATTTTTAATTTTAGATGCTCTCTAGAACTGTTCAGTTTGAGATACATCATTCAGTAAGCCCAGTGATCAGCCAGAGTTAGCAGCATCTAAACTGTAGCTAAATTTAAGACCTGTCCCCTCAGGCACACACACAATATTTAAGTTCACAAAGTAAAGGAAAGAAAAATAACAGGAGGATTTCATTAGGCCTTTTAATCTAAGATTACATTACTTATGTGTTACTGTGTTTTTTAAGTATATGTCTGTGTGACGGAAATTGTATCATATTTGACCGATGGGATACACAGGAAGCCTCTGTCTTAACATTTTATGACTTAAAGGACTTTATTTTTAGAGTACTTTTGTGTTACAAGAGAAACTGATTCTGTGAGAAGTTGAAGGTTCTGTCAAATCTGCTGGAACCACAATTTTGGAGTATCTTTCTAAACACTGTCATTGTCGTAACTCCTTTACTGCTTGTATGATGCTGTTTAGTCATGTTGCCATTCCCCCCCCACACACACACAGTTACTGAGTATTAATTTATCCATATGAAGAGACAAAAAGGGCTCCATTCAAGTGGTTAAGTCTATGTGTTACTGAGAGATCCACTTTAAAACTCCCAGGGGAGGGGGAAAATGAGCTAAGGATATAAAAGATCACTTCTAACTAAAGGATAACTTTTAACCATTTTATTATCTTTGTTACTGGATACAAGAGGACTAAGACCATACAGGTGTTGTAAGTAAATTTGGCTCTATATTGGAAGTTCAACACAGGCCATTGAAAAAACATGTTCACTAAGCAGCTAATTTTCAATGTAAGAGTTGTTTAGTGGACTTGTGGAATAGCTTTTCTCCAAAAATAATTTCTAGCATGCATCTAATCCAATTTTTCCATTGTTTGTGGGAGATGATAAACAAACTAAAAGTATTAAAAGATATGATTAGTTTAATTCATCAGACAGGAATCTATCAGAGAATGCTTTCCTTCCTAGAGTTTTATCTGTTTCTCTACCAAATTTTCTTTAACCTGGATCTTCGTAAATATAGGGTTGCTTCCCAAACTGTCAGCAAAATGAGCAACTCAGTCATGAGTGTTTGAACTCATGAACTCAGCTGTTGTTCTGACACTTCTCTTCCTCTCTTCAGTATGTTAAGCATGGAAATGACTTAATTTTGAGGCTGTATTTTGAGTGTAAACTCTCAAAGATGAAAATTGGAAAGCAAATGACATTGAAGCACCAGGTGTTGTGTCCTCTCATAATTTTTAAAATACCTATATGGGGGAAATAATGAACTTACAGACGTAAAGGAAACATCGGAGATTAGGATTCACTGGTAGAGGCAAAGCATATCTGAACTCAGGCATGCATGAAATGTGTTGATTGATAGTTTTAGAGAATTCAAGAAGTTTCTAATTGTGGAGCTTTTTTGCAGTTCTGTTTGGCTTTTGGTTTGCAGAGCAAGGGAACTTCCAGGTATGCAATAAAAATAATTTTTCGTGGCTAGACATGTTTGGTGAAAATCATCAGGAAGGTGATGATAGAGTTAGTAGAGCTTAACTGATCTCTGTGCAGGCTGTCCTATAATTAATAGGAAGAGGAACTTTTCAGGTGCTTCAGAAATAAGCTGGTTCCTTGTGATTCAGCTGCCTCCTAAATACTCCTTCAGATCAGTGTTGCTTTACTTTGTCCAGGGTATTACCATGGGGCATGTAAGACTTCAGAAGTATAGACATAAAGCAACTGTAAAAAAACCAACAGCACAAGAAAACAAAAGCGACCCTCATGTCCAAAAAAATCAGCCCCCAACATTGCACACATTCTGTGGTGTACAAGGAATCCAGAAAAATGGAGAAGAAGTAGTAATAAACAGACATTGAAAGCTTAGCCCATCTTTAAACTGTTTGTAAGTTAGAATCATTATGCACAAAATGTTCTGAACAGCCCCACACCCCCAGAAACCTTTGGCCCTTAAAAGTGATTCTGTCATTGATGTTTTCTTTTCCCATATGGAGAAACCATAGCCCAGGAAGCCTCCATAGGCAATCTGCTGCCCTAAAAAGTCAAGCTATTTTAATTTCCTAAGATTTATCAGGGAAGGAGGATATAAAGCAAGTCCTTGACAGACTGTCCAAAACAAAATGAATCTCTCTAAGATTATCTTCGCTCATTATCTGAGTTTTTCCATGTTCCTCAGAATTTTTAGGCTTTTTTCTAGTTGGCTTTAGCTAACTAGACTATATCACTTAGTGCAGTTGTCACATAGCCAGCTACCAGGGAGCATGTGTCCTCAGGTATGTCCATGCTGCTGCTCTTTGTGATACCAGCGTGGAAGTTCTTAGACCTGTGATGTGCCTTTACTTTTTTAATAACAAGGTGCTTTTGTTGAACAACGTGTATTTTTTTGGATTGTCTGGTTTTTTAATTACAAGGGTCAGAGCGCAATAACAGTCATGGTAATGAAAAGCCAGCATCCTGGGTGGGGGAAGATTTTTTTTAATTTTAAGTGCAAGAGAATAGAAGAGATTTTAATCAATATGGGATGTGAGATGAAAATTCTGATGCGTGTGTATATGGGCATAGGAAAAATGTTTAGACTGTTAGAAAGCCTTGTCACAAAACAATTCTGTTATTTTCCCTGGCCTTGAGTACTAACATGTCTTTTTATGAGCTCACTTGAGCTATCATAGCAAATGGTTCAGAAAGCCCAGGCCAAAGAAAAGGCTTAGTGACAGTACTGCCCCACAGACTGGATCCTCTAAACCACCAGTGGACTTTGTTCATTCATTGTCCAATCTTCTTCAACACCTCAAAAGACAAAGTGAGTTGCACATTGTGTTGAGATCTTTTATATGGGGTTTGGTTGGTTGGTTGTTTTTTTGTTTTTTTTTTTTAAAAAAAAAGTAGGAAGGAAAGTTTTTCAGTATAATTTTCTCCAAACAATGTTTGGTGAAATTGCTGCCGCATGTACAGGTGTGAGTCTTGTAGCTGTACGTGCTTCTGCTTAGCTGTTAAGAAATGTAGAGGATTGACCATAAAATGGTAAGCTATTGACTGGGCATCTGTTAAATATGTGTATCACCCAGGCTCTATATTTAGTAGCCGTTTAAAGCTGGATTGACAGGGCTTAATCAGCCATCATTTTAGAAGGATCATTTAGTTTTAGTGTGAAGAGAAGCTGAAATGTCTCTTGTTCTTTCCTTTGGACACCCCAGGGCTCCTAGTCACTGAGCTGTTCTGCCAAAAGAAGCTGTCCCAAATGACTGGAATGAACTGCCTTACACTTAAGTAGTAAAGTTTTGGGGCACTACATGGTTCCTGGCTGGGTTTTTTTTTTTCCTGGGTCTTTAAAATAAGCAGTTAAATCAAATCCTTCAAGTTAACGTCTGTTTTCAGGGGCAGTGAGGGAAACACTGCTAGGAGGTCTTATGTCTGAAATTCATTAACAGCCCCTCAAATCCCAGATCATATGGACGTGGATTTCTGTGTTTTCCTGAGATCCAGCGAACTCACACCTATGCAGGCTGTCTAACAGCAACAAGCAGCTATGCTGCTTTCAATCATGCTGTAGTTTCTGCTGTGTTGGTGTTCTAATCTGTATCATGTATAGATGTGAGAGTATCAGTGTATGAAGTCTCACACAGCGAGACAGAATATGTATTAGATACAGATGCAAAAGTTTCAGTGTGGAAGAGCTAAACAGCTGCTTCTGAAGTGGCTTAAGCAAGTGGTTTAATACACATTTAGTGTATTGTGCCTTAATACCATATCATGATACATAATGCAATCTCTGTAGAGACTGAAAAACGTTATGTGATGCTTCATGACATTTTGCTAACTAATTTTGCAGCAGAAGTTATGGTGTGTCTCTCTTGTGCTAAGTCTGTCTTACACTGTCCAGCATGGTGCCATACTACTGCCTGAGCTAGCTTTGTGCTTCTCTTAAAATGCCTGATATTCGTGCTACATAGAAAAAGCACAGAATCATAAAATTATTTCGATTGGAGAAGCCTTTTAAGATCATCAAGTCCAACTATTAACCCAGCACTGCTAAGTCCACCACTAAAACATTTGCCTAAGTGCTACATTTGTGGGTCTTATTTTTACCTCCAGGGATGCAGACTCTACCACTTCATTAGGCAGCTAGTTCCAATGCTTGACAACAATTTTGGTGAGGAAATTTTTCCTAATATCTAATCTAGAGCTCCCGTGGTGTGACTTGAAGCTGTTTCCTCTTGTCCTGTCACTTGTTTCTTGGGAGAAGAATCCACTCCCCACCTGGCTACACTCTCCTTTCAGGCTGTTGTAGAGAGTGGTAAGATCTCCCCTGAGCCTCCTTTTCTCCAGACTAAACACCCCCAGCTCCCTCAGCCACTCCTCATCGGACTTGTGCTCCAGACCCTTCCCCAGCTTTGTTGCCCTTCTCTGGACACGCTCCATCACCTCAATGTTGATCTTGTAGTGAGGGGCCCAGAACTGGACACAGCACTCACAGTGTGGCCACACCAGTGCCAGGTACAGGGTTGATCACTGCCCTGGTCTTGCTGGCCACACTATTGCTGATACAGGCCAGGATACCACTGGCTTTCTTGGCCACCTGGGCACTGCTGGCTCATGTTCAACAGCAGCCAATCAGCACCCCCAGGGCTTTTTTGCTGGGCATCTTTCCAGCCACTCTGTCCCCAGCCTGTGGAGCTGCCTGGGGTTGTTGTTACCCAAGGGCAGGACCTGGCACTTTGCCTTGGCAACTCCCATACAATTGGCTTACCCCTCTGTAGGTCCTTCCTTCCCTCCAGTGGATCAACACTCCCACCCAACTTGGTGTCCTCCCCAAACTTACTCAGGGGGCACTCGATCCCCTTGTCCAGATCATTATTACAAATATTATAAAACAGGACTGGCTGCAATACTGAGAACAATCAGTCTAATGAAGAATTTTTTAAACTGATCTATTGCAGTAAAACTTCCTCCTTTCAAATCTTCCAACATTGCCTATTTGCTCCTAGTTTTTCTTCTGGTTTTAAACCTATGGTATTACAGCAAGTAATGCTGAATTTGTGTAGAATATAGGGAAAAAAAACATGTTTTAAATATTATTTGTGTTAGACCTCTAATGTTAATATTGTCACCTTTGTATAAGAGGCCTAATGAAAGACAGCATCTGACCCGGTAAATGTGATAATAACAAAGAAACATTTTTAATAGGAAGCAGTTATTGCTGCTCTGACCTGCATATGCTACATCCCTTATGCAAAGGTACTTGTTTGACATGTGTTTTATTTGTATTTTTCATTCTTCTGTGTTTTGAGCCTGTAAGAAATTAATAGATTAATTTTTTCATAAATTATTCCCTAGATTTCCTCCTGGATTTTTAAGTGCTATCTGTGTTACAACATGCAGTTATCTGTATCTGGGTTGCATTTGGCCCTTGAAAAACTTCATGTGCCACAGTCGCTATAGCAATACAGGGTTGATATATGCCACAAATACTTAATCATAATGTGTGGGGTTGAGTTCTCTTTTAAAGTCACATTCGCTGCCAGGGTTTTATGCAAAGTGCTGTGTACACCTTCCTTAATTTTCTTTTATATGCTCACATAATAGACAAAATTTAGAAAATTTAGTGCAACAGAAGTAGTGAGACCAATTACGAAGCAAACAGGAACACAGTTCTGAGGCTGTTCTTGCGAATGTCAGACAGATAGCAGAAAAAACTAAATAAAAAAATATATATAGTGGACAAAACACAAGGGAATATTCCAGTTTCCTCATCAAATAAAATATAAGAGATGGGGAAATTAAAGGGATGACCTATAGGTTGATTTTTATCTGCTTAGATCTTTATATAATATTGTGCTTAAATGAAGTAACTTCTGTTTTGTTCAATTTTTATTTGTTTAGTGCCAGTTAATACCGGTTACTGGGCTCCAAAAAATCACTTTCTGTGAAGATTAACTTTCCAGGCATGTTGAAGTTAAAATATTTTTGGTTGCTTCTTGACCAGTAATTTTAAAATTATTCCTTTTTTTTTCTAGAGTGTGAATAATGCATGTATCTGTGTATATTTTATGGCTGTTTCAAGAAAGTAGGGATGTGTTAAGAAGGTTGGGGGTAGCCGTGGGGCATTTGGTACAGTTTTGGATAATAATGGGACCTAAATATCACCCTCAGTATCATTTTCACATAGAAGGAAGTCCTGAAAATAAAAAAAGACTGTATTTCTTTATTTTAAAAAGTGGATACCACTATGGGTACTCATACTGTATTTGGAGTTGTGGCAGGGTTTTTTTGTTACAAAACTCTTACATATACAGAACTGCTCAGAAAGTTAGAAAAAAACCTACCATTAATTTTGATTCAAAATCATACTTGAATTTTATTTGGCATGATACCACTTTGTTCACAAAATTGTCCTTGCTAACTTCATTAGGTCTTGATTGCTTTTCACCAAGTCATGAATGGTAGAATGTTTCTGGAGTTTTTAATTGTATTTGTCAAATTTCCTCAGTGGAGGCCCTTGCTTATTGGTAAATTTGTCCTTTTGAAAAAAAAACTAAAATCAGACACCTTTAGAAGGGGACCTAATATCATTACAATTGATGAAAAAAATGAAATTTAGTAGTCCTGTAAATAGGAGTGTTTAATCTAAAATGCTGGTGGTGTTTTTGAGGGAATCAGTGCAGAACTATTTGGTTTTAAAAGCAGAGTGGATTCTGAAATGTTGTGTTATTTCTTTGTTCTGAAGCTGAGTTGCAGAGAATGCCACCCTGGCTCTTGAAGGAATAAATCCCCAGGTTGAATAAAAATTGCCTTAGGATTGCCTGCTCTAGGGTAACTAGTGCTGAGGTGGGGAGACAAGAAACAATTTATTACTGTGTTTGCTAAAGATGCTCATTCTCTGCAACAGCCTTCAAGTTGCTGTATTAACATACTGTGTCTAAATACTGCATGTTAATTGGTTTGCTAAAAATTAGTGTTACTAATGCAACAGTTGCTAATGTTACATTGGATGCTGTTTTGTGTGTTTTTATGAATAACTGATGTGTTTGAAGGTTGTTTAATTGGATTAAATTGAGAAGAATTTGCAAACTAGTGAATTTAAAATGTTTTGATTATATAATGCAGTTTCCTAAAGTCTGTGAAGAAATTATGAGAAATGATAGCGAATATTATCAGGCACTGAAAGTAGCTTTATTTTGAGTAGGGCTAGTGTCTCCTTGTTTTAATATGTAAAAATTCTTGGACTTTTCAGTCAAGTATTTTTATCCATTCCTGTGAAGCTCTGTTGGAGAGGTTTATAGTTTCAAAAGCAAACTCACTATTAATAGGCCATCATCATTTTTAGTATTGCATCAGTTACCATAATGTACTAAGCAATTGCTACAATGATTTCAAAGACAAAGATTTCCTCTAAGACAAAAAGCACCAAGTGAAGGAAGTCAGAGAAGGATACAGTGTACAAATTTTAGAATTAATAATAAAAAATTAATCTATAGCACTCATTTTTATTCCTGTTTAATTCTTTATTCATCTTAACAATTCAAGCATGTACCCAATATCTTTCTGTGTGCCAGAAGCTGTCTCGTATTGTCCTAGTCATTGGGGAGACATTATTTCTCTATAGACCAGCAGTGCCAGCATTCTATTAGGTTCACCAGCATAAAGGGGGTACATTCTGTTCCACTTAAAAGTGCATGCTGGAAAGCTAGAGTAATTCCTAAAATGCCTTAATGCTTTGAAATATGGATTTCTTTTCCCTGCTCAGTAAGAGAAGTTGGAGTCTTGTTTTTGTTTTCTTTTTTCTTACCTTTAAATTGTATTCAAGTATATGATAGTTAAATGCATAGAGTGTTTAGAACATCAAAACCAGGTGATACACATGCTTATAAAAGGTGCAAGTGAAGATACGCACTGCACTTCAGCTTTGAGAGACTTTTCTGATTTAATCTTACTGAAGCACAGTTTTTCCTATCTGAACAACTTTGTAGATCTCCATTGGCAGAGCAGCTATGTGAATGTCTGAGACTGCACTGCTTAAATAGAGTGTCCATCTCAGAATTCCTGTCTTGGTAGTCTAGGCACAAAAAAAACTATAGCCTAAATGCCTCTTTGAAGTGGGGTGGTGAGCAGCTTTCATCGTTCAGTTAATCCACCTGCTCCTGGCTAGAGCTCATCTGTTTTTAAATAAAGTAAGTGTGCTCGTGTTTCTCTTGTCAAGCTATACAGCATCCTTTGTCCATGATTGGCTAACTAGCAGATTCACATCCCTAAGAGGAGTAAATCTTTTGCTGTTCCTTTGGTTTCAGTGTGAGGTGTATTGCTTTGGGTTTCATATTTGCTCTGAAAGTTAACAGACAAGCATAATAAGAATACAGTTTGCACAGTACCAACTCTGGATTGAGTAAGATAGGGTAGAACTGTAGTTAACCACTGTAAGGCAAGTGTATTCCAGTATTTTTCTCACTATGCTGTAGCATTTTCAGTAAAAAGAATCTGTAGAGTCCTCCTGTTGTCTGTCCTTTTGTTACATGTATGTGCATGTCTGAAGACAGATGAAATTAGGGAAGATATGCAGGACTAATTGGGGCATATCACCAGAGAGAACGGCGATTTTCAGATGATGATGATTTTGGTGGGAAAATAACAGGTAATTAAATCATAAAATACCATCTTAAATGGTCAAGAATCTTGTATCTAAAAGGTATGTTTCTTTTTACACTGCAACATGTGTTGTCTTCTGCTGTACAAATTCAGGAGGTAGGGGATGTAGAATAAACTTTTTTTCAGTGTGTGTTGAAATTTCAGATGCTTTCACAATCCTAGTTAAATGCATCTCTTCTTCATGGAATAGTGCAGATTGTGACTCACTGTTCCCTCCGCTGTTACCTCAGGTAATTCACAATCTGTTGCTGTGATTCCAAGATGACAGATTAAAACTCCTAGTAGCTGCTCATTTTGTTATGCTGTAAAGTCAAGATGATGTCAGGACTGTTACAAAAAGGTCTGAAGTGCGTTTGCAGTATTTTGACCTTGATAGGTACCTTTGAACAGTTTTATGAGTTACGTTACCATAAACCTGTTGCTTAACTTGGGGCTCTTGAGTTGGCAGATCAGCTACAAATAGTTCACAGATCAGCTACAAATAGTTCACAGAATCACAGAATATGCTGAATTGGAAGGGACTCACAAGGATCGAGTCCAGCTTCTGGTCCTGCGAAGGGCCATCCCCAAGAGTCACACCATGTGCTTGAGAGTGTTGTCCAAACACTCCTTGAACTCTGTCATGCTCAGTGCTGCGACAACTTCCTTGGGGAGCCTGTTCCAGTACTCAACTGTCCTCTGGGCAAAAAACCTTTCTTCTAATATCCAACCTAACCCTCCCCTGACATAACTTCAGGCCATTCCCTCAGGTCCTGTCACTGGTCACCACAGAGAAGAGATCAGTATCTGCCCCTCCTCTTCTCCTCATGAGCAAGTTGTAGATTGCAGTGAGGTTTCTCCTAAGTCTCCTCCAGGCTGAACACACCAAGTGACCTCAGTAGTTCATGTAGCTACTGTCCTACCCATTTTTTCAGTATTTCTGTTACAGCAGAGTCAAGAGAAATTAACACATGCCTATTTATTAGCCACTGCTCCTCTGACATGATAGCAGGAACATGGTGAATAGCTAAAAGAAAGTAGCATTTTAATGGTTTAGAACAAGGTGGATAGAGTTTTGTGTTGGAGCATTTTATTATGGGGAAGAGCAATATGACTAAATGAGTGAAGACTTTTTTATTGTAACATAGGAATACAAGGTGCATCTTAGTTCTTATATGATGTGGGCATGGAAATATTAAAAAATGAATGTACAAAGTGAACTGGAAAAACATACTTTTGATTTTGGGCTTCTATGTATAATCAGTAAAACTTGCTGCAAATTGCATATTTTATAGCAGAGAGCTACCCAAAGATTACTTCATGACAACATGCTATCACATGAGGGTGCATTTTGCTGGTTCAGCACTTTTCTCTTTTTGCAATGGACCCTCTGTAGCAACATTTTGAGAAGGACAAAAATATTGTTGATTTGTTGGGAAAGAGAAGCTGACAAATATAGTTGGACTATCCTAAAGAAAAAATGTTGTTGGTTGTTTTTAAAAAAACAAAAAAAAACAGTGACTTGAAAAGGTACAAAAATATTTGTAATTTCACTTCATAAAGAAAACATAGGTGGTGTTTGGGTTTTTTTAGTAGATAAACACTGTGACTTGAATAGTGATCTGTTCTTGCTATACATTACCCATCTGTATTAGAGCAGTAATGTAATTATGTCGAGTCTTCATGAAGTGTTGCAATCTGTCTCATGCAGAATGCATGATACTGCATTTGTTTGTATTGCAATATCTTCTAAAAGTCTGGGATGAAGCCTGAATTTCTAATGTGATATGTACTCTACAAACACATAAAAAAAGCATTGTTCCAAAGTTTTGGTGCACATAGGTTTAATATCTTTTTTTTTTCAGATATCCTAAAAAGAGCTTCTAGTTTTATTTTTATGGTTATAACTTTCACTTTGCCTAATATTCACACTGATTATGGTATAAATTTCCTTTGCAGTTTACGTGTGAACTTGGACATGGGTAAGGCAGCCTATGGGTGGATGATTATGAAAGATGACAATATTCCTGGAACAGTTGTTCGAACTAGCACCATACCAGAAGAGTTGGGACGATTAGTTTATTTACTAACGGATAAAACAGGTATATGAGGTTACCATTCTGAAATATGATAACTTTTATAAAATTTCTAAACATAATTCTGTACTTGAATATGCTAATGTAAGAGTAGATTTAGACTACTGATTCTTGTTTCTCAATAAGATTTTACACGTTTGCCTAAGGACTTTTACTTGGTAGGTCAGTACTTAGATGTTAAAGTCAGTATTTGGTAGTACTCTGATTTATTCCAGTGAGAACAGCTCTTCTGTAGTAAGACAACACTGTACAACATGAGTAAGAGTACCATGTGTCTTCCTCTGAAAAGACTCTGGAATAGCACACAGGATGCTGGTTTATTCTGCACTTCATTGCTACTGCAACATTGTATGATAATAAGTTAAGAATGGCCTTTGAGAAAGCAAGTCATTTCCAAAACAAGTCATGAGATCAGCCTCCAAAATGACATCTGCTGTCCCAGTGAAGTTAGTTGCTCTTTATGCTACCAAGACCAGTTCTGGAGCTGCTGAATGATTTCACCTTCATAACTGTAACCTGTTACTGTATCTCACCTGGTATACTGGAACTCCCAACCCTTACCAGGATAATAACGTAAGTACTGAGAGTGTGAAGAAGTAATAGCTGGTGTTATGCTTTCCTATTTCTTTCTGAGACTGAATAAATAATTTCTGGTAGATATACTGGGGTGGTTTTATAGAAGCTTAACTTCTGAACTGAAAAAGTTTTTCTTGAAAAGCTTGAAGAATTCTTTTAGTGGTTTTAAGTAAAATATAGTTCAAAATCATGAGAAGCTGCTGGGGAGGGCAGGGGTTGGCCTCTGTTATACTGTTCAGAAAGCATAATACACAATTTATATCTCCTTCTGTTTGAAATAGTTCTGTGTTCCCTCCCATGCTAACACTTCCATTACTGCATATTTGAAATGAAGTGTAAATATAATGTATCGTCACATTTTCAAAACACACTTTCCTTTTTTCTTCTATAGGCACATCTGTTATCCTATATACATCGGAATGCTGTTCTTCTATTTTGTAAAAGAAAAGTATATTGCTAATTGTAGTGTGGTAGTGAATGATTCTTTTAACAAGTTTTATTTCAGTTACCTAATGATTTGTATGCTATTTGAAACTGCTTATTGATTTTAATTGCACCCTTCATCATGATAATTTATGTAACTTTGAGTGCTGTCACATTGAAGACTTGAAATACATAATTTATAGCATATGTTTGGAAAAAGAAGTACTTTCAAAAATAATTCATTTTCAAAACAATGCAGTAGATTTCACTTACGAAGTGAACTCCAAAGTTAGTTACAAAGCAATACTTTCTAAGCAAAACCAATATAGACTTTTTAAACTTTGCTGGTAGAGATTCCAGTTACCATACCAAACTGGAAATGCAGTTCAAGTGTTGAGGTATTCTACTTATAGTTAAACTGCACTGACAATCTTAGGTGCTGCTAAATAAAATACTAACAGTTTGTTTGCACAACTCTACAATGCAGAAATTATATTCTGTCTCTGATGCTTACTACCCTGTTTGAGAGTTAGAGGATTGTTTGAAAAACCAACCAAAAAAACCTGCCACTGTTCTACTTTTAGGAAGACAACCCTTATACTTAACCTAATAGAAGAGTGATTAAAAACCAAAGTTTTTCTCCTTTAAAAAATCCACAAAAAATTTAGTGATACTGGATTTTTCAAAGCAGAACTGTGGTGTTACATTCATGAATCTTTGAAAGGATACATTTTATTGACTTGTATATACAAGGTGAAACAACCCTGTTATGCATCTAATTGGGGTTTTTTGTTTGGTTGGGTTTTTTTTCAACCTACATCATGCCTCTTGCAATCACAATAGTTCTGTTTAAGAAGCAGCACAGAGTGCATACTTAAAAGATGCTAAATAGACAAAAGACTTTTACCAGGAATTTGTTTTATAGCGTTTGGATGATAGTTGGTGTTCCCCCTCAAAGGCTTTTCAGAGGACTGAGGTCTGCTGAGCTGTGGTGGAAGGTCTGAATCTGTACAATAATGATGTAAAAATGAAAGTAAAGGCCATATTCTAGGGCAGTAGCTTCAAAGTGTTCTGGAAAGAAGCAGAGTCAGCAGTCTCACCCTAGGCATTTTTACCCGAGTGTCAGCTGAGAGCTGATGTAAGTGAAAATAAGCCAGGAGTCCTGGAGATGTCACCAGATTCACACCACTGACTGTGCCTTGCAGAGATGGGAAACACTGCTCTGTTTAATAATCTTAAGTGCCCCGCAAATTTTAAACTGTTCTTCATTCTGGACAAACACATCGACAATGTACTTTTTACCCAAGTATGTTGGTAGCTGCTTCCAGTTTCCTTTCCTGAATACATTTGTTCTCATTCTGCATTTTATGGTAAACATGAAACATACTGTTAGGTAATGAACAAAGTCTGTACTCTTAATCCATGATTGACATTGCATGATTATACAGTTTATAAGAGCTAGTCTCAGCACTTTCTCATTTGAATTTTCATTTCTAGTCATAGAAACCAGTTGATTCTGTTCTGTCCACTTAAGGCCTGGCTGTCAGAGGATAAAGAGGGGAGTCAGTTTTGTAGCCTTCTGCCCAAGTGGGTGCTACCAAAAAGCAGCACTAAAAGGCTGATTTAGTTAAATGTAAACAGGTGAAGTTTTTCTCAATACTGAAAAGGAAAGGGAATCCAGAGAACTGTCTGCAAAAATCTTATATTGTGGTCCAAGCTTCACTGGAAATGATTGAGAATTAGTTGTTGAGTCTAAGGAGCATTGCATTACTAACATAATTGCAAGGTAGTCCTTTGTATGATTGTAAATTGGGTTTGTGCTTCATCAATAAGCTTTTTGACAAGAAGCGTCCATCACAGTGGCTCTTTCATTTGCCACAGTATAATAGAAAATGAAGTATCCCAATAATTGCATTATAGTTTCCTTATTGTGGGACAAGAAAGCAATGTGGTATAATTAGGTTTGATTGGAGTGCATGTTTCCGGTAAGATCTGAAATTAATGATGTTGCTATAGTGACACATCTGCGGCCACCAGTGCGTGAAACATAAAGTAATTCATTCGACAAGAGAAGACATCTGTTAACTGCAAGGATGCAGAGCATATTGACACTGACCAGAAATACTAGACGTTATGTGATAAATGAACAAATGATGCTGAAACAGGAGGACAGATAATTTGTACTTAATCTGCTGGGAGAACTTTAATCTTCTCACTGGTTGCATTTGACAATGCCATTGTTTAAAGAACAATGCTGCAGAGAACTCATAAATTTTAAAACTTAACTCAGGGTGCAGCCTATTAAAGCAATACATTAATTCCTTTGTTAGGGAGTTTTTATCTTCATGTAGAACAAAGCCATTACTAAAAACACCAGTAAAACAACAGGTTTTTTAGGACTCACATTTTAATTATAGCAGCCATTACCCAAAATGCCATGCTGTTCGGACTTGAATCTCATATAAGTTTGACAGAAAGGCGTCATCCGTTATGATGGTGGGTAGCAGTTTGCATGAGCATGGTATCTCATCCTCTCCAGGGTAAAAAAAACTCTAATGGTGAAAAAAAATAATGATACTTCTCAATATTTAATGAGAGTTCTTGTTGCTTAGGATGTGGGATAGAAAACCTTCTGCTATTCACAACAACTACTGGTGTGTTCAGCTAAAGCAAACATGTAGTCTTCCAAGTGTAGTTACTTACTAAGGCATGCACTTGTATTTGGGTTCTGTAATTAACTTTTTGGTGGGTGTTTGGACCAAATGAGGTATGTAACAGATAGCCACATTGAACAGATGAATAGAGCAATGGGATTCTTGAATTTTTTGGAAAAGCCATGTATTAGAGGTTGGTGTATATGGACCTTTTTGTTAAATGTGCCTAATGTAATGTACTATTAGAACAGTGAATTTCAGTAATTGTTTCTGAAAATTAATCTTTTTAGTTATACTTTGAGTCTTCACCTCTTCAATGTAAGTAACTAGAGAGAAAGAGTAATTTAAAAAACGTTGATGGAATAACATCTCCTTCCTTTACTTAGATGGATATATATTTATGCTCTGCCTCTGAGATTTTTAGTACCACTAGGTTTGCAGGGTGATTAGAGCAGACTAGATGCAGAACATTTTGATGGAGAGATCCTACAGGAAGATTCCAACTAAGGAATCCTTACTTTTTGTCTTCTGTCGAACTTCCATCCACTGAAAATATCCATTGAGGATGGATGTTGCTCTTACACTGCTGGATACACAGGTATTGTGCTTGTGGGAGACAGAAGGCACAGAGGAAATAGGTACTGAGTGTCATGGTTTAGGGGTGGTACTCCCTGATTCAGTGCCCCCCATTTACCTGTTACCTCTACTGTGACCTTCTGCCTTGAAAGATTAGGCATAGCTCAGCTCTCTTGTCTTTGTCCTCATTCTTAATGGGTTGCACTGGGACTTACTTGGTTTGAGATTTTGTGGTGGTTATGTTTATGGAGTATTCGTAAATGGAGCAGCTGAGCGAACAGACATACGCTATGTATGCTTACCATGAGTTTTTTTTCATTTTCTTCTTATATTATAGACCAGATAATATTTTTTCCAGGGTTCACAGAAAAAACTTGTATCTCCAGATTGTTGTCAACAGCCTAATTACTAGACTGATTAGGCCTGATCTCCCTAAAAGTTTCCATAGAAATGTTCAGATTTACACTGACTTTTTATCTGTTTAAGCAACTAGCTCAAACAAAGTACTCATATTATGTGAAGAGTTACTCTTCCTCTTAATTTCTCACAAAGTTACTAATTTTTCTGCTGAACATATTTTCTTGCTCCTTCTTGTTTTGGACTTTTTAGATCGCTGGTATTGGTCCAAATTGCCAGCTAGTAATACAGGATCAGAATGATCTGCATCTGCTTCTCAAAAAACAACAAAAAAATCTCTGCTGCTCTGTTGTGAATCACATCTGTTGCCACCCAAGGAATGATGCCTTCAGGACTTTTTCCTTAGAAATTAATTTCCTCTTTGCCTGCTTTACTCTGTGTTTAATGATACAATTGTAGGAATGAAGGGGGAAAAAAAGCTCTTGGCTTCATTAAAGAACACACTAAATTTTTCTCCAGCAATTCTATGCTAACTTTTTTGTCAGGCTATTTTCCTTGTGTGGTACCTGCATTCCAGAGCAAAGTTCAAGAATGTATAATAGTAGTAGTAGATCATATGTTGACTAATGTAATTTCTGGAAGCTTTTCTAAAATAAGCTTTTAAAAATCTAATAACTCTTTATATTAGAAATGTCCTGAAAGTGTGGAATTGATTACTATGTCTTAAAAAAATATTGTTAAAAATAGAAAGTTCCTTCACTGTTCTATAGTACTTACCACCTTGAGCAGACTAAGAGAACTTAGTTTTGTGTTGTTTTTCTTGTTCAAAAAGTGGGCTATATTAGAAAATCTGCCTCTAGATATTGAAATCTTTGCTTCTGGGGGCGTAAAATACAAGATGTGTTTTTCTGTCATGGAGTATTAGTCTTCAGCTAAAACACTAAAATCTAAGACAGAACTGCTGCTAAAGTTAAAATATGACTGATTGGCACTATGTAATATATGGAACTAGTTGTTGGGAATGTTTCTGTCCCATTTTGGCCTTTCATTCATTAGAAGAACTTAGAAGTAAATTCTTAATTTGCACACGTGATGAAACTGTATTTCCATGTGGATGGCTGAAAAAGGTGTATTTTGCTAAGGTGGGTTTTTTTCAGTAGCTTTTGGGAGGCCTTTCATAACTTCAGCTACCCCTGTTTGTCTAACAACACATCAGGTTTATTATGGCTGTTCTTGAAAGTCTCATGTTAGTCTTGAGAAGCATGAGCAAACTGGAATTGTTTCTTTTCTTTACTTCTGTTGTAGTTATTTGTCATGGGTATTTCCTATTAACATAGCTGATAAAAAGGACTGTGTAAGAGATGTATAAGATGCAGATACTGAATCAGGATTTCCGGAATGTTTATTTCCATGTCTTTGTTGATTCTTTTTCCTCACCTGTTTCTCCTAAACCTTCTTCCCTGGCTCCTGTTGATTGCAAGATAGGAAAATCCATACTTTTCTGTGCAGAAGCTTTTCTTCTCTGCTTGCTGAGAAAGAGGGGGTGGAACACACAAATTTTCCAGCTATCTACCTTTCCCTCACCAAGCATGATATGTTGGACTGATTTAGTGCTGTCAGAAGAAATAATCTTTCCATATAATAATCATAGGGCTGATTTTGTTTCCTGCTCAGTTTTCCCAAGCAGCAATTACAGAACTAGTGGGAAGTGGGTTTGACAGTTGCCTGCTGTCTCACCCTTTGACTAGCATTTACTTTCACAACTCCTAGAGTGAGGCTTTTTAATTCAAAGGCTTGGCAAAGTCAAGGGCAGTGAGAAGGTATTAGCACGCCTGGAAAGTTAGGAAGGTGATAAAGATTGGCTTGGAAATTTCTTGCACTGAATATTTTTGCACAGTGTGTATGTTTTGGTTTTGCTTTCTTTTGGAAATGGAGATTTTAGTCTCTCATGTTTATTGGTGGAAATTTTCATGTTTCTCATGTGCAAACTGGAGATTGAATTTTTCTAGTCTCAAATCAAAGTAAAAAATGTAATGAAACTTAATAAAAGGTCTCAATAAAAGTACAGCTTCTAAAGGTAGAAAAATGGGTTTATGTGATGACTGTAAAATAAAATAATTTTGTTTTCCCATGTATAAAAATAACCAAAAATTTCCAATTTGCTAATTCTAGAGATCTGGAACTTCGTCTTCCTGGGCTGTTTTCCAGCCTTGGGGATGCTCAGCTTCTCATGTAAATTTTTAATAATATTATGCATATTTTGTAGAAAATTGATGCGTTTCACATAAACCTTATTTTAATTATTTTTTAAAATTCAAATAATATGACTATAGAAAGAAAAATCCTCAACAACATGTAAGGATAAGGAAATGGGAAGTGTCATTATTTAGTGGTAAAGGGGAAATTTGGAATGATCATCTTGTACTGATAAAACAGAAAGTCAGGGTTTGATAGTGCAGGGTGGTGGTCCAACAGTGGAGATGAAGTGTCGCTGTACAGCTATCACCAGGAAGTGGGAGTGGTAGACATCTCAAATGCAAGTGTTAAAGACATGAGACTTTTACAGCCCTAATGAATCTTTGAAGATCTCTGATAGTTCTAGCCCTGGTAAGTGCATAAACTGGATGCTAACTGGCCAGATAGCGTTGTTTTGCAGATAATAGTTATAGCATATATCATGCTTTTAGCCTTTCCTCCTCATGTGGCTTACCATGTATTTTGGCATACTGGGATAAAGATGTGAAATAAATAATTTAGATAAATAAAATTAATATGAAATATTTTATTCCACAGTATTTGTTTCCAGTTAATTTTCTTATACTCCATTTTAAAAATATTGTAGAAGCTTCAAGAGTGTCTACTCTGGAACCATGTTCTGCTTTTTTTTTTTTGATCAGTCATGCATTTTAATGACAAAAAACTGTATGGTTAACTATAGGAATAGCTTTATGCTATTTTTATACTTTCTCTGCCTGAGTAGCCATAGGAAAAAAATTTTAGGAAGGGCCATTATCAAAATAATCTTTTGTGAGCTGACCATGGAAAGCTAGGCAGTAGTGACCCCTTTCTGCCTCACATACCCCATCAGGCAAGGCTGAAGCCCCCACCGTTCAATTAGAGGTTTTCCAAACCAGAGGACGTGACTGGTTGGCAGAGGTGGATGCAGTGTCAGTCTGACTGACACCCTGTCGTTTCTTAAAAATGTGAAGTGGGCACACAAAACACTGATTTTGTTCATTCTGCCTAATTCCGCTTGGAGGCGGTATCTGTCAAATTTGGAAGTAATGTTAGGTCTTAATGACTTCATCTAGACAACACGGGGTGTGCCCAATTGCCCAAATGTCTGCTTTGGTAAATGAAGTGTGGGAAATTTGTATAAATTTTTGGGGTTTTGTGGGGGGTTTTTTCTTTAGATTTTCTGATACATGGTGCAAACTCTTGCACTGACTTTTGAGAGTAAGTTCCGTCCACATACTTCAAATTCAATTTTTTGTATATAAAGAAAAGGTTTTGTCTCTTCAAGTTTGCATATATAGTTATTGGCAAAATCAGCTTGCAGGTGGAACTAGTGATTTCTTCCAGAATTACTAACCCTGATCTTTCTCCACAAACGTTCCTTTAATTAACTAAATTGATGCTAACTCGTGATTCATTCCTTCTTTCCAAAGGAAAGATTTTTTTGGGGGGATGGGGGAAGGGGGAGGAGGTGTTTGTGGCCATCTTGCAGTATTTTTCACTGCTTTGTGATATACTTCTCCTTTATTACAGGAACACTTACACAGAATGAGATGATATTTAAGCGCCTCCACCTAGGTACTGTGTCCTATGGAACAGACACAATGGATGAAATACAGAGTCATATTATAAACTCTTATTCACAGGTATTTCATACATCATTTGCATTTAGTATCGGAGGGGAGTTTAACAGCATTGAAGCATTGTTGTTAATGATGATGTCTGGAATTTGAGATGTTATGGAAGTTATCATGTGTAGGTATCTCTTGAAAAATATGATGGAAGGGAAAAATGTGAGACAGTACATAGTTCTCTCCTGATTCCAAAGTTCCTCATAATACCCGCTTAAAGGGATTTACTTTTCTGTTCTCCACTAGCAGAAATCTCTGTTAACCTGTCTGTGCAGTGCAGTCTTTCTCCTGCCAAATCATCTAAGAGTAAGCTATTCATTACTGAGACTACAAATTACAAGGAAGTGTCCAGAACAACATGAACAGTAATTATATCTTTGAAGATACTCATCAAGAATAGACATCAAAAAGCCACATTAATTGGTATAACCAAATGGTGTAACAGTAGTTGTCAAAATAAAACTTACACAGGTATTTTTAAAATTTGTTTTTTTAAAAAATTAAGGTGATTTCAAACAGCATAAAACTGGCAGGGGGAAAGTGTGAGAAAATTGAAAACTTCATATTGCTTGAGAACAAAGTGTTCCTGTGATGTATAAGAGTGCGTGGTCTGGAAAGTGTGCAAGGGGATTGTGACTCCCTGTCTCTGTGTGGGTCAGTTGTGGGATGAATGAGGGAGGAAGGTGGAATTCTGCAAGCATTACTTGCATTTCCCATGTATGTAAACTCTTTGGGTGCTTGCTGCAAACAAACTTCCTAAACACCTGATTCTACTCTGAGATTAGGATGAACTTTGTGCTTCATTTTTTATTTCTATTCTTTGAACCAAAAATTAGGAAAATTGACAGAGAAGGAAACAAATGAAAGGTTAACTAGTATTTCCATGTTGTTTGCAGATAATAAAAAAAATTATATAAAAGTTCTTTTCCATAGTTAACTTGGATACACAAAATGACTGCCTGACCCAGTTGTTTGTAGACTGACCTCCTTGTCTGTGTCCTCATTTTCTCTTGTAAGAGGACTGTAGGATCAAAAATTGATTGGAATATCTAGCTGTGCTGTGTTGTGAACTATGGCTCCCTTCTTATTTGCTTAAAATAAAAATAAAAATTTAATATAACACCACACTGGACCCAGTTAATACTTTGTAGCTTTTGGGAGGAGAGACAGGAGGGAAAAGAGTGATGAAATGTGTAAGTTTTAAGTTTGCAACTTAAATTCTTAATTATTTCCTATCTATACAATTCAACAAATCCCCTTCTTGAATTCTTTTCCTTGGACAAATCTATTTCAGCTTAAATTTTAGTAGGTATTGTCATGAATAGTAAGTGAGATACAATAATCATGCCTTGGAAATGAGATATGGAGCTCTTTCACCTAAAGATCAGCAGTCTTAATTTGGTTCAGAATGTGTTACTGAAATTAACTCCTACTGACTAAGGGTATAAAAATCACCCAAACCTGGTTTTCTTATAATGTGTCATTTGAGTAGTCACAGTAACAACTGTAGCATTAAATAATATTAACTGACAGTCTTAAGCTGGCACACCTTGGTCTGAGTTTGACAGCTAAACACCAGTCTTCTAGGGGAGGCATGCTCACAAATACTGTTTTTATATTTTGCAGTTAAATATGCTATCTGAAAGAATTGCACAATTCCTGGAATTCTTACTACTTACAGCTTTTACTAATTTACTGTAAAATTTAATGAGTGGTAACCATGGTTACAAGTTTTTAGTAACTGTAACATACTTAAAATAAGAAATGTGAGGGAACCTTTTCTTCTCAGTTGTGGGGAAAAGATTACCAAAACATAGGTCTGCTATTAGTAGATGATGAAAAGAACCTTCTTGGAACGTCCTTTTTATCAGCTTTATATAGCACTACTTTATGTTTAAATAATGCTTTAATTATGCTTGTGTTAGTAGCAACTCGTTAAAACAGAACAATGATGGAATCTCAGTAACAAACCAAACAACTACTAAACAATTGTTTCAATCTGAAAAAGTATAGTGAGGTTTTTTTATTTAATCTATGATAATGGAAGATGCTGGTTAGCTAGGCAGTGGTTCTTGTGTGACATTGATTTTATCCCTTGTTTGTGTTCTGTTTTATTATTACAGTGGACCTACTAGACTATTGTCATCTTAATGTAACACACAAATCTATTATAACCTGATTATATTTCCCCACTGGAAGCATTTTGTGATAGAGGGCATAATCTTTAATGGAATTTGTGTGAAATTAAATTATACAAGCATCAATAAACATAACATAATTCAGAAGGAGTAAATCAGCTTAATTTATTTGTGACTGTAATGGCATCAACGTTAGCAGAATGCAAATGCAGAGGTTTAAAGCAGTAGCTGAAAAGCAGTGCCAGATGAGCAGAAAGTTAAACCCTTTATTAGACAACACTGTAATTTGATGGGCAGAGTGTTCACGGTTCAGCAGATTGCAGTCGGGAGGAAAAAAGCGTGGATTCTGAAAAGGTTTTCTGGGTTACATTGGAATGAGCAGAAGAGCCTGTGGTGGTACTGCTGATATATTTAATGTGCTGACTTTAAAAAATCCAACGAAAACCAATAATCACCTCCCCCCAACCCCAACTTATTTTGCCTAATTATAAACGCATGGCACTTTTCAGAGGAAGATTATTTCTGTCATGTGCCTGAGCATTTCTGAAGGATAACTTAAAACAGTGCTAGCTTAATGGTCATGCAACAGTAATGTGATCTTCAAATATGTGTCAAACTGTTACTTTGCATGATTATTTTATTAGATTATTGCAAATTACAAGACAAAAACGTTTCAGCCTGCAGCAAAAATATAGAACTGCCTTAGTTTACAAATAATACAGAAATTGTGTAAGTTATAAACTAAATCAGCAATATTTCTATTTTAATGACTCCTAATGTTTATACTTTAAAATGATCCTGCTTTTGTTCTTCTGTTCTCTTCTGATCTCTTCTTCTGATCTCTTCTGATCATCACAAATGTGGTGATCTTTTAATATATAGGGATTTAGGTGAAGATCTAAAAGAAAAGGGTTTCTTTCCAGTTTGATGGCACAGCTGAAGAAGAACAATAAAACAGCACCCTTGAAATTTTGTCTCAATGTTTCTGAACTCATCCAGTTGGTGGCTGGTTTAAATACTTTTTTTTAAAAAAGAAAAAATAATTCATAGAATGAAAAGACATGAAAGGACTATTGTGATGGGTCACTGAAAAATGTAAAATCTGAAGTGAGGTAGCAGGGGTTTCTGCAGAATCCAGTCAGTCTATTCAGCCCTTTTCCAGCATACTTGTTTTCATTTCACATTTTTCAATTGTCTTCAGGCTCTGTTATTGAAATTTGACTACAAATGCAGGGGGATGAGCCCATAGTTATGTATCATTTATTAAAAAAAGTAGATGAGGCTTTTTAAGAATCACAAGCTGAATGAGTTAACAGTACATTATATAAAAATAAATAAATGGTTACTAGCTTATCACTTACCAACCTTTGTAAAGGGAACAGTCAGATATAGATATGTAAGTATTCATGTTTTGTTTCCATTTCTGAACTTTGGTTTACTATTCATTGTGTTGGGTCTTAAAGGTCCACTCTCAGAACAGTGGAAACAGTACGAGCTCAACGCCATCCAGGAAGCCTCAACCATCTGCACCCAAAGTTCGAAAGAGCGTCAGCAGTCGGATACACGAAGCAGTGAAGGCCATTGCACTCTGCCACAATGTGACCCCAGTATATGAATCCCGGGCTGGTGTGTCTGGAGAGACAGAGTATGCAGAGGTGGATCAGGACTTCAGCGATGAAAATCGAACTTACCAGGCTTCCAGCCCTGATGAGGTTGGTATGCAAGGCTGAAAATATTTATATGTCCTAAAGAACAGTGTAAACTAAGTTAAAAACAGAAGAGCTGTGAAATAAAAAGGTTTTGGGCAGGGGGTTCTTTAAAATTAAGAGTAATCTGTTTTTATCTTTTCTATATCTTCGGAAAGATATAGTGTTTCTTTGTTGCATAAAAGCATTTTCAGTTATTTGACTAAAAGATCTGTGAAGTCAGTGCTTTGGGGTCAATACTGTATTGAGGATTGCAATTAAAGGTTTATTATTAGGGTTATTCTCAAAACATTAATCTATGTGTGAATTATAATATGCTATTAAAGGGAATATGAAACTGTTCTGAGGGATGGACAACCTGATACATTAGCTAGAGATGCTACCAGGTACTGGAATGTATAGATTCTTAACAGGAAAAAACAAACAATCTAACAAAATGCCCAGAAACTAACAAACAAACAAAAAAAAAAAAAAATCAAACCTCAAATGCTTCTGTAGAAAAGTTTTTGAGCTTCAAACTCTAGGCAGCTTCATAATCTTCAAGGTTCTTTCAAAATTGCATCAAGTGTAGAACAAATTTAAAGCACCATTTCAATAAAAACATGCCTTTGACTTCTATTGAAATCCAAATTTTAAACAAATCCCACTGTTTTCATTGGTTTTGAGTTATTGTTCTGAATAATCCTATTTTGGGCCCTAAATTGATTGCCTAAAATTCAGTCTAAAAAGATACTAGAAGAGAGAGGCAAAGCTCATGTTTCAAGATACTGCAAAGAGTCCACTTTATAAAAATGTGTGTAGTTGATAAAGTGAAATAGAGAAATACACTGTTTTGAGGTTGGTTTGCATCTGAAAGTGAGCAGGTTGAGGAGCATCTTTGTTTTAAAGAACTTCAAGCATTTTCTGAAGGTACTGTTGTTGTTGCAACCCCAGTAGCTTAGTCATAAATAAAATAAGGTTGCTGTAAGATGTGAAGAAGGGAGTATGTACCTGAAAGCCTGAATATTTTTCTATCCGTGCAAGTTGATCCCATACAAGACAATATTTCTTTCACAAACTTCATCCTGCCACAGCATAGTGTATTATTCATGGTATACATTTGGTTTTCATGTCTAATATGTCACCATATGTAATGCTTACAAAACTTGAGCAGTTCAAACTGCAGGCTGTAAATGCTAAAAGTAACAAGCCTATAACAACTGTTTTTAGGAATGCAAGAAATAAAATGAAATCTGTCTTCATGTAGTACCAAACTGGCAGACATTACATGCATTTTAGATGCCATAAACAATTCACAGTGTTAAAGGATTGTAGAATATAAAGAAGTGGCTGGTTCTTGATGGCTGAAAAATGGCTGTCAGAACGGTTTTAAAAATAAAACTGTGCAGGACTTGAGATGCTGATCTTAGTCTAAAATCAATAATCCATAATACTGTATGTGGTGTTGAATAGTGTGAGCTGATCCCCATTATGAGTTGAGAATCCTGGAAGGGCATTGTTTATGTTATGTAGTTGTATAATTTGACTTGTATAATGCACACGTGTACAAATTTTCATCTGCACATGCATTCGTATTTACAAAATATTTCAGTTTAATGAGCCTGTGAGGTACTACTGAGTGTAATGAATGACTGCATGAGCAAGGATCTGCCTATGAGGATATGATGACAACTATAAATTAAGTAAACATTCTGCTTTAATTGCCAAAGATATTACTAAATCAGGTGAGGATATGTGCAGTTGAGAGAGACTATGTGAGTTTTTTCTCCTGCTCGCTCATCTCTCCCTGTGGGCTTTTGTATATTTGTTCAGTTGTTTGAAAGCTGAAAATGCTACCATGAAGAGCAATTCTCCTCCCATATTTCCTAAAGGAAGTAGCTGTAAGACTTGAGAATTATACAGGTGGTGCCCTGGGAAGAAGTAGGGAATTTGACCTTGGAAAGACAAAAGGAAGGAAAGGGAAGTTGATAAAGTGCTAATATAAGAGATCTGGGACTCAGGGTGGAAAACGAGGTGGAAGAAGATATCAACAACAAAGAAACTGTTCATGCTGCAAGGGAGAGAATGCACAGATATCCTTTTAATAATGTTTTTTTTATCATTTCAACTCATATATTAAAACTATATGGCAGTGAAATGAAATGTTTACATTCTAAAGCAGCCTTAAATTTCCTTTTTGTTTCTCAAAGATAATGCTTGAAACACTAGTAAAATTATCATATTGAACAAATATGCTGTAATATAATGAGAAATTGATGTTAAAATGAAGTCTTTTTAAAAGATGAAGCCACAAAAAGCACGTAAACAGCATAAAAATTGCAGCATGACAGAAAAAAGCCTAGGAGTTGAAAGACTAGCAGGTCTTTATCATAATTTTTTAAAGACTTCTATTGATGCAATGTTTGCAAATCACTGGAGCCTAAGGAAAATAATGTAAATGGTTCATTATTTAGCTTATTGAACTTTCCTGCAGTTAGGTTGACGGATGATGCCAATGTTTCCCAATCACCAAAGTACCATTTTAAAAGCATTTTTTATTGAATAAAGTGCTTTGAATATTGCACCCTGGAGCTTTATTTAGGAAAATGGTTCAATTGATGTTTTCTGTTTAACCTCAGCACTGACCTATCACAACATATTTGGTTAATAAGCAACATTATCATTTAATAGACTTAACTGGTTTTATGCATTGTACTTTCTCAACATTGCAACTCTGTTCTCTTAGATTTTGTTTATGGATCTGGCTTGATTGCAGTCTTTTGTAACAAGATGTTATTTGCACAGTTGTCTGTTGCATTATATAATATTGTGTGATCGCACCATAGGATGTAAAGAGCAGAGAACAGTATGTAAGTATAAACTATTCTTCCATGTAGGAAGGTATAATAAACAGCTTAGCAATATGCTCACTACACTACACACTTAATGAATTGACTTGAGGAACTCTTTTGAAATTCCTCATGTCTGTATGTGTGTACATCCATATACAGATATAATGTAACCATAACAAAGTATGCACATTTAGAAGTAGGAACATTCATCATAAAAGATGTATTTATCTATTGTTAGAGTAACCTGAGATAAGTAACTGATTTTGTATTCATAATGCAAACCCTACTTATGCCAGGCTCTTTGTTTCTTATGATAAGTGATCAATATTTCATTTTCTCTGAAAGAGTGGAAAGTTTCATTTGTCTGTCACTTGTCCTCTACAGCTGTAGCATAGCAAACAATGAACATTCACTGAGAACCCATAGGAAAAAACCAAAAAACCAAAAAAAAACCAGCTTTGACTTGGCCATCATAGGTGTGGGTTCAGCCCATTTGTAGAAAGCCAGCTACCTTAATGTAATGAACAATCATAAAAGGATATAAGCTAAGTAGGCAAAGTGATAGAGTTCAAAGGTCAGAGACCCAAGCAATTCAGGGCATGCTATGAACAGGAGCCTTTGAAGACCTTTGCTCCCCTTGGTCAGAAAAGGTTGATCAGTCATGATTTTTAATGACTGCTTACTCTCATAAACCAGCCATTTATTGGTTATGCTTTGTCCTGTGCTGTTATAGTCTCAAGCATTTCTAATTCCAGGATCTTGAATATTTAAATACTACCTTAAAGTGTGGTCAGTTATTTAATTCCAACGTTTCTGTCCAAAGACAACAGAGTTGCTAAAATTAATTACAAGGATACAAAGCCAATCATTTAAAAACAGACAGGGAAATTATATGCCCTTAGTGAAGCAGCTTTTGTGTTTACAAAAGTAAAGCTGTAATGTATGAGACATGTTGTATTGTTTAATTCATTTTACTGTGTGTGCTTATTGAAGCAAGACTAATTGTGTTGTTTTGTCAATGTATTGTGAAAAGCAAATCACTCAGTAGCATAAAACCATCACTTGCATGACCTTCGAGACCCACAAAGAATAACTACTCCATAGCTTGTCTTGAATATTGATTGGTAGTTTTTTCACATGATCAAGCTGTATTTTTAAGTTAATAATTTTATTTTAATTATGAAGGGTTTTTTATGAAAAGTGATGGACTGCAAATGTTAGTTATAAAATCATTGTTTATAAATATAAACAAACCAGCACTGATTGGAGACACATAGGAGTTGTTGAACAATCCTGCTGGAAGCTGTTGGGAACACTCAGGCAGTGGGGAAAGGAAATCTCACTGCTTCTTTTCTGTTTGCAAAGCAATAGCCTTAACTTAAAAATACCACATTTAAAATGCCTGTATACCTTATACAACAGTCTGATTTTGAATGCAGATCCTATTGTCTGAAGTGAAGATGCTCTTAAATATTCTGAAAGAAGTCTAGGTGGATTACATGAGAATTCTTCTAAGCAGCAAAACTAGCTTACAAAATTTCCATCTCTAGTCCTTCTTTCTTACCCTAAAAATTGCTCCCTCATATATGCCAAAACCATTGAAGACTTTATTTATACAGGTTCTTTTTTGGTTAAAATGGTCAGATTCACAGCATGGCTCCAGGAAAGCTGTGAGCACAACTGTGGTGGAACTCCCAAACTGCCCTGTGAGGTGAAGAACTGCCAGCTGCAACCATGAGGCAGTGGATCTTTTTCTTAAACTAATGTTATCTCAAAAGAGAATATTGTACATGGAAAGTGACAATTATTTGGTCATAAACTGTTTTGAGCAACAAGTACTGTAAATATTGAGCAGTTCAGTATTTCTGCTAGGGAGCAGAAATGATAGTCTGGCCCATAAGGAAAGGAAAGCAGGAGCTGGGCATAATAGCCAGGCTGCTAGAGGCTATGGCCTTAGCAATGAGATATCCAAGTATGATGAAAAGAGTATGTCCCATGATGGAAGCTTCAGTCAAGAGTATGTATTATTGTACAGGTCAACCCTAACCCAGTGCATAAGCTGTTTGATTTGATTTGGTTCCATAAATGAACATTTCTAAACAAATGGGATGATTATGTCCCCAAAACATGGACATGCGGCCATGGTCTGTAACAATGGTGCTTTTGAAGTTTCGCCTCTTCATGTCCCTCTGGAAATGCACTCTTCCGCAGGCAACTCAGTAGGAAACACCCTCCTACTTAGAGAAGTTGCTTCCACCTCCTGAGCTGGTACTGCTCTAGGTGATGTTGTGGGGTGCACAGTTACTGCTTGATTTGAGAGAGTTTCCTTATGAAATCGCTGAATTTGACTTTGAATGGAAATCTGTGCCCTGGTAATTGAAGTATTTGATATTTGGGGCTGTGAACTATAGAAGCTCAGAGGGTTGGGTGGCTTCTAGTGGGGAAACACTGCTGACAGAAGCAACCAGAGTTCAAGAGTGGGCATGTGGTAAATAGAAACATCTGAAAGATTTGGGGTAAGGACACTAAATGAGGTATTTCTCACTAGCTCGCATCTGATCTGTTGCATTTCTGTTTCACAATGCAATTATTTGCTACTTTCGCTCCTAATTTGGAAGTTGCTTCTTTGACATTGTCACGTGAGAGGTGAATGGCCATCTTTACCCTTTGGGTTGCTACTGAGGAGGAAGACAATCAGCAAGTTAGCAACCACAGATCTCTCTTAGCCTCCACGTGCATTACCTGCCCTAGGAACACTACACAGTTAGTTGGTTCACTGCATTCCTGTGTCTCAGTAATGGGAAGACCCTTTACCCACCAATGTGCTTATGTCTCCCAGGCAGCCAGTTTCCACAGGAGGGAAGCTTTGTGATAAGCCAGAGAAGATCCATTAAATATTCAAATAAGTCCCTGACCTGGATTCAGGAAACTTGACACATCTCATCTGTGTTTGTGTGTGTCAGCAAATTAATGGTTATCAGCAAGTATTACCATTGCAATGGATTTTCTTTTAAAACAAAATGGTAGCAGCACCATTGAACCTTCTTGTGCTTGTCCAACCTTTCATCACTTTATCTGACTTCATCCATTATGTCAAGCTCTCTAGAAGCCGCAGCTGCTGCGTTTTCTTTGTATTCTGGGGGTTCTTGATTTAGGCACACTAGATTGCAAGACCATTTTAATGTAAAGTTTCAGAAATGTATTGAAGAGAATATACTTGTAGAGGGGAAATCTCAAGAAGAGAGACTTGCCTAAGAATCCTTTTTCTGAACTCTCCATAGCCAACTTTTCAGTATATATGTATTTGTTAAGATTTATAATGTAGATTTTCATGCCATTTGTGAAATACTTGTTTAGAAAAAAATTTCTACATTCTAAAAGCTTCAGGTATTTTAATGGTAAGATCTGGCTGTGTTGTTTTGGATGATGCTCTGATTCAGAGTGATGAGAGTCAAACTTGTCTTGCTCTCAAGTTTTTTCATTGTCCTTGTAGGCATCTGTTGGACTCTTGAGCCTTATTGACTGTTTCTTGTATGGTATTTGCCCTGATCAATTTAAAAGAAAAAATAAATATGCAGTTGTGTATAGGCCAGGTATAAGAATACAAAATGACTGCACTGCAAAATGCTAATTCAAATGGTATGTGAAGCCAAGCATAAATGAAATAATAAACAGATTTGAGTCACCAAATATAGAACACTTCAGTCCTAGCTGCAAAGGGACACAAATAAGATGATAGGGTTTTAGTAGAAAGATGCAATTTACAGGTCAGAATGTAATAGTAACCCTTCACTGTGAAAATTGAAAATTAACCTTGGAAGTACTGGATTGTTTACAGCTTATTGTGCTACTTCTGGTGAAGAAGAAAAGTTTGTAAAAAGGCTTCCTGTAATTTTCAAGAATTTAAAATGGTGCTTTTCAAAGTGTGTTCTATTCTCTTCCATAACTTCATCTCACTGTATTTTCACCTGGTGATGCCTACCCACATGGCACTACTAGGGTTTTTCACATGTTCACACAGGATTTTATTCCCATTTTAAATTTTCATAGAAGCTGTGGTGTTTTATTTGCTTTATGTGAAATTCTTAGTGACCTGTTGAACTTACCTAGGGAATTTTCTACTTGCATGTCTTTTATCAGAGTGCTTGATTTTTATTTTTTTATCTTGCCTGAGATTAATGGCAGAGCCTATTAATCCATAAAAATCCAGGATCCATAAAAATCATGTGAGCTTCATTATAGTTATCTTTCTAGTGATTTAGAAATCTGGTTTTCAGTAATGATTAGCATTTGGAAAGGTAAAAGTAGATTGAGGAGAAGTTTTCCTTAATCAGAAAAAAAATCAGATATGGAATATGTCTTGTATGTAAAACAGTAAAATCAGTAAAGCACTTTTCCTAAATTTTTTTTCCCTAAATTAATTTTTTGAAGGAATTATTCACACAGTGGTGGTGAGAAATATTTAAAGCATAACATAGAAAAATGTTGAATCTAGATGTCATGCACTTCAAAGCAGCAAAATTTTGAAAAAGGGACTTTCATATGTGGGTTTGTGGGATGCAGTATTGTAAGCTTGGTTTCTTATTTGATGTCAGAAGTCATATTACTGTTGAAACAAAGTATTAAAATGATGCAAGTGAGCAGAGAAAACTGAAAATAAGGTCCTTTGCTTACCTATTTACTACCTATTACATTGTTTCAACTGGCATGTAACTGCAGAGGTAATAAAATATTTTATATAGAAATACTCCCAAAGTCTTTTACTTACATAATGGTGTTGATACAGGAATTGTGTTCTCGTTTTGCAAAATTTCTACTGGATGTCCTTGATGTATTGTTGAATGTATATGGGGTATTTATTATAACAGTTATTTCTGAACAATATATTCTAAATACCTCATTTTCAGCAGTAAGTTCAAAAAAGTTTTTATATTCTTCATAAGAAATATTGTAAGTTACTCAAGGGAAACAAGTGATTTGATGTATTAAGATTTTATACTCAGTCTGCTGCTGTTCACTTTTTTTTTCCTAAATTCTTGAAAGAGTTTAGACTTTCACCCTAGCAACAGTTGTTTGGCTTTAGCCTAATTTATGTAAGTGTAATAGACCTTTCACACTCAACTATGTCTCTTTTTTCCTTTTTTTTTTTCCTCTCTTTAGGTAGCTCTGGTGCAGTGGACAGAGAGTGTGGGTCTCACTCTGGTTAACAGGGATCTGACCTCAATGCAGCTGAAGACCCCTGGTGGACACATCCTGACGTACTATATCCTGCAGATCTTCCCCTTCACTTCTGAGAGCAAGCGCATGGGCATCATAGTTAGGGTAATTTTGGGGGTTTTCCGGGTGTTTGGTTTGATTTTTTAAAAAATGCTGGCAGATCAGACTAATTCACTCCTCCTGCAACAGACAATACCTGAGAAATTCTTAATTTGGATTGCATTTGCCTGTGTGTGGATTCACTGAATATGCAATGAATGCTGCATCATTAAAACACGTATAACAAGCATTTACACTAAGTTATTTGTAAAATTTTAATTACCAGATATTTCAAAGATACAGAGCTTTCTGTTTTGGGTTGGTTGGTATTTGCCACCCAAGAAACAAAATATAAGTTAGAGGGGACATAACAGTGATATTTTAAAATTAGTTCAGGAATGTTGAGAATCTGTTATGCTTGTTGACTTCAGTTAGAACTGGTCCTCTTACATGGAAATAGGAGACATATCTCAATGGAATCAGAGATGACACTGGAAACAGTAACATGAAGTAATAAAACTTACCCACTTCTTGACAAGGTCCTTCATCTTTTATAAATAGGAACCTATTGAGTGCTTCAGAAGGCAATAAGGTTATTGGTAGGTAATTGTTTTGACTGTACAAACAGATACTCCTTCCCCCTCCCCCATTTCTTTTGTAAAATTTTAGGATGAATCTTCGGGAGAAATTACATTTTACATGAAGGGTGCAGATGTTGCCATGTCCACTATTGTACAGTACAATGATTGGTTAGAAGAAGAGGTAAGAAAGAAAATCAACATTTACAAAAATTAAAATTTTGTAAAAATTTAAAATCTAAAATATATCAGATGTTATTGGGGTATGTTTAAAGGAAAATCTGAGGCAATGCAGTAATGGATTTTGAACTACAGTTACACATATCCTGAATCGGTTTTAAGGGATTAAAATTATTTCCCATTCCTGAGTAACATACAAGAAAAGCAAAGCTGGTAGTAGTAGCAGGACATGTTCCTACTTAAAACAAGGAAAGCTGTTTTTCATTGACTGACCTTTCACATAAAACCTATTTACTGCTGAGAAGTATTCTGCTATAAATCTGCTTATCCTGACATGCCCTTGTTTGATCAAAATCTGCAGTGAGGTATGATTATGAATTACAGAGTTTGATAAGTCCAAACTGAGATTTTTTTTACCACATTTATTAAACTTCAAATAAAATTGTGACTGAATTTCAAACCTGATTAATATTTTTCACTATGTGTTCTAGTAGGTACCAGCAATCATCTTTTTTTTGACCCTACATACAGCCAATATGTTAATACAATGATTACACCATGTATGTTCATAATGGTATTGGCAATATGAATCAATATCTGCTGCAGGGCAGTTTGATTTATTCGGGGACATGAATAAATTAAACTCCCTCAAGACCTAGCAAAATGTCATAAAAATTACTTTTGGTGATAATGATGCACAATTAATTGTAAAATACTTGTTTAATTTATTTAGCTTTATGAGGTCAAATCAATAAGTGTTTGCACTGGAGAGCCTTGTTTTTCATTAAGGCATGCTATTCCGTGGCTATTTTTAATGTGTAGATGTTTTTCTGATAAGAGATACGTTCCATGGAAAAAGAAATGTACCTCTGTTACGTGCCTCAAAAGTAGTTTTAATTTATTTTAAAGCTTCAACCTAAAAGA
The DNA here is from genome assembly GCF_965178545.1 of Coloeus monedula. Taxonomy (NCBI): domain Eukaryota; kingdom Metazoa; phylum Chordata; class Aves; order Passeriformes; family Corvidae; genus Coloeus; species Coloeus monedula. The sequence continues at coordinate 63,696,757 of NC_138781.1, read as the reverse complement.
AATTTTCTTTAAGCTAGGAGAGGAAGTCTAATTGACTTACTGATAGCAAACCACTTCATTTGGGGGACCTGAAGTATAATTGCTTTTTATCCTGTTTGTGGCTTCTCCAGAGTATTTTAAGAGTCTAAAGAAACACCTAAAGTTATGGTACAGATACACCCTGTTAGCATACAGTATAAAGCATGAACATAGGATTGAATATTTACATAACTTTTCTGTGCTTTGGTTCATTTAGTGCGGTAATATGGCACGAGAAGGATTGCGCACATTGGTTGTTGCCAAAAAATCGCTTACTGAAGAACAGTATCAAGATTTTGAGGTATGAAGGGACAGAGTGATCTTGTGCTTTATCATATTTAATTACTTCAAGGAGAACATTCCTCTTTTTTATTTTTCAAGGCTGCAAAAAGAGATGATTCGTATTTAAAAAATAGATAGTTGAGGTATTGTCCTCAATCTGTTAAAGGCTTTGTCATTCATTAGTGATGGTTCTGCAGTCATATGTAGGATCGTGTTTGCTTTATTATGGGATTGGACAGTGTTTTCCCAGAAGCTAGTGTAATGTTATTTTTGTAGCTTCAGCATGACCTAAAAAATCTACTTGTTCTCAAAGATACGGCCTTTCCTCCTTAGAAGCTGTGATGCCTAAATCTTAATAGTTCTTCTGAAGGCATTCTCTTGAGGTGAATTGTCAGAAGAGCCTTGTATAACATTGGGTATAAAGTAAAATTGCTCTTTTAGTCTTGTTCTTCATTAAAGATATTTAAAGACAAGCATTTAGCCTAATGAATCCATGCTATCACTGAGTGGTAAACTGAATGTATACTTTATGAGTCGTAGCAAACTCTAAGTGGTTTTATGTTTGTGCAAACAGAGTCGATATAACCAAGCAAAGTTAAGCATACATGATCGAAACCTGAAGGTTGCTGCTGTTGTAGAGAGTTTGGAACGAGAAATGGAATTGCTGTGTCTCACTGGAGTAGAAGATCAGCTGCAAGCAGATGTTAGACCAACTCTAGAGATGCTAAGGAATGCTGGAATAAAGGTACTAAAGACATACTGCTGACATAACAGGCTATAATTTATTAACTTTTTCAATCAAGACGTAATTTATATTTGTCTATATTCAGGTTCTTTCAAAGTAAGAAATGTGTCAAGTCCTAAGCTCATTCTGGGCACGAACTAGGAGAAACAAACAAGACACTGTGTGTGAAGTTCCCTTGCCTACCACAGGTTTCATCAATCTCAAACTTACTTGTGTAGGAAAACTACCAATGGATAGATGTATGTGTGTCTCAGTCATATATCCCCTGGCTGTCTACAGCAAACTGTTCTTGCTGACACTAAATGAGTTTGGCACAAGATTTGTGTGACAACAATGTTTTCAGGTTTGGCACTTGTAAGAAGTTTCAGCAAAGATCAAAAGGTGAATTACTTTAACTAGAATTCAGAACTGCCCTTGGGGTTTGTTCAATTCATGTTAAAAGGATGGCATGAAAAGCCATGCAGAAGAGTTGGTTTGCTAGACACCTAACAATTGCACATATACAAGTAGTGCATTTATTTGAGGGAGGGTTTCAAGTAAATATATGAACAATGTCTGAGGGGAGGGGGCAAGATTGTATACATTTTGCTTTAAGCAGAGTGTCAAGCTCTGCTCCAAATAGTTGTATTGACTTTGCATTGGTTGAACTGAGTCAGACACGATGGGATATTTTACATGTGCTACTTCTGCTGGACTTCAGCCCCTCCAATATCTGCTGGAAGGGGGCAGCACAGGAAGGTAAAGCAAACCAGGAGAATTTTGGAATGCAATGACAATAATTTCCTGACACTGGGGATTGAGTCATCTTACTAACAAACCTTGGTGTTAAGGGGCTGAGAGAGCTGTCACACTTTAAGAACATAACAACTTTACCCCCTTAAACTTTACTGCCTTCTCAGTTCTGCATGGTCAGTGGGCAGGATCTCTTCACAGTGTTGGGACTGTAGCTCATCCTCCAATATTTGCTGTGTCATGGCTTGGCTACTGCTTTCTGAGATTATCACCAGGGTCACAGATTATTATGTCACATCATTTTGCTGACAAATGTCATCTGCATCCTCACTTTTCTGATCAGCGTAGTCTCAGAGCCATAGGGAAAGGATTTTATGCTTCCCCTGAGCTTCACTTTGTCTTCACATACACTGAGACATTGGCCCTTGTGAGAAGGGAAGGGGAATGGAGCTGCCCAAAGTAAAGACAGTTCTTTTCTGCTTTGCATACTATTGCAGTAAAAACTGTTTGTTGATTTTACTTAAAAATGCACATATCAGTATATTATCTTGGATAATCTAATCCAAAAAAGTGCCAGAGAAAAGTTGGAAGAGAGATGTCATTTAGATTTGGGGAACAGATGTGCTAATATCCAAGGGAGTAAACTCTTATATTATTTTGCAGATATGGATGTTAACAGGAGATAAACTGGAGACAGCAACTTGCATTGCAAAAAGTTCTCACTTAGTGTCTAGAAATCAAGATATTCACATTTTCAGACCTGTAAGTATAGTTCCAACTTTTTTTGTTGGTTCATCAAAGAGCAGCTAATAGCAGTGTTGCTGTATTTCATTAGTAGTTGGCTGGTTGTTGAAAATTGTTGGGTTATTGTACTGAGTGTCATAATAATGGTCAAGAGAGTAGTACTTAGGTTGTTATTCAAGGCTGTAGATTTACAAAGCCTTTAAGGGTGTTGGCTTCTAGAGTTGTTAATGTGCTGCAGAAATGTTTGTAGCCATGTTTGGGTGACTCAGGTTCAACATGCATTTTACACCCTTCGTAACAGACATAGCAAGATACCTCTAAATAATGATGGAGAGGGGTCTGTGGGAGGTGAGGTGCTGTCCATGCATTTAGGCTGTCTGAATGTCATTCTTGCTTGTTTTAACACTTTCATTGATAGAACTCTTTAGACTCAAGCAGAATTAATCCTGAATGAAAGTGCGAATGTCCTCTGTGTAGACATAGTTCAAGTTGGTATGAGAAATTCTTGTTCATGTCATTATATATGTGTGCATTTTACCAACACACTGTTTAAGTAATCGTTAGAAGTAAACTGAATCTTCTTCTATACATTTTATTTGTGTAGCATCAACTTGACTGAAGCCAAACAAAAATAGATTTTCCAGACGTTGATTGATGCTGCGTGATAAGACATAATGCGTTTGTTTGTTCTAAATGAACCACTTGCACCTACAGAAATAATTATATGAATATAATTTACATGTAAATGTATTTTCTTCTGAAGAGTCAGAATGGCAAATTAGGCCCTGCAGACTACTATTTGCAATTAAATTATTAATGCTTCTGATAAAACTTCAGATCAATTTTTGTTGACCTTTCCATGTTGTAACACCACAAATTAAGTCTTCCTGGACAAAATGTATTTAGTTGAGTCAGATTTTTATTTTCATTACCTTGACTGGTAATAAGAGATCAGCATAAAACTGTGTTAACTTAGCATACACAAAGTTTTAAATTAGTTAGAAAATGCATTTATACAGAATTATTTCTGTGGCTGTACCTGCTGCTAAGAAATTACTACTGAATTAATGAAAGAAATTATCAAGCACTATAACACTTCTATTTTAGTTATAAATTAGAAAGAAAAAACTTTTTGCTACTCTCTTTCCAAAAAGTTGTATATTGTTTTTAACAAAATTGTTTATTCTTAGAAGTCTTCGCTTCTTCAGTTTGTAATTCTGGAGGTATTTACAAATTAAAAAAAAAAAAAAAGCATACTGTTAGGTGAAATGTAGGACAGGACAATTACTGCTCATCAGTGTGCACAAGTGCTGACATCTCTTCATCTCTGCAATGTAGAAAGATTGTACTGGGCCAACACAGTCTGGTGCTCCTAACAGCTGCCAGACAAGGAGCTTTCTCTTTACATGCTTAATTGTGGGAAAGAAGGAAAAAAAATCTGAATGGGGGCATGTGTATGAGTTTTTCTTTTTGCAGGGCTTTTTAATGTAACTCAAATTTTATGGGTAGTAGAGCCCATCTAGAGAGAGAAAGGTTCTTTGAACTGCATCTGACTGGGTAGTTGTGGGTCAAGTACAAAACTTCACATTCAGTGTAGTTAAGATTGATATATCGTAAAAGTTATTTAATCAAACTGTTGACAGAGACAAAATTAAAAGTGTAATCAGAGCTTGTGTCTTATTCTGTGCTTGGAACTTTGTCTAGCATGATAGCTCTAAAATACATTGATATTTATTGGGGAAAAAAAACCAAAATGAAAAACCAAATCAAAAACAAAACAAATCAAACGAACAAAAACCCACCACCAAAACAACGGCAGGAAAAAAAACCCACCACACCCAAACCTGCCAGTCTCCTGAATATCTGGTTATAATTTCAATTTTTCATGTTCTGTTCGTAGCTCAAAACCTTCCAAAATCCATTTGGTAACATTTGACTGTTTTTTGCATTTCACAGCTGGGCCTTTCTGAAACAATTATGTAAATAAAAAAAAAATCTATGATGTAATTCTTTTATATTATGCCACTTGATCTTGCCTTCAGAGTCATGTAAGATCCAAAAGGATTAGTACTAATGAGCATCTTTATGTGCTGTTTGAAATCTGTGCCTGGTTACCCAAACTGAAGGAACAATTAATAGGAACACTTTATGTTATTCTAAGAACATATTTTACTGGTTAATAAACAACAAAAAAAAAGAGGTTTGCTTTGGAAATTTTTCTATTTTTCTGTAGCCCTCCCAGGATTAAAAGACTCAGGCCAGCTCAAAATTCAGATATTTTAATGTCATTAATTCATTACTATTTTAGCCCTTGTGAACTTTCATGAGGAGCCACTTAAGCTGACTACATAGATTTTCCTTGTTTGAGGAATATTTTTTCACTCCATAAGATTTGACATTTATAGTAAAATTCCAGGGATATTGGACTTGCAGTGGGATAAAACACTTAAACCAAGGTTTTTGGGTATGAGTTCTCAAAACCTGATTTGTTTAGGCAGGGGTTTTTTTTTAAAGATAACAAAATCTTTTAATTGAGTGTTTTTTATTGAAGGTTGCCACTCGAGGAGAGGCTCACTTAGAATTAAATGCTTTTAGGAGGAAGCATGACTGTGCCTTGGTGATATCTGGGGACTCACTTGAGGTAAAAACTTGATTTCTGTCAAATTATTTATATGCTTATGGTCAGAAAGTTATGTATCAGCATCTTCACGCTCTTTTTTTGAGTATTTTTCCATACTTTTAAATTGTCCTTAGAGATGCTTCTGCTTATCACTGAGTGCCAAATAGATGATATATGTTCTAGATGGGCATACGTTGCTGGGTTTCTAGTCTTCTGTACAGTAACAGAATGGAATTTGTATACAGCATGCTTTAGTACTGTCTATTCTCTCAACCTCAAAGCATGTTGGCACTCAAACTGACATTCTCTTTGATTTTAAAAATAATAAAGCCACAGTCAGGAGAATCTGGCTTTCTTTTTTTCTGCCAGTTGGATGTTGTACATGGAAAACTTCCTAAAAAAAAAATCTTTATACCGTCTTTTTGTGTTGGGCTACATGTAGTAATATTTTATTGTAAATAAATCCAAATTTTTCCCTCAGGTTTGTCTGAAGTATTATGAGCATGAATTTGTAGAGCTGGCTTGTCAGTGTCCTGCTGTAGTGTGCTGCCGATGTTCTCCCACCCAGAAAGCCCACATTGTGAAACTGTTACAGCACCACACCGGGAAACGCACGTGTGCAATAGGTAACTCTTGGCACAATCCTCGTAGTAAAATCTGTAATAAATGTAATCAGCAGGTGGCACCACAGAGAAACAGCTGAAACAAAACCAGAGAGAATTCTTTACCAACAGCCAGGTATTCTGTAGTTGTGGCACAAAATGCCATTCCATGAGAAAGGTGTGGTTATTTTCTCTATTCTGCAGGAAAAAGTTTTGATTACTGAAGTAATTAATCATAAGTCATAGATTAATTATAAGAATTTAAAGGTATGTAAGAGGTTTCTCAAGTACTGTAAGGCCAGGAGAATAAAACCTCTGAAGAACTGAATATTGCAGTGACATTTTCCAGGTGATGGAGGAAATGATGTCAGCATGATCCAAGCAGCAGACTGTGGAATTGGAATTGAAGGCAAGGTAATGTTACCAGTTTCATTGTGAAATATGTGTCTAATGTGTTTTCTAATTAAAATATTCTGCAAGATTGTAAGAATGCTTAATCTTTAGTGTTTTTACTTCTATGTCTTCTGTTTTATCTTTTTAAAAGCAGAAAAAAACAGTTATTTCTGTGTAGCATCTACGTGGAAGAAGTAGGAGAAGCAATTAAACTTATTTGTTACAGCCCACTGTGTTGTAGAATATGCACAAAAAATTGTCATGTCTCATTGCAGGGTTAATTTTCAAAGCAGGAACAAACTTATCTTTTAAAATTAATTATTGTTTAGAATTTTGAAACTTGATACACATCTTTTACACTGGGCTTCATATTTGAAATCTTTTTCTTTTTTTTCTAGGAGGGAAAACAAGCTTCTCTAGCAGCTGACTTTTCTATCACACAGTTTAAACACATAGGTAGGCTGCTGATGGTACACGGGCGAAACAGTTACAAAAGATCAGCAGCACTTGGTCAATTTGTCATGCACCGAGGCCTTATTATTTCAACTATGCAGGTATTTAAAACTTTGTTTTCTGAATAGTTGAAATCACTATGCCTGTCTTTGAAATGTCACAAAATCTTAATTAACCAGTACTGTTATTTTTTCTATATTGTATTGTTTTGTATATAGAATTATATTAAATATTTAATTATCTGCTTTTTGTAGGCTGTATTTTCATCAGTCTTCTATTTTGCATCTGTTCCCTTGTACCAAGGATTCCTAATGGTAGGGTAAGTCAAAGCAACAGTTACGATATCTGGTAATAAGTACAGCAAGCTAACTGTTTAAATAACACCACGGGTGTGGTGTCATCCACGTTTTCCATACATTTCTCATGGGTGCACTGTCAAAACCTGGGATGAGTGTACAAAGAAAAGTCACACTAGGTTGGATATGCACTATATGAGGGGAGAAGTCTCATTATCAGTTCTCTGGAGAGAGGGATCTGCATAGCCTTAGAAGAAGATACCATAGAACCTTTGCACATACGGGGTGAAAACAATAAGGAGAATCTCGCAGACCAGCTTCAGCTGTCACACAGATTTATGTACAGATTGAACCTCGGTGAGAATCACAGGTTTTTATGTTAAAAATGGAGCTGAAGCTACTATGAAATTTCCTCTGAGAGTGTGCTACCCAATTCTGCCACATAGATTTCCAGTCACGTGAATATGTCCAGCATTGTAGGAGCACCTTGGTCATGTTGCGGCAGCTGCTTTTCTAATATGGTTTCCCAAGTTACACAGCTGAGAGCTGTGCATATGTTCATGTTTGTCCCTGTTCTCTATCCCTACTGACCTAAGAGCTTCTTTTTATTCTCTTTGTAAACAATAACAAATCAACAGTAACTTAAATCTTAGTCAAACCATAGTCTGATTACACCAGACTTTGCAGAGGCAATCAGTAGACTTCTCTAAAATGTTTGCGAATAGTTGTGCTGAGTTCCAGGGAACTACGTAACAAAGTGTGTATCTGGCATGCATGCAATAAAATCCAAAGCCACTTACAGAGCTGTTAAGACTCTTATTCATCCATCTACCTTCTCCATGTTGTCTTTTTTTTCTTCAGTTTCATGCATCCATCTGTAGATGAATTTAAATGTCAGGTCTTTGGACTGGTTGTCCAAAGTGCAAGTGCACAGGGAGTATAGTAACAGGTGATAAGCTTGGGTGATAGAAGAAAGAAATGTTGGGTTTGAGTGTATAAGACCTCTGTAACTTCTCAAAACTGACAGCTCTCAGAACCACAAGAGCAGGTTGCATGTGAAAGCTGTATTGGTAAGCTGCCTAAGGACTGGGAAAAAGAACCAGTTTAATTCCACTTACATAAAAAGAATAATTGAATTCAGTAGATCAGTTTAAAATTATATCATGCAAAAGTGTTAATGTGTCTTCTTTCCTTTCACCTAGGTATGCAACCATATATACTATGTTTCCAGTCTTCTCTCTAGTATTGGATCAAGATGTGAAGCCAGAAATGGCATTGCTATATCCAGAACTTTATAAGGATCTCACAAAGGTATGAATGTCCTCAGTGGTCAGCTACAAGCAAATGCTGAAATCTCCAGTGTGCAAAACTGGGAATTCTTATAACCATTTTCTTAAAGTATTCCAAGCAAGACAGATTGCACAACTATTGCCAGCTTCTGTACTATGAAAATAATCCACAGTACCAAACATTTCAATTGTTTTTATTAATACGTTTGTTCAGTCACCACTGGTTGTACTGAAATAATTCAAACCTGAAGATATGTTGATAAAGCAGCCTTGACTCTGGCCCCAAACAGCTTATTTTTCCTTTTTAATTGGTAGATGAATTTCTGGATTTATTTTTTCCTAACATGCAGAAATTACTGCTGATGTCTCCAAAAACTGTCTTCTTTTAAATAACAAATATTTATAGCTGATATATCTGAACTCAGTCATCCATAGATACTGCTTTCTGTGTGTTTGCACATACTTGCAAACAATCAAAGTTTATAATTTTGTCACCTACAAAAGTGAAAAATCTCAATATTCTGTTTTAATAAATTTTTTGAAAAGCACTTCTTCATCCTTAGCTATCAGCTAGGAAAGTTGTGGTCCAAGGCAGAAGCAGACAGTCTATTTTAGGGATAGTAGATTCTTCAAAGATATTTCTAAAAGTTCAGAAGCAGACTCTAGTTGGAGAATGTCCAAATTCTTCCGAGTCTTTGTCTTTTTAGTTGCACTAAGTTAGCTATTGGCTACGTTAGTCTGGGATCATGCTCTTTCCTCTATTGAAGGTCTTGGTTGTTTCTTTCTCCACTTGAGAATCTTTAAAGTTTTTGAGATTTCAGTCCATGATTAAGCTTAAAAAAGCCTGACCTTCACCTGCTAAGCAGAGTTGTAAGCTTGCCTGTGGAAAGATGTTCACCGAACTTGGAACTTGCTACAGCAATGAAGAAGTGCTGATTCTTGCCTGTTCTAGATTGATCATTTCTTTTGTGGCAAAATGGCTGCTTTGTTTGCCACTTTATCCTTAAAACTGTATCCATTCAACTCTTCAGTTCTAACATACTTCATCAGTACCCTCTCAGAATGCAAGAGTTATATCACACATACAGCATTTATTCTTTGATTTTTGTGCATGTTTCAATCTAACAGTCACAATCAAAAGATTTAAAATTTATTTGGTAGTAATTACTTGCTGAAAATTTGCAGTAGCCATAAATTTATTCTATGAAAGCAAATGGGCAGTTTATCCAACATTTAGAAGTTACTGGTAAATAACTGCAGATTTGCTTAAGGTTTTGGTCAGTAGGTACATAATGCTGTAGTTGTTTTGAAGACTACATTTCACAAATAAAAAATAAACGAATTCTACTGCATTTTTCATTCTGAAAACCAGCCAGAGCATTACAAGCTAAAGTGTCTCTTCTGTTTAAGGCCTCAACTTCTTAGTCCCAAATTTAGACTTTGTGCAATTTCTATACAAGCTTGTAATGAAGAATCATAAAAACAAGTAGAAGCTTTGTAGACTTTATCACTTCAAATACTGCTTATTTTACTTGTAAAATGTCTCTCTAGCAATGAACTATTAAAAATATATGAGCTGAGTAGATTTTTTTTTTTTAAGTTGTGTTTAACTGTCCTCTCACATGTTTCCCTTAGGGAAGATCTTTGTCATTTAAGACCTTCCTCATCTGGGTTTTAATCAGTATTTACCAAGGTAGGAGAGAGTACTAATTTTGCTGAACTGAGAAATTTTTGTCTGCTATTAGCAATATTGTTTTTCAGCTGCAGGTTGAATTCCCAAAGCTGAACATTTCATCAGCAGTTATATATATTGCTTTCTGTTTATCTCGTAAATCGATATTCCTGTAGTGTGCCAGGCTATTCAAAACACAGTGTGATTGGTATTTTTATTGGTGCATGTCGCCTAAAAAAGGACATGTTTTTAATTAAATGCTAATCCAGAAAAATTTTAATGAGTGCTTATCACATTGCATGTATTTACACAGTAGTTTTCTTTCATGGAATGACAGAAGTACTGTTGAAGAAATCTGAATTATGTAATCAGTTAAAAGTAATTACACTTTCAACAATATCTCATTTATTTGCAGCACTTGACAAAATGAGGTTAATTAAGAGTTCATCAGATATATTGCACTAAAAGGTGTTTAATTTTCTAATAGTTTTATTTCAGTATGGCTTTACTTTGGTTGGCTTATTTCACATGTACAAAGTACAGTAAATATCCTTCTTTAAGAAAAATCAGTGTTATTAAAAAAATGCTGGGCAAATTTTCATAATAAGCAATCAAATGTTCAGTGTGCAGTTGTAAAAACTGGTACAATGAAATTTTACTGTGGAGTGTATTGCCAACCTTGTGCACCTCTCCACCCTACCCAGGTGGTATTCTGATGTATGGAGCCCTGCTGCTTTTTGAATCCGAATTTGTACACGTCGTTGCCATTTCCTTCACTGCCCTGATCTTGACTGAGCTCTTGATGGTTGCACTGACCATACGAACATGGCACTGGTTAATGGTGGTGGCTGAATTCCTCAGTCTTGGCTGCTATGTGGCCTCTCTTGCATTTCTAAATGAATACTTTGGTGAGTAAAAGCATTTTAGCAAAGAACTATTTTATATTTTTAATAATGTTTTTCTCTTCTGTTTTTTTTTTCAATTAAGAATAGGTGATGTTTTGAAATGCAGCTTTCTTTATAAGAAATATAACTGAGTTCAAATCAGGCCTAATTAATTTTGTGTTAAAATATTCTCTTACCCTTTTCTCCTAAAATTCAACAATCTTTATCCTGTTAGTATGGTTCATCTAGATGATAAACTTTACTCAAACCACTTGTGCCTTTTCTTGGTCTGATATTGACAGTCCAAATTGCATACCTTAAATTGGCTTGGAGATTTGCACTATTGAAAATAGATATGATTTGTAAAAAATCAGGATCTTCCCCTGAATTGGTGCATTATTTTGAACACCAGTCCAAGTGGGCCTCATTAGATCTAACTCACGAGGCTAAAATTGCTGAAGTATTGTTGGAGAGTGAGGCAGCAGCCTAGCAGGAAAGATACCTTATAGAGGAACCATTGTTTCATAATTATAGTAAGCTTGTATTAAGTTTGCTTTGCTTTAAGTTTTGGTATGTCATACTGCATCTTAAGGTTCTGATTGTTTATAGTTCACAAGATGAAAGAATGCATTTTAACTGCAAATCTTAGCAGTCAAGAATCTGAGCATCAAAATAATACATACTGCTTCTTGGATCAACTTACCCTTTAGTAAAAACAAAATATCTCTCTGTGATTTTACAAATGTAACTTACAGAAATATTCGTAACAGCTTTAATTATACCTCACAAGGAGCAGAATCCAACTCCTTCTCTGCCTTTTAGGGGCTGATGAGTAAGGAGTTGCCCTTCTTCAGTTGTCATTTCACATAGCAGAATTAAGTGTTACATGTAGTTCTGCCTTCACTCTCTCACTTCCCAGGTGTTAAAAGCTAGGGTAGTGTACGTACATTATATAATTATTTATTTAATCAGTAAATGCTTCACTGCCTGTCCCAGTGTTCCATTACTTCCCAGATTTCTCAGGAGTCAAATTTTACTGAAGAAACAACCCTGCTGGGCTTGGTACCTGTATTGTACATGATTTCAGGTTTGCCAGAGCATCCTTTTGTTTTCTCTGACACTGATGCACAGACACATAAATAGAGATTATTGGGCTAATTTTTGAATCTCCACAGTCAGATTACAAATTAAAGGAACAAGCAAGAACAGATATAGGTACTTGCACTTGAGTCCAGACTTCCAGGAACATCATAAAGAACTTGGGGCTTCACCTTTGAAAGTCTGTAGTACTGGTGACAGCCAGTCCTTCCATCCTTTCTGGTGCTGTTCTGTGAAAAACACTTTTAGATGGTGTTCACAGAGGTATAAAAACTGCAGGGAGTTTGTTTCTTGCAAACTTTTCCATGAAGGGGAGTGTTTTTCTCTCTGCGCTCCTGTATTTGCTGGGCAAGTCCCAGAAACTTAGTCCATACATGCTTGCATGGCTTCTTGCAGCCCAGGGACTTAACTTCTTTATTTTTTTGTATTTGAGAGTACTAAAAAGGCTGCAATTTCATGAGATTTTGTAAAGATGTATTTTACTGTGTGTTATTCAACAGTTAATCTGAGAAAATGCCTTTCTCTTAGTCTCACTTCTGCTTAATGCTTGACTCTTATTTAGTTTGTCACATTATAACTGGGGGGAGGGAGCTTTTTTGTGTATGTGATGTAGCATAAACCTAAGTGATGGGTTGCAGTTCAAGGTATAGAACAACTTCCATGGATGAGGAACAGTAATCCAGACCAATAGTGCTTGACTTCATTGGCAAATAAACTCTTTTCAGTGATGTTATAAGGATCATCTCCTTCCAAAGAAATTATATGATGACATAGCACTCAAATTAGAAAGGCAAAAGCATTTGATACTGTTCTACAGGTCTGACTCATGAAAGTAAATTAGTTTTTATGTTTCTGAGTTAATTGCACACAGTGGCCTTTTTAGGGTGTCTATGATAGGTTACATGGGCTTTCAGTATGTCCAAGCAGGCTTAGGCTAAAACTGTGTAACAAGTTTATACATTGACATTTAATATGCAAAGTATTTTTAATGAGGAAAGTTGGAGCAGTAAAGCATTTCTTTATTGCATTTTCTGAAGTGAATTTTCATTCACATGATCAAGTTGTTTATACAGTAAATTATACCTTGAAGTCAAATGTAAGAAATGTGCCAATATATTCACAATCTTTAAAACATGACCGAATATAAAATCTCTGTTTTCAAAGTGTTTTGATTTAATTGCTGCTTAAAATAATCTGATTGACATGTGAAAGGCAATACTAATCCAGTTAATGCTGCTAACATCTTCTTCATTTCCTCTTTGTGTAGCTAACCTGTTTGTTTGGGTTTTTTTCACATAACTTTTGTATTTTCTGTAAATCTATCCTTTCATTTTCCCTCTTTGTAAAACAGGTATAGGCAGAGTGTCTTTTGGAGCTTTCTTAGGTAGGTGAAGTTTAACTTTTCTGGAAGTTTTGGGTTGGCTTTTTGGTTTTTTGATCTTTAAAGATTCACTCAAGAGTAGCAAAATCTTTAATATATGCATTTGTAAATAATGGAAAAAAAATTTTAAAAAATTCTTGAGGTTACCTGAGTTCTGGGATCTTTCCATGATAACTAAGTATGACAAATAGGGGCAAAAAGTAAGTATTTGTAAGTATCACAAATAGGGGCAAAAAAAATTATTAGCAAGGGTAGTGTGCCAGCATTCTTGTTAATTTTTGTCATAAACAATTAGCTTTTCAGTGTGGCTTGTAGCAATATCGCTACATTGTTTTCCCTTTAAATTTTTGGGCTCTAATTTAATCTCTATGATTTTAAGAATCATTCAGCTTAGATGTTGTGAGAAAAATAATCAATACAGAATAAAAGATCCAAACTAGCAAAATTTCTGGTTGGGAACTTGTATTATGGTAAAAATCATTCTTACTATTAGAAAAATAACCTGACTTATTTTTTTTATTATGAGAGAATCTTGCTTTTAAACTGAGATTCTGCTTCCCCTAAAAAATAATTTAGCTGCAAATCAGTGTAAGGACCATAAAGGAACTCTGAAATTCCTGTCTAAAAAAAATAATTGGGAAAAGCAAAATGTTGAGGTTAACTTTCTGTTGCTTTATTGCCCTTTTTTTTTTAATTGGACAATAGCATAAGCAAACAATTAAGAGACTTTTATTGACTTTGCACTGTGGAAGTTCCAGTTTCCATGTTACTGGCTCCCATTACTTATTTTCCCTATTTGTTTCTGCAGATGTTGCCTTTATCACAACTGTGACCTTCCTGTGGAAAGTGTCAGCAATCACTGTTGTAAGCTGTCTTCCACTTTACATTCTCAAGTACTTGAAGCGCAAGTTCTCTCCTCCAAGTTACTCCAAGCTTACCTCGTAAAAGTGATCATATTCCTATGGTTTTTCACTCACACCAGTCTGCAGATTGCATATTCACTGTGCTTTAGTGTCTATGGATTTTTGTTGGACTAAAGAAACATAAAAAAATCAAAAATCAAAAGGGATAGCGTGAATAGAGCACAAAAAGAGGAGGAAACATCTGACAGATACAACAACACAGAAGTACACTAACAACTATCAGAGATAAACTAAATTTTCTTCATGTTGTTTTTTTCTTTCAGTTGTTATGATTATAAAATAAAACTGAATTACCTTTGATTTGACAATGCTTCTGAATGGTTTCATTGCTACTGTAAAGGATCTTTTGCTACTGTAAAGGATTTTTTCCAACTGCATTTATCTTCTGCAAGTTAAATTGAAAATTTTGTTATTTATTACATAAATTTCCTTCTTTAATTATTCTATAACTTCCTAATTCAAGCCCTTTCTTTTAATGTTTATATATGGAAAAGTTCATTCATCCATACTTACTATAACAAACCTAATACCTGTAAATGCCCGTGTCTGTATTAGCAGCTATTATTCCTCATCGGACATTGATTAATATGCACTATTTGAATTATGTACTGATGTCTGCATAGCACAGTATTATTTTAGGAGCTGTTGTCCTATTCTGTGCTCTCCATTTCTGGCACCAGTAAATTACAGATGTGTAATGTTGACAGCAGTTCTTTAAATGCACATTACAGCCAGGTTGCACAAAAGCTGTTTAAAAATTAAATTATAAATTCTGTACATAATTCCACAGCACTTATTGATCTGTACAGATATCAGAACATGGCTGCTCAGTAAATATGTTTTAAAGTTCTTATTCATTTTGTATTTGTAAAACTGCAAATAGTGTCAAAGTACATTTCTATATATGAGAAGTCCAGTAAACCTTGTATTAGCTAATATGTTTAAATTGCCTTGTAATCTGTTTACTTAGGTTACTCAGGTAAAAGAAAATAAGAGAAACACATGAACATCATGGTAGGAAAATCTGTCATCTTCCAAGTTGTAAATGTTATGTTTTTATAACTTTGTTTGGGTGCAAACTTGTCAAAAAAAAAAAAAAATCAAAACATTTTTGCTTGTAAGCTGTCAGAGTTGAGTATCTTGGCTGAATTATGACACTTTATAGCAGCTGAAGATTTGTTCCAGAAACTCAAATATTCTGATGCAATCTGAAGGGTCCAGATCTTGCATACTGTACTGGCAAGTAGGAAATATTAATTTTCCATTGTGATATAACTTTGCTTTCTCAAGAAGTACATATAATGAATTTGGCATAGTCTATTAATCGGTGGAAAGGAACAACGTAACTATCCATGCTTTCTTTATTAAATATTTATGTGTGTGTTTTTAAAAACCACTTAATATGGATGTCATTTTTACGTTTGACTGTATGCCTTTACAATATAG
The DNA here is from genome assembly GCF_965178545.1 of Coloeus monedula. Lineage (NCBI taxonomy): Eukaryota > Metazoa > Chordata > Aves > Passeriformes > Corvidae > Coloeus > Coloeus monedula. The sequence continues at coordinate 63,681,179 of NC_138781.1, read as the reverse complement.
TTCCTCGATTAGTCTCTTTTCCCTTATGCCATTATTATTTTGGATGAGTAATATTTAAGTGATAAATGTAACTACTTCCTGGGAGAGCAGAGGAAACGGCTGCAGAGCTTTTTGGACTCCACCCCACTCCATTAATTTTTGTTTTCGAAGTTTTTCTAAGTAGCTATTTATCTGCTTTTTTTAATTTCCATTCCTCATTATAAAAGCAATAAAGCCTAATTTCTACCAAATATTAGTGGTACATGTATTAAATAAACTACTGAAGTAGAGTTTCCTTTAATTACCCAACATCACAGACTAGACTGCCCTGTCCCTCTGTGAACTCGCTTCTGTAAATCCCCACAAGATGTCACTGTTCTTGCGTATTAGCAGAGCCTTTCTGCATTTGGTGTGGTTTTGCCAGGATACTCCTGATTTACATTTTTAGTTTAGTTCTGTGGTATTTTTGTCACTGATTTGCTTTAGTTTTCTGGTTTCCCCAATAAGTGGTAATTACTTTCAAACAATTAAGAAAAGTCACCAGTGTGCAGTTATTCTGAAATGTTGGTGGCATTTTCTTCAGACTTTTTTGTCTTACACACTGTGGGCTCACAACCATATGCATAAGATCCAGGAGATAAGCAAAAGCTCAGAGTTGGTTGTCTTTCATCTATACATAACATCTGTGACATTAGGCAGAAAATGAGGAAAAAAACAGAAATTGAATTAACAGCATGAAAGCGATAGTGTTACTGTAATACAGCTGTATGAGACACAATCATACCCATGGGTACAGAACTGCTCAGTTAGAACTTAAGGGTAGGTATATTAATTCCCAGCATTAAAACTCTTAAGGTTAGTGTGATAGTAAAAGTATAGGTTCTGTGCACAGCTATAAGCCTTTCAAAAGTGGAGTCAGTTCTCTAAAGTCCTACTTCCTTAATATTTCCAATATACAGCAAAGGTCCAGTTTCAGCTCACATTTATTTTAAGGATTGTGGAAGCCTGATTCAAGTGACTTACCTTGCTTTTGAGGTTCAGCTTACATAAACAGATTTAGGCCTTGGCTCTGCAAGTTACACCCAGAAGGACCTTAGATTTACTTGGTATTAAATAAATGTTTACTTTGTGAGCTCTTATGTCAGACACGTATTTCTGAAATGGTAATCATGTCTCTCTGAAAACATATTTGGAAAACAATTTCAGGACTGGGACAGAATGGAGGAGCAAGGTGTGAACAGGAAATACATCTTCACCAAAGTAACTTACATAACAGTATGTGGACCATGTTTAATAAGCACATGAGCTGAACACCTAGATTTCCAATGTAGTTTGATGGAAGAACAGAGGGAAAGGAGAGATCCTGCAAAAAAAGAGAGTACTGGTAATTTTCTTGTTTTTTTCTGATGCTATTCCAAAATTATGTGTTCATGTAACCACTGGAAAGCATTTTGCTACACAAGGTATTAGTTTGCAAATGGAAGATAAATTAAATCGTTGCATACCTAACATTAAATCTGTAGCACTCGTCCATGAATGTGAGTGTTTACACCAGTGTTTTTATATTCAAACTGAGCTTGCTGACTCATGCAATCAGAATTCAGCTGTTTACTCCTAACCTAATTCTCCTGTTTTCTCCCTAAACTTTCAAAGTAAAAAAAATGTGCCATTGCTTTTGTATATACACTGGAAGTGTTTGTTGTCTTGATGAGCTGCTTCCACTTGAGCAAGCCTGTATTACAAATGTCTTACCTTCCATCTGCAAGAGTGTGAGCTGAAACTTTTCTTCAGTCTCCATTTAAAACATGTCTGAAAGATGGAGCTCTGCAGTTGGGAATCTTTTTAGACTGGACAGCATTTCTGTAGGTATTTAAGCAAGAATTTTGATAGCCGCTTACGCAGTTAAACAGCTGCTTGTCATGAGGATCAGCTTCTGTAGATGAAGAGGAGGTGATTTCCCTACATATTGCTCTTATAGGGTACACTGGAGGGTTCCTTCATCACTGGAGGCTGGAGCTGTTGGAGCCTGATCCACCCTGGGTTGCATATTCATGAGTGCTGGTGAGCTGGTGGCTCACTGTACAAGTGACAGTATAGACTTCCCTAGAGGCTTTGGAGGTGGGCCGTTAACAGAGATACCCCATTGTGACCCCTTTTTCCTGCTTTTGCAGAGCTGCCTATTCCTGGGTTTTATATCAGCAAAGTAATACGAAAGAGGCTTACATCTGTTTCACACTTGCATCCCTTCACATGCCCAGTGCTATTAATGTAGCTCCAACAACTCCTCCAGGGCAAAGGATTTTATTGCAGAGTATGTGGGCTCTGGATGGACAGTTCTCCTTAAAAAATGACAGCCACAGAAGGAGATCAGGCTCTCCTGCTCTTGCCACTGATGCAGAAACTGTTCTTGTAAGTCCTGCTTACACTGACATCCATTACAATTTTACCTTCCATGGAGTTTCTCCTTATTTTTTCTGGCTAGAAAGGAAAAAATTGGGTCAGCAGTCTCTTATAATACTTAATTGAATAACCTTTCTGTATCTAGGCTTTTATTATTATAACTCAATTGAAACTTGAAGGCAATCAAAAAAGCCCTTCAATATGTTAGCCCCCCGTAGGGAGGAAAATCAGTACAAGTGAACAAAGACAACACGGATCGAACATTATATGTAAATAAACAGGAGGCACAATGTCTTTAACACTGTGTTAAAAAGCGTAGGAATTTCTTTTGTAAACAAAACACACTTAAAGCGAGATACTTCCCAACAAGTATTAACTACCCAACAGATGCCCTCAGCAGGGTTCACAGCTGTTATTGCAAGTGGGAATTTGCTCAGCCAATTGCCAACAAAATCCACTTCAAATAGGCAATTGCACTGAAAGACCTATTCACTACTTCATCGACCAAAACCATAGTTTTGATCAAAATATTTTACAGCAGAGGTGGTGAAAACTGAATGCCACGAACAGAATAATGAGAGCGCGCTCTGCAGTGGAGTTGACAAATTCTGCTCTATTCTTCCACCCCTGACCAGGTTTTAGCAGAACTACAGCTGCAGTTTCTCCTGATTGTAGTCTCCTCCTCTCCTCCAGCACGCTTTCAATGTGAGATGGTAATCGGCAATAGTAAACCTCTAAATTGCTCAAAAAAAAGCAGGCTTGAGGAATTTTGCCTTTGGAATTTTGCCTTTATGCATTACTGAGCTATGAGAAAGATCATCATCTGCTCTGTGGAGATACTGTGTTCTATAGCTGTGATGCATGATAAGTATTCATGTGCCTAGCTTTATTCTTCTGGCAGTAAACTATCTTTATTTCCTCTGCTCTTGACAAAACTGCTAAGAATAAAAAGAGCTTTGGTTATAATGATCATGTAGCTTTAAGCAAGCAGTACACAAAATAGACCATTGTAATTCTTATTTGTAGAGCTGCTTTCCATTGTTTCTCTGTAATATACACATCCAGTTTTTTCCATGGGCCCTCTGTGTTTTGCTCCGAGTTCTAAGCATGAATTTGATTTTGCAAAGTAAACACACGTTGTGTGGAAGCAAATTATAGATAACTACTTCAAAAGTCTGTTGAAAATGAATTCCTGGCTGGAAGGCTGGGGGTTGTTAATGGATGAGCAGACCTGTAAGGGCTAAGTGTATGTACATATGCTTTGTATTTATTGCAATTATCTATTGCCTACTTGAAGGAGAGATCTGGGAATTCTCAGTCAAGATGCTCCCTTGGGGAAGAGCTCTATGCTGCATGTGCTCAGTAGAGGAAGATGAGCTGTTGTTTCCCCTGTGTGTAATTGCTGGTTGCTGCCTCCTCTTGCCATTGAATTCCAAATGGATCTGCAGGAACACAGCTACATAGGCACTTCCTCCCACAGTTTCTGCTTCCCTGAGTACTTCTCCCTTAATCAGGGTACTGACTCTTCTATGACAGTCACTTGAATATGTCTGTTGGTTATCTCAATCCCAGCTGAACGGAGTTTATCCCAGCTGTAGAAGGTAATTTTCCATGTGAGTGTCATGAGCAGGACAGGTGACATGGACATGGTCTAGTACATACTTACACTTATCCAAATACAACTAAAGCAATTGTGGACAATCTGTGATTGAAAATAAATAAATACAACAAACCTGTGCACATACAATTTTATTAAATTCTAGGAAGGAGGTGAAGGGAAACAAAATTTAATGGCTTTGAAACTTTTACCCTGTGGCTGTAGTGGTTTTGCCTTCCTTATAGTTGCCTTTCAATTTCTTGCATGATCTTCATGTGAGAAAACAGTAAAATATTTCAAGTTACTGAATTATTAATCTGATTTTTTAAAATATCCTACTTGGAGGGCTTCACATTACCCTCCTACCCGTGCATGGCTAGTTTTAATTCTGGTAGGTCCTTTTGCATAATTTTCTGGTATTATACATTATACATGGAGGGTTGAAAGTTGAAAGCAACATATGAGGATATCTCTGTTTGCTCAGAAATTGGATGTTATAGTGAAGGATGCCAAAATTTAAGATTTAAGAATGTTGAAGTGCTTTAATTTACAATTATTGTATGATTCTATTAAATATGAGGTGGAAGGAAAAATCTGCTGCTCACAGCAACTTAGGTTTTAGATGCCCTTAACTTGTGCAGACTTCAGAGAAAAAACCCCAAACAATAAACCTACATGGCAAATCTTATTTGAAAAAAAACAAAGAACAAAAAACAAAAACATTTAAAGAAAATAAGCCTTTTAAAGTGAGAGTCACACCTGAATGCCTGGAACTACTGAAAGAAATCATGTTTTTAACAACCCGTCTTGGGAACACCTGCCTGAAAGAAACAATTCCAGACAGTCAAAATGCCGTGCATTTCTGCCTAGCTCGGACATCAGTCTGGCCCTGCTTGCTTTAGAAGAGATTTGATTTTTCCTGACCAGGAATGGCCAGGATGGGCTGTCACATTGCACTTGCATTGTCATGTTACCCTGATAACGGCCACCATAGCAAGGTACCTCTGTTTTGGTCCAGCTGTGCCCACTGGAATACTGGGAAACACTGGTGAAAGTAGTCCCCAGCCTGAGCAGTTCTCCAGTTGTTGAAACAACTGACTTCTGTGTAAACTGGTTTGTAGTGCTGGAAGGGAAGCAGGGAGGAGAAAAATAAGCTCTCTTTGTATACCTGAAGCAGATTTGGGGAGAGTGGGAAAAAACCAAGCTGCAGTCACATAACCACGCTGCCAGCTTGCCATCTGTCCAAAAGCAATTACTTGGAGATGGCAGGTGAGGAGGGAGAACAAGGTTATAGCTCAGCTGTAACACAGAGCCAGCCGCAGTCACTGATCTGGTACGCAGCAGCACAGGAGTCTTTCTTCTTGACATGCAGGTAACTCACTCTGCCAGTTCAGACATATCATCACTGTGAGTGATGAAGTTCACTGCTGGAGAAACAGGGAAAGGCTTCTTACAGCAAAGACTGCCCTAGAGGCAGCTACCTCAGGGCATGGCGCACAGATGTCCGAAAGTGCAGAACTTCACATGTTCTGGTCAGACACTGGAAATGCCTTCAGAGGCAAAAGGCAGGGGGAGAAAATGAAAGCATGGGGGAAACTTCATTTTGCCTGAGGCCCAACAAAAACAGTCACCCCTCCACCCTGTGCTACACTGGACAGTGCAATGGAACATCCAGACTGTGCCATGTGGCAGGATCCGTGCAGCCCTCTGCAGCTTCCACCTCCCAGCCCTATGGACAAAGATCCGAAGGCTGCTTGCAGCTACCTTGCAGGAGCCCTGAGCCAAGTCTGTGGCACTGTGTGTCTGGCCCTGTGCCGCCCTGTGCCACCCAGTGCTCGGTGTGCAGGCACAGTCAGCCCCTACGCACAACGTGCTGCTTTGACCCTGCACTCATAGCAAGTCACTTGGCATCACCTGGTGATATCAGGAGGTCTTCCTTGCTCTTCCTGCAAACCATCCTGTTTGTGTTTTGATCATTTGATTGGCCATGTCTTTGCCCTTGCTATTCATCAGCACCTTCCATTCCCGCTTGTGGTGTTCCCCTCTGAGTAACCTGGGTGTCTGGGGCCTCTTTGAAATTGCAGCCTGCTGATCTTGTTGCTGTTGACTCAAGCACAGTCACATCTGCGTGTGGGTCAGGGTTGGTGACTACAGTCAAGACTTCATTTATTTGTGTTATATTTATTTTTAAAGATGGGACACAAATTCCGTGAGGGAGACTCATCAGACAGATCATGTGAAGAGAGTGACCAGGCAGCTGCTTGTGGCTGAGCTGCTTTCAGGCAAGCTGAATTCAATATATGCCAGTATATACTGGCAGTGAGGGAGAAATTTTGGAAGGAAGACACCAGATAGAGCCCTCCAGCGACTCAAGGAAAACAGGAAAAACAAAGGCTTCTCTATAGTCTTTCTTGTTACCTGCCAGTCCTGTTTGAGTCGCAGACATCTCACAGCTCTTCTACTTCATGTCCCTCCTTTTTGGTTTGATACTTTTCCAAGGCATAAAAAAATGTGGGAACTTTATGTCTTCTTAAGGGAAAGAAAAAAGGGGAGCTGCTTGCAAGCCTGAAATACAGCAGTTAATCAGCTTCATAGGACACAAATTTCAATGAGAATATCAAAACGTGAGGCAGGAACTAAGAACTTGAGATGTGAGGTAAGGGGGAAAGCTGATAATTTCCATCATTTTGCCCATACAACAATTACTATTCCCAGTCTGTTCCACCAGAAGTGACTGGTGATATGAAATGCTCCTATTTTTAAGATGTTTGTTTTTTAAGTAGGAGCCTTGTTTCCAAAAAATGCTAAATATTCACTGTACAAGCCTTTAGTCTCTTGACAAACTGTCAACCACAATGCTCAGCTGGAAGGGAATAGACCACAGTACATGAGCAACAAATAGATAATTGTTATTGGTATTACATTATAGAGGCAAGTAGGATGCTGGAGATAATGATACAGGTTATTCAGAGAGAAAGACCCCCCTTTACTCATTAAGAGACTGACACGGGAAGAAGTTTTGCCACCACTGAGAATGCATGGAAGTGAGAAAATACAACAATAATAGTGAGAGACAGTGAGATAAGGCTAGGACTAGCCTGTAAGGAGAAAGGTCCTAGGGCATCCCTGACATGAGTTGGGAGGGCAGAAATGGTACCTGTTTCTTAGAAGGAGGCAGAATTTTCATCAGGGTGGTAAATCTACTGATTTAAAATTTCGGACATGTGGGGGTCTGATAGTATTTACACATGGCATGAAGGAAGGACTTCACTTTTAACCTGAGACTTGACCATCTTCCTTCTTTGCGTGGCACATCACCTTAGGGACTGCTTCACTTGGGTTTGAATTTTTTTACAAGAAAATAAAGTGTGAATTTTTGCTGTACTCAGACGTGATCACTCTAGAAGTTACCTGGTTAACTTTGGTGTAATTCTGTACCTGACACTCAATTTTCTTCTCATCCTCCAGATTACTGCAATCTTACACAAACATGTGCACTGCTGAGTATAGGAAATACACCTACAGGGGCTTCTGTCCTGTGCACAGTTCTGACTTGGTGCCGTGTCTGGGTACAGGTTTGAGCGGGTGCCCTGCTGCTCTGCCCCTTCCCTTGCCCCGGGAGTTTCCCGGCCATCAGCCTTTTGTTGTAGCTGTGTTCCAGCCCGTGAACTGCTCGAACTCTTCTTGTTAGTCTCGTCCATGGAACGCACAACCAGCACTGTCAGAAGTGATTAGTGTGGAATTTGAGCGATAGAACTGAAGCTTCTTAGCACAGCGTTATGACTGAATAGCTGTAAACTCGTTCTAGGGAGCCGGCGGTGGGGAGAGAACGTCTGCACAAACTCTCCATGCCAACCCAGTTTCACAGCCACCAGCTCCTTTCATCCAGTCGGAAGCAGTACCTGCATAGTTTCCCTTCCCGTTCAGCATCCGTGCTTTCCAAAGGTGGGCTCGGTTTCATTTTGAATGATGGATGCGTTTAAGTATATAAGAGTCAACATCCGCAAACACAGGGGGTTTTGCTTTACTCTTTACTTCCAAAGGAAAGTTTCTTAGTAAAGCTGGTGGTTTTACATAAGCCAGAAGGGGGCGGTGCAAGCCAACAAATAAATAAAATTCTACCTCCATGGTCATCAAGCCAAGGAAAAAATCCCTCTTTCAAGGTACGCAGTGCTTGTTTTCTAAAACTGTGGTGTTTCCACAGTATGGGAAAGAAAGTTTCCTGCATGGTTTAGTCTTAAATCTTTAGGCGAGACAGAAATCAATGTTATGGAAAGGGTTTATTTCCAGTTTAGTCACTGTCAAACACCATCACCCCAAGTCCTGCCACTGAGGATGCAGTCTCCACCTGACAGGCTAATTTATTTACCAGTGTGGGTGTTGAAAGGTGAAGGGGTTTCTGCCAGCAGTCCATCCAGGTTGGCTTCAAACCAAAATCTTGGGCATGCAGAGCCCTTGCCCTCTGAGGAAAGTTTGTGGTTTCTATTGAACTTTTAATTGGGTGAAGGGAGGAGAAAAAGCCCTTAAGAGGCAACTACCCCATAAAGCGTTTACTGTGATAATCTCCGGATGGTGGAGGCATCTGGGTCAGGACAGATTTTGTGTCAGGGCCCTCATTAACCACTTTTTGCCAGATTTGCCAACCACCAGTGCCAAGCATCAGAAGCAACATGATCCCATGCTCCTAGCAGGACAGGATGTTTTATCTCACCAAGACACTCCCCTCCTCACCACTTCTGAATCAACAAACTCCACAGGGCTCCTCTGCCAGACCCCGCATTGTGGTGTGGTCTCTGAACCAACATTATGGCAGCCCTTTCCCTGCCTTCTCCTGCCCCACTCCAGGCCTTCAAAACAATGTTCCTGAAAGACTCTCATCACTAAAATGTGAGCCCATGCTTTGGCCCCTGCACAGTTATCTCTAACTGATCTCTTACTACCCTGCCTTTACCCTCCTCTGATCTGCCACTGATAACCAGCCTTAAATACTGTTCATCCAAGCCAGTCCCAGGGTATAAGAAGTCTTTGACTGGGCTTTGTATCCAGGCAGTGGTCACCCTTCAAATGCCTCTGCCAGACAAAGTTTTTCCCTGAGATCACCAAGTCTAGCTAGCCATGAACTCTGAACAGAGGGGATACCCCTGTGTTTGTATGTGCCCATGCATGCACAGTTTCTGAGGTCTCAGTCTGCCTTATCCCATGGGTCACTCTATACCTGGCTCTCAGAGAACAGTGGCAGGAGCTCCCAGCTCTGTGTAGTGTTGGTGCTCTGCAGCCCAGCAGCTAGTGAAGGAGCTTTCCATAGGGAGGAGGAGAGGCTACAGTGGGTGGGAATGGCCTTTCTTGGTCCTGCTAGAAGTTGCTGGCCGCTTCTGTGAAATGGTCTGCATCCACTTATTGGAGTGCAGCCAGAGAAACTTGGATCCAAATCCCAGACTTCCAGACTTGACAGCTTTGACTCAATGTAACTTGAGAAACACCACGAGAATTGCATTGTGGCACAGTCCTTGTGGACTGCTCAGAGCATCAGTGCTGGGCAGCCAAGCAGGCAGCAGCCCTTGAGCAGTAAACACAAATGGCTATCACCTCAAAGACTCACCTCTGGTGACTGATTCTTCAGCTGAAGTCCCAAAGGGAATTTCTGTGAAACAACTCCATGAAACAATTTTCAGGCCCAGCCTTTAGTCTGTCTTTTCACACCTGCCTGCCCTCAGAATCAGCCTGGTGGATAGATCCAGCTCTGGGAGGTTGTTCTGCCGTTGCTCTGCCTCATAGCTTAACAAAGGCATTCCTGTCTGCACAGATCTGTCCATGCAGTTCTCTCTTGCACCACACGCACATCTGTGGGCAGGCTCCTTCTCATACACCACAGTTAAGTGGTTTCTTTAATTTCATAATTTACTCAGTATGCTTAAAAAGCCATCTGAAAATAAATTTAATTGGACTCTTGGAGGAAGATAGTAATGAAAGGAAAGTCCTGGAAGCAAAGGACAAGAGATTTATTTGTATCATTTTCACAGTTTTCTGTAAGTGTTCCAGGGTTGCATTTGATGTATCCGCATTAACTTGGCGTGGAAGAGTCTGCTGGTGAGACCTGAGGCACAATGCAGATGCAGAGCCTGGTGTTGGGAGGTGGTGGGGTTTCACAACACTCGTGGTTTCACTGTTTCGCTGGAGCACGGTTTAGAGCAGAAGAATCATGAGGTGGTTTTTGGCATTTTTCTTAGCAACAAGGAAAAAGATTCTCTGGCTTTGCAGATGGGAGAGTCTCATATTTGGACTGCTGGGGGCTGTGTTCATCCTGAAAAACTTTTCCATGGCTTTTGGAAGGTCCTGCTCTACACTGCATGCCAAGCAACTGCAATGACTTAACACATTTGGTTTTCAGAGACTCAGCTGAGGGATCTTGGATGGAAGTTTGACCCTACTAATGTTTGCAAATGTGTCTTGTTCTAGTTGCTAGTGAATTTGCACTCTCACATACAGCAACAGATGCAAACAAAGAGATGGGGTTCTTCCTGGGACTTTCTGGTTCTGCATACTCATTTAGAAATCAATTTAATGCATTTTAATTGCCTATTTTTCTCCTTGGTTTTCTCTTTACAGCTACACACCAGCAAAAAATAATAAGGTAGAGTCTAGCCAGGCAGACTGCTAATGAGGAAGCTTGACTCAAGAAGATTTTAATTTTCAGTATTTGTTCTTCAAGATAGCTACTTCAGCATGCACGGATGTCACAAAACAGGAATGCTTCTAATGGAACAAAGGCTTTGGGCTTGTACATCCTTTTGGTACAGAAGCAACCAAACCTATCCTTGACCAAACTATAGGAGTCTGGCAATCCCTTTACAGGTTGCTGACCCCTTCAGTCAAATCACCCCAGTAAAGAAAACTCACATTGTGCATGGAGTAAGGTGTGAAAAGAATGAGGGAGATAAAATTCAAGCCATGAAAATGGTGTATTTTAAAAGCCCAGTCTTGCCAAGAGAAGCTTCTGTCTCTGCCAGCTTGATTGAAGTGCTTCTCAGAAATCCCCATGGATATGGGGCATTTCTGTGAGAAACCAGAATTAGCCAAGGTCTCTGGCATACCTGGACAGACAGAGCAGGCAGGATAGCACAGAGTTGTGCTGGGAACTGGGATCAAAGTCAGCCTACCACTGAGATGCCCCTGATTCCACAGCTGGTGGAGCTCAGCCATGACCTTGGCACCACTAAATGCTGTATCTGAATCTTGCCATTGCTGCTGAAGTAGGACATTGCAGCTGGAGACATCTGTGTCACCAACCCCATCATAATCCTTCATCTCTAATAGCACACAGTTCTTACCATTTCATCTTTTAGGTTGAAAAGCTCTGAGTTTCATCCCTGTCCAAGACACCTGCCTTTGGAAAGTCTGGGCTGCTCAAAGTTTGGTGAAACTAATAGCAGAGGAGAGTGTATTTCTTTACACCATTGGACCTTAGTTCACTACCTACTTTACATCAGATGTAAAGGTTGCTCCTCAATAGGGCACAGCCACAAGTGAGGGAATAAAACCTTGGCACCACATTTCATCACCTGGAAAATATTTAATTTCTCCCTCAATACCTCTCATCCCCTGGCTTATCCTATCATGCTGCAAGTACAGGAGAAGGGAGAGCAGCGACTGGTGTATGCAAGCATCTGGCACAAGGGACCATAGTCAAAATTGCTGCTCGAGTAGTCCAAATCCTATTCATAAAGTTTGTGAAGGTGAGCCCAGAAAAGTTTAAAGCAATGATTTCGTGTTTGCTGGAGTTTAACTAGGTTACTGACTCTGCCTCAGAAAATGAGGTCAGTAAAATGTATACAAGTATTGGAGTATCAATATTAGGAGGATAAACTTGGGTTAGGGAAGAGAGAAGTGTAATAAATAGCACCGTGCACCAGAAGAGAACTTACAGGGCAGATCTCCCAGGGCTTGGAGCCGGCACTTGTTCTGTTTAAGAGTTTTGTACAAATGAGCCCAAGGCTGGCGCGATGTGCTGGGTGTCCAGATGCGGATGACATCATGATAGGAGGGGAGGCTGCTGATAAATTTCAGGAACGCACTAGACTACAGGAGGATTTGGAGACACTGGGGGGAACAGGCTAATACAAAGGAATTCAATATTACACAATGGAAAGTTATTCATTTAGGGAGAACCAATAGCACATTTAAATGCAGGTTTAATGAACTAGAGCAGGAGGAAACTAATGAAGGCAAAGACTGCTGGTGCTGAGAAGTGGTAGGAATAGCAGCAGTCTGACAAGTAAATAATAGTGCAGCTGAGATATTGGAAAAGAGGGCTCATGATGCAGCCAGGGAATCCAGGGCTTCACATCGGGTCTTTCATTCCATGTGGCAGTGAGGGTGCTCTCAGCAGTAAACTTGAAGTATGAAAGAGGCCAGTCCCCAAATACAGAGAGGAAGGCTACAAAGGGCACTTTGCTGCTGGCCTTGTTCTGTGCAGTGGGACATGGAGCCTTGGATCTAAAAGGAGATGCTTCCATACGCATGAAAGTGAAGGTGGCTGAATACATATTTGGGCTCACAGGGTACTTGGTTGTGACCACAGCTCAGGACATGCTGCCTTTGGAGTAAATCAGCTCACTCTAGGGCTCCTCTAGGCTGTGGGGGGAGATGCACACAGGCACCAGCTATGGGCAGAGGGTAGAGAATGAGAAGGACTTACAGGAGCCTGTCGCTACAAGCAGACTTTCCAGGGGATGTAGAGCTTACAGGCTAGGCAAGAGGGAAAGGAGACCCTTCTGCAGTGGAAGGGCATGTGCAGCTTTTCCTGATTCCTGACCATCCAGACTCAACCACTGGCCCCTGGACTGCTGAGTGAAGAAACACTTCTGCACATGCAGACGGCCCAAACTTTGTGTCCATCTTCCTGGGTCACCACTTCCATGAAGCCTCCTGCAGCAATTCCACTCCTTCAGATGAAACAGGCTTCTGGAAAAAAAAAATGTTTTGCAGTGCCTGAAAAAGAAGGTGTGATCCCGTGCCTCGGAGGATGGATGAGGTGAAAGCCGCCATCCCCACAGTGTGCAGGAACTGATCTCTACCACAGGTCCCAGTCTGCCACAGACATCGTAAATCTGATGTTTCCCTTCTCACGGAGAAGGGTCTGCTCTGCTGCCAGCTTGAGTCCCTGTGTACCCAACGAGCCTTCCCTTCATTAAGTACTTTAGAATAAGGCAAAAAATGTGTTACCACCCCCTGTACCAGCAACTGGGGAATTCTGAAACTTTAAATATTTCCAGAGGTAGAATACGTTGCCTGGTACAAAACCTTGTCACTATTTCTTGGAAAGTCTGGCAATACTGCACAAGTACAAATAGAGAGTTAGGCATGCTCTTATTTTTTAGCCACCCCGCATTGCACATTCCATCGGCAGGGTCCAGGAAGAAAGGCTGAGCATCGGTATTTTCATTGTTGATGGTTGTTTTGCCGTGTGAAGAGAGCTCCTGAATTGCCATGTGTGACCCCAGCGTCACACAACAGAGACGGAACTCAGCCCACTGCTGGCACCCACCTCAGCTGGGGCAGCTGCAGGGAGGAGATGCTGCACATCGACCCCAGCCAGCAGCAAGGGTTCTGCCCTGTGCCTGCCCACAATCTGGGTTTGTGCATGGGGCAAACTCAAAAGGAAACAAAGGGGCACTGATGCAGTGTGTATCATTATGAAATTACTCCTCTGAAATAATGTCTCAGTTTAATTCAGTCACAGCTTTCTGTATATGGGTCTGGTGTGGCTGTCTGATGTCTGTCTTGATTTTAAAAAGCTGGTGTCTGAACAGATGACAGTAGCTCCAAAAAGGTTTAAGGTCCTTTGCCTGCAATCACTGGCTGCATTCCTAAATTGCCGTTTAAAAAGAGTCCACTAAATCAAAAGACAGGTAAATCAACAGAGCACTCAGCGTTGTAATGAGACCAGTTATAAGGTAAATTACAACATTATTCAAGCACACAAAATTCCTCCTCTGGCATTTGTCCTGCTAAGTGCAATGCACCTTAAAAGTGGTGAAATGATTTCTGGCAGCCTGTGAGAGAGGCTGTGTCAGGGGTATGGGAGGCTGAACCCAGTCTCTGCCTTTGCACCAGGTTCTAACTCTGGGCAGAAGCCGGCCACTGCTCAGGTGTGCTCCCTGCCTTGTTTGAAAGGTTTATGGACGGGTTTTCAAAATGGTGCTGTACCAGCCATAAACACTGGCCATGTGCTGTCTCAGTTTCCAGCAAATCTTGTTACAATTTTCAAAGTAGGGGACTAGAAAGACTTTAATTAGGGCCTTGGTTAGGGAGGCTTGAGACTTATAAATCTTTTGTTACAATGAATGAAATTCTGACCAGATGCTGATGCTTTTGAAGCTGCCAAGACCCAAAAGATGGGCATGTAGACCCTAAGGAGGTGGCCAGTATTATGAATGTTAAAGATGAAAGACTTTAAGGATATAAGGGAAAGAAGCCCAAAACAGGACAAAAATTCTGTGCAGAGCATGGGTGGCTTTTTCTGATATGTATCTTGGATTATGGGATTCTGTGCACTCATTGTAAGGAAATTATATTGGTAAACACTGGACAGAGAGGTTCCCCCCACCCTGCTTTCAAAACACTTTTGTGCAGACAAAGCTGAAAGTTTTCATTTTACAGGACACAGTCTGAAGAAACAATCTGCCCCAAGTCTTGCAAGCAGCTCAGGGTGCCAGTCAGGCACAGCCTGTTGTGCGATGTTACTAACCTACATCCTCTGGTGGGGCAAGAACAAAGGCGTTTTGGTTGAATTAGAGGTTCCCAGAGAAATACTGTGGCTACCGTGTGCAGAGGTTCATGCAAACCATCCCTCTCAGACTGCTGAGGCCCAACGAAAAGGAGAGAAAAGGAAAATGGAGGAGGGAATGCACAGACTCACAACTTCACATAATACAAAACTAATCCAGTGAACACGAATCAGACTCGTCGGTGATTAAAACATTCTGTATAAATACTCTGCAGTATTTTTTAAAAGATAACACTACATGCAAGAGCTGAGAATAGGGGGCAAATGTATTACTTTGCTTGCAAAGATGAGCAGAAAGGGTAAGAAGTGGTCAAAAAGTACTCACTGAAGCCTGCATCACTTGGCTCCTTGCTGGAGCAAAGGAGTGATGTTTGTGGCTGGGAGGAAGCATGTGTCAGATGGCCAATCTGCACAGGGAATGCCAACACAGCTCTGGGATCCACAGGCAGCTCCACCATTGGAGGGTCCAGTCCAGCAATCACCAGCGGTGGGAAGTACTGAGATGCTGGGGCAGTGCTCCTCACATCTGAGAGGAGAGACAGGGGAGGCTCCATTTCTACTCCTACCCTCTCTCCTTCTACAACATACAGCTTTTTTCTTCTTGTGATTTCTCCAGTAGAAGCTGATTGCTGTCAGGGCAGTGGAAAATGGGTGGGAACCCAAAAAGGCTCCATCCTAAGGCAGAGGCTCTGTGGCCTGCTCTGTCCCTCTTCTCTACCAAACTCTTCTCCCAGCCCAGCTGTTTTCCCTTGGGCGAGCTGCAGCGCACTGAGCACACTGTCTCCCACGAGCATCACCTTGCCGTGCAGCCACACAGATGAGTTTCTCAGCCCGACCCGGGCCACGCAAGCCATCGCACGCTGTCTCAGCCGAGGAGGAAAGGTAGAGCAGGGCAGCTGATTAAGCTAATGACTGGATAAGTGCAGCAAGCACCTTGTTTTCAAGCACAGCCGCCTCTGTGGAAGGGAAGAGAAGGGAAGCAGCAGCTGACACCCTCCTTCTTGCTGCGGGACATGTGGATGGAGAGGGACTGCCCAGGGAGCCCGTACAGCTCTCTGTAGCAGACATGGACTGTGAGAAGAGAAGGCCCAGAGGAAGCATTCCTGTGGAAAGCCGGAGAAGGCTGGCTGCATGAAAGTGATGGGGGGAGACATATCCAGGCACAGCACCGGTGACAAGGGAAGATTTCTAACTGGGGTGCATGCCTGTACAGCCCTGTGTGGAGCAGAGCCTGCTGAGGTCCCACCAGTTCTGCTGGGATTTACCCATGAGGGATTAGGACTGGTCAGTGAGGGACTAGACTTGGACAGCAGAAGCCCTGTGTCTGGTCTTAGTGCCCAAACTGGCATGCAGTGATACCCACACGGGGAAAAGAAGGCTAATGGGGAGTGAGGCAGCAGTAGCAGCCACATCTCCCTGTTGTCCACTGCTGACCTCTCCCACATGTGGGCTGTGGTGGTCAGCATGTCATGCCGTGGCCCACGGAGATGCTTGGAAGGAAGCTAAATGGGGAGACCTGCCTCTTACATCTTTCCTAGGAGGTGAAGAAGCCCTACAGAATCATCAGCCCTGCCTCAAAAGTCAAGGGGGAGGCCAGTACTGGTCCCTGCTAACTCATCACCAGAGGTCACTGGAAATTACTCCAAATACTTCCGTAACTTTTTCTTTTTCTTCATTTTTTATCTTGTTTTAACATCTGTGGAAAGAAAACGTCTTAAAGTTCAAAATAATGAAGGCCAATGGTGACCGTAGCACTTAGAGGCAGGATTTAGGCGGGAGATGTAGGGAAGCAAAGCAAACGGGGCCAGCCGGTGTGTGAGCCTCGGTGGCAGCGCAGGACAAGAGATCTGGCATCGGGGACGTGGCTTTTAGAAACGCCAGGGCGCGTTTGCTACAATGATCCACTGAAACAACAGCCGTCTAAAAATAAGGTTGTTTTCTGTACTAAGCTCCTTTTAACTTCGTTAGTCATCACCGGCTCCCAAAATAAGCTCCGTGTAACAGTCTCTCCTAGTAGCGGCTGTAAACAAACTCGGGGAGGCGGGAGAGAGGCGCAGGGCCGAGGGAAGTGGAGGCGGGGCGGCCCCGGGGCGGCCCCGCGGGGCTGCGGGGGCGGCGGGGCCGCGACCAGGGCCGGGAGCGGCGCGGCGGGGCCGGGGCGGGGGTCGGGGGGCGGTAGCGGGGCCCGCGCTGCGCCGCCGCCGCCGGCTGCCCGCGCCGGCTGGCGGGGCCTTGGAGCGGCGCCACGGTGGTCCGGGCAACGGCATTAAACAGGAGGAAACAGACGGGGGATTCCGTCATTTCGGCGGGGAGCAGAGGGGGGCGGCAGGAAAGGAGAGTCCCGCCGAGAGCAGCGCGGCTCTCGCCCGCCCCCGCCCCAGCCTCCCGGGAAGCAGCCGGGATCTCCCCCCCGCCCGGCGGCCCCGGCAGCCGCCCCGGTGGGCCCGGAGCACCGCGGCCCCCCCGAGCACCGCCCCGGGGCCGCCCCGTCGCGGGGGCGGAGGGGGGCGCTCCGTCAGCGCCGCCCCGCGCCCTCCCCGCGGCGCCCCCTGGCGGCGGCCTGGGGTCCCGCTGCTCAGCGTGCGCCACGTCCGGGCGGGCCGCGCCGGGTGCCTGGGGAGGCGGGAGGCCGGGAGAGGAGCCGCGGGGTGTGAGGGCTTTCCCCCTCTGCTTTCCCATTCAGTTTTCATTGAAAGAAAAGTGTCGCCCTTTTGGTTTAGGTTTTGGAGTTTCCCCGCCCGACGGAACGGCCGAGGTCGGTGGAGGGTGCTGCGCTCCTCGCCGGGCGCTCTCATTGGTGGGCACCGTCTTCCACCGCTGTTAAGTGGAGGAGCTCGCCCCGAAGGACCGGCCGCGGGCTCCCCTTCCGCGGAAGCAGATAGGATTTCCTTTATACCGGGTTTATTCCCAACCACACATGGGTGTCAAGCACTAGATTTATGATTCTTTTTTTTTTCTTCGCACACCAGATATGCTCAAAACCACCCTAACTCCCCGCACGCCGTAGTCCCATTCCAGCAGTTTGGTCCCCTCCTGCCAGCTGTGGGGGCAGAGGGAGGACGGAGCGGGAGCGGGGGGCGAGAGGAGCGGAGCTGGAGCGGGGGCGGCGCGGCCCGGGTATCACGGCCGCGTCGGGGGCCGGGACGGGGCATCCCTGAGATGGGAGGTGGGAGGAAGAGTCGCTGTGGGATGGAAATCTCCTTCTCCCCGCTACGAAGTGATGAGACACAACTGTGTTGCTGAGATATTTACAGAATAATAAGAAATAATAATAATAAATCTGGAGAGACTGAAACCGAGTCCGTGGGTCTGTTAGTAATTTAGCAGAATGGGATTTTCCTTTCTCTCGCCTGCCAGTTGATGCTCTTTTCCAAATTTCCACAGCGGGGGAAGCCTGCGATTTTTTACATAATGATTTCAGCATGCGAGGCTGCCTCGCCTTTTTTTCTTTTTTTTTCCCCCTCTCTCTGCCTGCCTCTTTCGCTCCCTGGTCTCCCTTCTTTCCCCACCTTCACTTTGCGACCCCGGCGCGCCGCCCGTTCTCCCGCAGGAGGGCACCCGGCTCCCGCAGGCTGAGGGGACCCCGCGGGCGGTGGCGGCGGAGCCGGGGCCGGGCGGGCGCCGTGCCCCGCGGAGGGGCGGGCGGGCGGCCGGGGCCCGTCGGTGCCCGCCGGTGCCCGCCTCCCGCTGGCCGCCCGCCGGCGGCGAGGCCGGGGCCCGGCTGACATCACGGGGCCGGGGCGGGGAGAGGGGCCGGGAGGGGAAGGGAGGTGGGGGGGTGTTTTCCAGCTTTAAAAAGGCGGCGCCGGGCGCGCAGCCCTGCGTCAGAGCGAGACTTCCCCGCTCCGCACACTCACTGCCCCGTCCCCCTCCTGCGGGTCTCCGCGGGCGGCAGCGCCTGCCGCCCCATCCCGTCGCCTCAGCGCGGGCAGTGCTTCCGAAGTCCCCACGCACACCCGCCCTCCTCTCCATGCCCCGTCCCCGGGGGGGCGGCGGCGGCGAGCTCCTGTGCCTCCGCGGGCGCGGCTACCACGCCGGGGGCGGCGCGGCCCCGGTCACCGGGTCGTGAAGGCGGGCGGGGGGGCGCGGGACAGGCGGGACAGGCGACGAGGGGCCGGCAGTGGCCCAGGGCGCGGCTCCGGGCTCCGCCGCCCCGCCGGGTGGATGCCAAGCGCTGCCCCGCCGGCCGCCGCCGCGCCGCCGTCGCGGGACCCATCCAGCGGGAGAGAGAGGCCGGCGGCGGCCCCGCAGGACGGCGCCCGCCCGCTCGGCAGCACCATGAAGGCGGCGGAGGAAGGTAACTGGCGGCGCTGCGGGGGGC
This sequence comes from Coloeus monedula, assembly GCF_965178545.1. Taxonomy (NCBI): domain Eukaryota; kingdom Metazoa; phylum Chordata; class Aves; order Passeriformes; family Corvidae; genus Coloeus; species Coloeus monedula. The sequence continues at coordinate 63,662,096 of NC_138781.1, read as the reverse complement.
GGAGGGCGGGCGGGCGGGCAGCGGTGTCCCCCGGTGTTTCCCCGCGGCGGCCCGGAGGTTCGCCGGCGGCCGCTTGCCAATAGGTGTCTCTTTCGCCTCTCGCACGGCGCCGCCGCGGCCGCGCCGCTGCTCCCGGCCGCTTCCCGCCGGCCCTGGGCCCGGGCCCGCTCCCGGCGAGGGCGTCTGGGATCCGGTCAGTGGGACACGCTTGGGGATTCCCTCCCCATCCCGCGGTTTGATCTAGGGGAGGTCAGTAAACAGCCCACCACTGCAGCCAACCCACGCTCCTGGGAAAAGGAAGGAGTCCCGGGCAGTGCCAGGCGCTGTACCGGCGCTCCCGGCACACGGAGACAGGGGGCCGGGCTGCGGGGCTCTGCCGCCCCGCGTACCCCGCGCCCCGCCGGGCGGGCGCCCTGCCGCCGCCGGCCCGTCTACGGGGAAGCGCTTGCCCCGCTATCCCAGCTCTGAATCGCGGCTTCATTCTCTGCCCCTGCTGCGAAAAGTGCCCTGAAAACACAGAGGCAAAGTTTCTAGAGAGACAGATGGTGGGAGCGGGGCTCGGGACGCGCGCAGCTCCTCCGGGCTGAACTTGGCCCTGCCAGGGGTAGCGTCTGGCTGGTGAGGGGACCGACTTCACCCTCCCCTCTTGCCAATCGGGACGCTGTTCTTCCCCCGGAGCATCGCTATCCAGCACCGCTCTGCCTATCGCCGAAACTTTCGCACTGCGTCGCTCCTTACGGCGCCTTTCGGCCCCGGCAGCGGGACCCCGGGGGCATCCCCGCCGGGCATCTCCTCCGCGCCGCGGCAGGTGCGGGGCAGCTCCCGGCTCCCCGCTGCGGGCTCGGCGGCTGCCCTGTCCCGTGCTCCCTCCTCCCCTCCCGGCTGGTCCCCGGCTCCCAAGTTTCCTCCCTGTCCGGTGGTGCCGCCGCGTTGCAGAGGCTGCTGCTGAGGCTCGAGCAGCGCGCAACGAGCCCGCACGTCCCGGCCAGAGAAAGTTGTGAGGAAGCGAAGCGGGGGGCTCATCTATGTCCAGCGCGTTCATTCTGCAGCGTGGGACAACGGGACTCCATTCCCCGGGCTTTTCCCCGGAAACCTGGAAGGGAGCTCAAGACCCATGTCTTTTAAATTTTTTTTTATAATTATTTTTATTTTTACATAGCTATTTTCACCCCAGGAGTTCATTGCAGTTGACGAGATTCTGCCAGGGCAAAAGCTACAAGCGGAGCTCTGACTGTGGCTAAACTTGTGAAGCATGGAGAGCCTTTTAGGATGGAAAGGATGGAAGCTAATTACACTGTATTTAATAGAAGTGGCTGGCATGCCAGTCGCACGCTCGGACATCCGTGGGCTGCACGCACGGCGCTTCCAATGCCCTGGGCTCCAAGGGCACTGAATACACCCACTTGTAAAAACTACATCCAGAGGCAGCTGACACAGAAAGCGTTCTGCAGCTTCTTGTAAAGGGAAAAAAAATCCCCCCTCTTTATTTCTGTGGCATTTCTGATACCTATGTTAAAATGCACCAACCCTCGTCGATAGTTCTCTTCCATGGTAGTGTATTTTGTAAGGGATTAAGAAAATAAGTCCAGCCAGAAAGCGTGACCCAATCCAGGAAACACGTAGGGGAGCCCTGTGTGTCAGGATTGCTGCCTGCAAATTAAGGTGCCACTTGATTGCCAAACTACAACAGTCAAAGAAAATACTTTATTTCTTGCTTAGTCTGGGAAGAAATTCGCAAAGAGTCCCAGTGGGAAGACCTCGCTTTTTTCTCTGTGTGGTAGCGAGGTGTGGAGTCCTTTACCTTTGAAAATGCCAGTGGTTATACCAGGTTTAATGCCATGGACAAGTTAAATTCCCCTTCAGCCTGGGGGGCTGCAGCTGGAGCAGACTGTCTGATGCATCCCTTGTTGAACCTGCTTTATGGAGTTAGAACAACTCCAGTTAACTCCAAGGAGAGGCTGGGTGGGCAGCGGCTGAGCTGGTGGATCGGTCCGTGGGTCGTGCAAGGGCGGCTGGTGACACGGAAATGGCCTTGCTGGGGTGTACCGCCCTCCCCATCGCTCCTTCCCTTTTACTCCGTTTAATGACACTGTTTCAAACTGGACTATTAACGGGAGGGTCACTGTTACTCTGGCCCCACATGGGATATCACTTCGTTTCTAACCTTTCCATGACACATCTTTCCTATTTCTCCAAGGGAAGGGTGCCAATCGAAATATTTCATTGACAGCACTAATAATGATGTCACTGGCAAATCAAGCCGTCCGTAAATAGTGTGGGACAATTTACCCACCCTGCAGGTACCACATGCGGGAGAGGCGAAGGATCGAGGGCAGCAGGTACTTGGGAGCTTCTCCTCGCCTCCCCGCCGGAGCAGAGATGGGCAGAGCGGCCGCAGGGGGGGTGACACTGGTGGTGGCTGGGGCGAGGCGGCTGTCCCGCCTGTAGGCCCTGGGCAAAGCGGCGGGAGCACATCCGTACCCGCCGCTGGGGCAAGGGCTGGGGGACGTGCACGAGTGAAGCGGGACGCTCGTCCCTGCGGCGCGGCGCCTCTCCCCAGCCGGGGCGGGCCGCCCGCGGCCTGCTCCGGCACCCCGGGGCGAGCACGGTCGGGGCAGGCGCAGGGGGAGGGGTTCCCCTGTAGCCAAGGCCTTTAGCACACTCGGGTGACTCAAGCCCGGCACTTCGGCACTCAGGGGCCCTCCGGGGCAAAGCCCAGCTCGGCTCCTGCGAGAGCCCAGCCTGCAGCGAGGCTCGTCCCGGCGAGGAGGGAGAAAAGTATAATGGGCTCAGATGGAAAAAAATTGTGTTTTCCTGGCACTTTCTGATGGAGATTTCAATCGCAAGCCTGGAAAATGGTATTCCCTGAGTTTATAACAGAATACTATTTCCATAACTGCTTAAAAAAACCTGTTCCTTTTGAAATCTGGCCTGAAGCTTCGGCAACTCAGGAGCCGAGCCGAGCCGAGCCGAGCCGAGCTGCTGGGGCGGGCGCTCCTTTGCCTGGCGGGGACCTTTAGACCGGCCGGTGTAACATGACTGGAAAGCACCTCGAAATATAAAGAAAGGCTTAATTTACTTTTTCCCTAATTTTATCCTGTACTACCGGAAAGAGGGACAGGCCGGGCAGAACCGTGCCCACACCGCCACCAGAGCCCTTTGCAGGCGCCCTCCCGGTGTGTGGCTGCGGCCCGGAGAGGACCTTTCCCTCCCCGGCACACGGAGGCGGCCGGCAGCGTTCCGAGCCCCGCTTTACTGCGCTTTTTATAGCATCTGGCACTAGTGGGTGCTGCGACTAAGTGAAATAAATAATAAATAAATGAAAGCGGAGCCTCCTGCCTCACAGACGCGGCGTGGTGGGCACCCACGTAAGAAACCTTATCAGCCCTCAGTGAAGAGGGGACACGCCGGTGTCGCCCCTGAGTGGGCTGAGTAGCCCTCTCTCCCCACTTCCCTCCCGCCGGAGCGCGGAAAAGAGCCGCTCCGGTCCCCCGCCGTTACCGCCGGTCGGGAGCAGGTGAAGTCCTGCTCCCCACCCACCCCCGGGCTCCCCATCCCGCCCACGGCGAACCCTCGGCGGTCTGGGGTCTCCCCCGGTGCCGGGTTCCCCTGCTGGGGCGAGGGCTGCCCGCGGTGCACGAGCTGCGCTGCAGGGGCAGAGCCCCGGCGGGGAGGTACGGGGGAGGCCGGGCACCGCGGTTGTTTGCATCGACCCGGAAACATCAACAGCGAGCGGGAGGGCGGATCGGAGGCGGCGGCAGCGGCGGCGGCAACGAGACAGGCCGCCCGTCGGGGCCGAGGTCACGTTACCGAGCGCAGCAGTGGCCGACGTCCCACGCCGCGCCGGGGCTCCGCGCAGCCCGGCCCGCCGGCAGCAGGTGTCCGGGCGCGACGAGGCGAGCCCGACGGGGCGGGCCGGGGCTGCGCCACCGCCGCTGCCAGGGTGCCGGAGCGTGGCGGGGGTCGCGGCGGGAGCCATGACGGGCGTGGAGGCCGAGCAGGAGTTTGACTTCGATTTCCTCTTCGAGTTCAAGCACAGCGATGAGGGTGGAGGTGGGTCGCGGCGGGGCGGCCGGGGCACCTCCGGGGGTGCTGGCGGCGGGATGCTGCGGGGCGCCCTCCTTGCGCTGCGCCGTTCGGGAGGGGGAAAGGCTACCTCCCCTCGCGGGGAGCGGGGCGGGGGAGCCGGCAGTCCCGTCCGGACAGGTCGGCCCGGCCTCGGGTGGCGCTTGTCGCCTGAGCCGCGCCGGGAAGCTGCGAGCGGGGCCGCGGTGACCGGGATAGAGTCCTGCCCGGGCGGCCGGCGCTCATCTGGCGCGGTCCTGGCAGCAGCTGAACCAGGCGCAAGGGGAGACGACCCGGGAGGCCGCCGGTGCAGAGTTTTTAGAAGTCTGGAGTTGTTTGAGATGTGCGGACCCCCTCGTTGGCCGCTCGCACGGCTTTCCCCGCTGTCTTTGTGTCTTGCCCGTGACAGAGGTTGCCCCGCTGAAAACTTCAGCCCCCTTTCCCCATCCCCCCGTGAGCCGGACATAGGCTCAGGGTTTAGCTTGAAGGTCATCTGCAAATAAAAATAACGGGCGTGAATTTGTCACGGGTCACAACTGTTCCCAACTCTGGTGACTCGGTCCGGCTGTCTGTTTTATGACTTTTAGCAATACTTGAGGTGGAAATGAGGCGAACAAGCCTGGAACTGGCGGAGAGAGGAGGTTGCCGCTTCCTGGTGCGTGGTTAACTCGTTGCGCTGTCGGTGATAGCGGATCACCGTAAAGAGGTCGTGTACAAGTGGATGACTTAACGCTGCCTCAGAGTAGGGCTGTTTGCTATGTGCCTTATTTTTTTGCCTGTAAATTCTAGCAGGTTTCCAAATCCTTGCCTGCCTAATGCAACCTGCCAGGATATGAGTGAAGGTGTTTGCACCTTCCTAGCTCTTCCCAGTTGCCCACCTCTCTGGCACAATGTCAGTGTCCAAATAGTTGTTATGAGCTTCTAATTTTCAGAAAAAGGCAGTTTCAAGAGTTTCACACCAAGCTTTCCAGATGAGTGTTCTAGTGATTAGACACATAAGTGTCTAAAGTGGAGGGGCCTAAGCAAATTAAGTGTCAAAGTCCTAGTCTGAGAAAAGTACTTAACTCTATTACGCAATTTTGAGAGCATGAATTTAAACACAGGCATAGATGTGGCTTTATCTTGAGCAATGTACCACAGCCCTCATCTTCTCTGAAGACCCTACAGACTGCAGGTGTTCAGCATTCCTATTTAAAGTATTTAAATATAAAACGGTGGTGCCCAGTGCCTTGCAGGATCAGCCCATTAATGAAAGGAATAAAACTTGCTTGCTGTGAAATTAACTAGAGGAAAAAAGGAGTTTTTTAACTACTACAAAGGGAAATGTACTATATGGAGGTGTGCTCACAACTCAAAAGGGTCCAGTCTCTTGTCCTAGTTATACTTAAGTGTGGATTTGTTGGAACTGTTACAAACCTACTGATCTATCTGATACTGGGGTTTGGCTCAGGATATTAGAATACACTATTAAAAGTGTCTTGGTAGTCAGTACACTGGTCCTGGATGCCTCTGTGAATCACAGTCATAACAGTGATGCCATGGCAAAGCATTACCTGCCTTTCATCCCTGTCAGGACTGTTAAAATATCCTACACAGCTGCATTACGTGATGCAGCATTTTATTTCTGCCTGTCTTATTCACCCTGGTGAGGAAAACATCAGCATGTTATAAATGCCGGCTATGGATGTGTGTTTGATGAATTTTGTAAATATGGAAGTTTTGGAGAATGAGCTTTTTGAGAAATTGTAGCTGGTGGTTTTTAGCTCACAAACCAAGGGCTCTATCCTGTTCCTAGTTCTGGCTTTGAGGCTTTTATATTTGGTGGACATATTTTCTACATGCTGCCTGTAGTTTTAGGATACCTAAATATGCTTGGAGGGCTTTGGATCTTGCATCTTTCTATTTTGAGTACTATTGTATGAGTTGTATGATGTGATTTTTCTTGGTCCTTTAAAAGTTGGCTTTAAAAAAATGCATAATAGTTCTAAAAGTGGCTATTCCTTGCCATGTGAATTAGGGAACTTGTTGCTCATAGCACTTGAGCCTGTCTTTTAATAATTTGTTTTTAACTGGATTCCAAAGGCTCGTCTGAGCTTTATATTGCCTATTCAGCCTGGGCTGCAGATCTCCAGCAGACTGCAGTGTTTGAATTTCACCCTAGTCATGCATTAGAATTTAAGTCAGTTGCTGGGCTCACAGTACTTACCCCTGTTATTTTGTTTGTTTACTTATTTATTTTTAATACAAGATCTGAAAGCACTGATTTTGCAGTCAGCAGAGGCAAAGCCCGCTTGGTGGGTGCAGAGCTGCGGCAGCCTGCTGAGCCCCTGGTCCCCTGCCTGGGCTGTCTGGCTGCATGGTGGGGACTGGCTGGAAAGCGATTCCCAGCTGTGCCATGTCACCAGTGCCTTCCAACTATATGCCAGACCAGGAGGCTGTGGAAGAGTATGTAGAAGAAGAGCATAGCCAGTGTCCCAGCAGCAGTGTGGTGCCATGGACATCACCTTCTTCTGGAGCTGGAGGAAGCAGTGAAGGGGCTGAAGCTGCCCTGAAGGCGCTACTGTAGACCCTTTCTCTGAGCTAATTTCTGAAACAGATAAGGTCTTACCACTGTTGTACAAAGGGCAGGAGAGGAGTGGTGGTGGTTGTAGTGACACCGGCTGGTACGGCCAAGTGGCAGGGCAGCAACAAAAGGGAACTGATTTTGGAAGGAGGGGATTCTGATCCCCCAGGCAGATCTACACCTCCATGTGACCAATGCAGTTGGATTTTGTCAAGTAGCACCTCTTTTGCTGTATTTCCTGCCTGCCTGGTTGTTTGAATAGAGCATGAAGCTGCAGCAATGTTTTGAATAATCCAGTGTTATTTGTGGCACACTGCAGTGTAATTTAATGACCCTTCCTCAGCAAATGGCCAGTATCTGAGGGCAGACTAGAGAGCGAGTTCAAAAGGTGTTGTTGCTCATCATTCCTGACCGTTACCTGCCATGACATACATCAGCTGGAGCTGCTGTGAAGCTGCCACAGCACATTAATTTTTCCTAAGTACCGTTTGCCTTGGAGTCGTTGCCAATGAGAAAGGTGAGCATGGGATCACAGGTGGATGACACCAGAGAGGGCTGAGCTGATAAACAAGAGAAAGAGAATAGCTGGCTGTGCTGGTTACCAGCTCAGAGGCTCGTTTGCATTTGCAGAGCTCCCTGGTCGCCTCGGGAGTAGCAGCTGCAGTAATTAATACAGCTTTTCCATATCTTCCGAGGGAAGGTGTGCAAGGTGACTGCCAAGGGATCTTGCCTCCTGGGATGGAAAGGGACAGGTTTCCCATGTGGACTGGCTGTGGCCACAGGGGATGTAGTGTTTCCCTCTGTCCTGCAGAAAAGTGATGCTGTTGCCATAATAAACCTCGGGGAAGGCTGATGCACTGCAAGCACATCATGGGGCTGGAGCTGGGTGCATTTCCAGATTGCTGAGAAGAACCTGTACCCAGACTCAGAGTTCAGTGGTCATTGTCCCTGATACAAAGGTTTTGCTCTCTTTTCCCAGTAAAGTAAGAGATACTGGCATAAGGGCTTGCATGTCTGGCTCATGTGTCCTGGTGACACAGAGCCTCCCTATTTTGGAAAGACTAGAGATGGTGATTCCTCATCCCACCACAGCTCAGAGCACCAGGGGCATGTTGTCCTTGGTTGAGGGCTGCCCATCTCCCTCATGGGCAGTCCACTGATACCTCTGGCTGGCAAAAAGAGTCACATATGCATCCCTGGAACGGGGGAGCAGAGCTCAAGGAGTCCCTTCAGCAGGCAGACAGTGAGGCGAGGCAGAGATGATCCCGTGTGGACCAGCTTTGAGACGCTGGCTCCTGTAGTGCAGCAGGGATGGAGGCATGTGAAGGGCATGTTGTTCCCTGTGCTCCGTCAGGGAGCCCATTGGCACAAGGCTGTGAAGTGATCTGTCACCTTCCAGGTTTTCCACAGTGGCTGTGCAGCTCTGCTCTTGCTTGTGTACACCCGGCACTGTTAAATGGTTGGAGAGCTGTCCCAGAGCACGCTGCTGGCAGCGCTTGATGTGGTATGCGCAATAACCAGCAATTTCAGTGGAATTTCAGCTGTTGCTGAGTAGTGAGACATCCATGTTTATCCTTCACCTGGCCTCTGCCAGTTGGGCTGGAGGATAAGTGGTCCCAGAAACCAAGCAGGTCAATAGATCCATCTTTTTCCAAAATCCTAGTTAACTGGAACCAGTTGGAAACTTGCTGTAATGGAAATTTCAGTTGTGTATAATTTTTTTAACAGAATGCAATTGATCTTGTTCTTTGCGTTAGTCTGCCTCCACTTTTTTTTTTGTCCAGTGTTTTTTGTGTATTCCAACTTTTCAGGGAGGGAATTAGGCTCACTTATGTAAAAACACATCTCTTTAGTTGCATCTCTGAGTGCTGCAGTCTCCTGGAATCCTGAAACAGTGTTGTTTGAAGACTCAATTTTTTGCTCTGAAGGTTCACCTAAGAAGCATGTACTCAAGACCAACTCTGTGTACATCCTCCATCCCAAGATACCTTGTCTTGTGCTGTTCAGTTAGTGTCATTTTCAAGGATGCTAGTCTGCAGCCTCTCCCCCCACATGGCACACCTGTGGGCTGGGTTGTTAAGGAGAGCTGTGCTTTTGTGTGTTGTGCCATGTCCCTCCATTTCAGCTGGGTATGTTACTAAGTGAGTATTATTTGTGCAGCACCTCATGTCATTCTTCGTTGTTTGTTTGTTTCTTCCAGAACACTATAATTATGCATCTTCAAATGTAAGTGCTGGCTTGCCTCTAAATGTGGCACATTCCTCATTGTCAACTCCATGTCATGGCCTGCAGACATCAAATCCCGTCATTTCAGTTGTCCCATCGGCAAACCATCCCTCTGGATATGGAGGACACATTGACAGCGCGGCCTCCGAATACTACCTGCCACCAAACATGAGACCTAATGGAGCTCCAGCACTGGAGAGCCCCAGAATTGAGATCACGTCTTACATGGGATTGCATCATAACAACAACCAGTTTTTCCACGATGAGGTGGAGGAGGCCATCCCTAACACCAAGCGGTCACCTTCCACTGCCACTTTGAACTTGCCAAACATCGAGGCATACAGAGACCCGTCGTGCCTCAGTCCAGCAAGTAGCTTGTCTTCCAGAAGCTGCAACTCTGAAGCGTCTTCCTATGAGTCTAACTACTCGTATCCATACACTTCACCTCAGACCTCTCCGTGGCAATCCCCGTGTGTCTCTCCGAAGACCACCGACACAGAGGAGGGCTACCAACGCAGCATGGTGGCCTGTACTTTGCTCAGTTCCCCAAGGCACTCTCCATCAACATCTCCTAGAACGAGCATCACAGAGGAGAACTGGCTGGGGGCTCGCAACTCCAGGCCTCCGTCTCCCTGCAACAAGAGGAAGTACAGCCTTAATGGCCGGCAGACCTCCTATTCCCCACACCACTCCCCCACTCCTTCTCCGCAAAACTCACCGCGGGTGAGTGTCACGGATGACACTTGGCTGGGAAACACAAACCAGTACACCAGCTCCGCCATCGTCGCTGCCATCAATGCCCTCACCACTGACAGCACCATCGATATGAATGATGGGATTCCCATCAAGTCGAGGAAGACCGCCATTGATCACACCCCATCCATGACTCTCAAAACTGAACCAGCTGGCGAGGATCATGGGACCATATCGCCAACTGCTGATTTGTCACCAGAAGACTTCTCCAGCTTTCAGCACATCAGGAAGGGAAACTTCTGCGAGCAGTACCTGTCTGTGCCACAGCATCCCTACCAGTGGGCCAAACCAAAGCCTCTGTCTCCAACATCCTACATGAGGTAAGGAACCCCAACTCAGGGAAATCCCAATAGTATCTTTACTGCATGCTTTTGTTTCCTCCTTCCCTTTTCTGTCTCTGCTTCCTCCCAAATCTGCCCATCCACTCACTCCACTTAACTGTGTCTTGTGACACTGCCTCTGTTGTTGGTGTGGTGTGACCACAAGTAAAGCCTTGAAGGGTAAAAGAGGCTGTTCTAGGAGCTGGCTATGCATAGGTTGTAACCAGTTATCCACTTCCCAGGGGATGAGCCCCAATCTGGGCAGTCTGGAAATGGGGCGTTCAAAAGCTCAGGCAGTGGGCCAATTGGGTGCCATGAAACCTGTGGCTTTACTTAAAGTTTATTAAGTCTCAGTATTTTTATATGGTAGGACAAGGATATGGTCTCATTATGGTGACTGTTGCAGGGCCTTTTACATTTATGCTTTATGCACAGTGAATACAAGTTAAGTAAGAATATGGTTCTTTTGTGAATTATTTCAGCTTGTCTGAAATTATTTCAGCTCATCCGGAGGCTGTCTATCAATCTTTTTCTGTCTCTTCAGGACAGTGGTTTTCTGGTTTTTTCCATCTTTCCCACCACTTCTGTTTAAAGAAGCAAACCTAATTTTTCAGCGGATAGTGGTTCAATCTGTTCATCAAATTTATTTATCACAAAAGGGCTCTGGGTAGGAAGCAGCACAGAATAGCCAAAATCTGAGTTACATTCATTGCATTATCTTTCTGTCTCAGTTATACACTTTATTTTGGAGTTTTCTGGAAGCTGTAATATGTAGAAGCATGTGGTTCAGGAAAATAGTTCAGCTTTCCAAGGGTTAGTAGGCTGTTCCCAGTCCCTGGTTTTGATGGTCTCCCCTTTTTCTCCTCTTCCCCAAGCACGCCTGGCTTCTTGCTCTTGACAGTGAAGCTGCCTTTCTCAAAATGAAAGCAGTGAGAATGTAGCTGAAATGTTTCAATTAGCAATGCATTCCCTGGTTCTCAACCTTGTCAGTCTCACCTTTCTTTAGCCAGCACCTCTCTGCCATGTGCTGTCTCCCGAAACTGTGGTGGAATGGTGCATGGCTCTTTATGTTACAGCACACTCCCCTTCCTCATCGTTCTCCTTCTCCTCTGCATTGCCAAGCTCCTTTCAAGACCCTGGCTCAATTTAGCACTGGGAAACCAACAACCCCTTTGGGTCTGGCCACCCAAAGTTAGGCACTCACTGCCTTTCAGAGCTGGGGTGGAGACTTCTAACACCAGGTAAATCCTTCAGAGCCTTCCCATTTACTTAGAAAAAGCCTTTTATGTTCACCCACTGTAGTGCCAAGTAGCCCACGTTCAACAGAGAGGCCGGCCCTTGGCTGTTGTGTCCAGGGCAGCTTTTTGTCGACGACTTCAAGGGCAGGAGTAGGACAGTTTGACCAAACAGGCTTTTATCTTTCCGTTGCAGCAAGCGGCTGTAGGCGCTGTGCCGCGGTCCGTCAGGAGGCACCCGGTGTGCCTGTGCACTAACACAAACAAGAAAGGTGAAGTGCACAGAACGAAGCCCCACTATGTTGTGTATTTAACTTTTTTTTCCACTGTTTTGGTCTTGTATAAAATATGTTTCCTGGTTTGCAGTATGTTTCCATGTGATCTCATTAACTCGTGCTCTAGGGCAGTTGGAAGTTACTGTTGAAATGTGATTTTTAAGTTATTTTACCAATCGGATACTCTGACAGTGCTTCCTTCCACCAAAAATACCTCTCGTTTTATGTATATGAAAGTGCTGGGCTACTGAACACAGACGTCAACAGGATCACAGCCTACGCAACAGAAACTGTTATTTTAAATCTTTCCAAAAAAATTGGTTAAGAATTTGTCACAATAGAGCTGGATTTTTTTCCTGTTATGTTGCACATCTGTTCTATTTCAAACGCGAGGGCTGGAGGGGTGGATTCCAACAAACAACTCCGGCTCCAAAATCTACCCGGTCATAATGATTTTGAGATAACCAGATTTGATTACCTCCTCTCTCTCTTCCTGAATATGCGGTACAGTTTTCATCAAAAGCCAGCATGCCTTGGAAAATCACTGATGCTTTTCCCTCCCTCTCTTGCATTCCCATCTCTCTGGGAGCAGAAGGGAGCAGGCTCAGGCAGACCATCGGCTGAGTGCTGTCTCCTTTCCCAAGGTTTTATAGTGGGCATCAGTCTAAAAGGGGAACTGCTTTTTGCTGTTGTTTCTAAAATTGATGATGTTTTTAATTTGTCATAATTAAAGTTCAGTCTGCTTTAGGCTTTTCGAATCCTGGAGCAGGGGAGTAATAAGAGTATGTAATGAGAGTCTAATAATGCCTGCCTTAACAAAAATAGAGTCTTTATGTGTTTCGTGAGCTCGGATGCTCAGCCCAGTCCCCAGGCTGTGGGCTCTTTGCTGCAGGTCTGGGCTCACACTTCTCCTCCAGACTACGAACATGTGACTGTTCTTGCATGGGACTCGGCACGCAGGTGCAGGGGATCACAGGACGGGGTGGGAGGGTAGAGCCTGACCTTGCAGCTGAGGCTTGAGCTGCACAGGTTAACCCAGGACTGGTGGGGATTTGTCTGCAGTCCTTTGGTTGTAGCCCAGGGCCTTGCACCAAATCTTTGGATATAGAAAGTACTTAGAGACCAAGCACAGGTTTCAGGAGAAGCATTGGAACAAACCCTGAGGTAACAAGGGGAATCATACCTTTTCTAGATCGAAATGAGTTATCTAAATAACCAGTCTGCCTCAAAAAGTCCTGGAGGTAAATCATGATGCAGAGAGTCAAGAGATGGTCTTTATGAAGCTCTCTTTCAGCTTTTATCTCAAAGATCTTTTTTTATTTCGATATTTATGCATTGTGCTGTCTCACTCAAATGCAACAAGTTTCTGTCTGGAGTCTCTCTCTTAGAGTTAACACAGCAAATAGTTTTAAGAGAACCACTCCACTGGGCAGTTACTGTACAAGCAGGTGATGGTCTGTGTTTCTCAAGCCCTTGCTGTGTCAGTGGTGTTCCTTCTGTGCCGTTTCTCCGTCGCTCCTAAGTGCTGTGTAATGCAGAATGTATTGTGGACAAAAATGTCAAAATGGAAGTACAGGACTGGACTTCTGCCCTCGGCTATGGGGGCACTGTTAGGGATTATTTCGAAACTAAAATCCCATTTTTTGCTCATATGCATGTCCTAAATCACCCTGTATCACAGCAAAAAGTATAGGCACTCACCAAAGTGCCATGCTGCTGAGTATCTTACACATTTTATATGACTTCCTCTTCACCTGCTGTATTTGAGTAAACACAACCTGAAATTTCCTGGAGGCAGTTTCTTACTCTTTGAAAAGTAATGCACTGTAGTTATATCAAGTGTTATCGATTTAATCCAAGGAGTGTGTTGGCCTTTAACACTTGAGTTTGCACTAAAAGCAGTGTTTTTCAGGAGGAGGAGAAATGGTTGGGTTTGTTGGTTGGGCGTATGGCATATATGAGGTCTACCACACCAAAAGGAGTTTCCAGGAGTAGACAGGTAAATTTTAAAAGCTCCCTGTGATGTTTTCTTCCACAGTTTATTTTTTTAACCGTCAAAAGCCACATTTTCTTTAGCTGCAGTCTCTTTTTCAACCTCAACAATATGCATGTATGTTTTTGACCTCAGAGACACATGGTCATGTAGTTTTACATATGGAGACTGAAGTTTTTACCTAGGGAATGTATGGTTGGATACCTGTCTGCAAGTTGCAAAAGCACATTTGGCTTTTGTTTGCATCAATGAGCTTTTTTGGGGTTTTTTGTGGATTTTTGGATTCTACTTTCGGGACTCTGACAGTATTAAACTCAAGCATGCAAAAATTGAGTTCCCAAACCATATGATTTCCATACAAGCTATGATTTTAAAATGTTGCAGACATTTTTCTTCTTTCTTTTGATTTGTGGGCTTTTCAGATGCCTTTGATTTTGCCTTTTTTTTTTTTAAGAGGTGTTTTGTTCCAGATCATGAGATAGAGGGCAACCCTACTAGGGAAAAGTTGAGTTTCTCAAGAAATTGGGGTTTTCTGAAGGAGGAAAAAGGCACCAGCAATCTTGAGATGAGAAGAGATAGTCAGCAGTGCAGTAGAACCGGATTTGCTGACCTGTGCATCCATGGCAAGTTTGCGTGTTTATGGCAGGCGAGAGGAAGTTCCTCAGACAAAGCAAAGGCAGGGCTGTCTGGGCAAGACTCAGTGAAGTGGGGACTTGTGGTTGTGTGGCAGTGACCATCTCCTGGGACTCGTTAGTGTTAATTGAGGGGCCAGCGCTGGGACGTGGATGGGGAAGAGCCTGAAATGCTGCTAACCTTTTTCTCTTTTCTGCTATATTCCTGCTGGATAGGGATATTTGGATGCTTTCAACATGTTTCATTTGCCATCATGTAGCAGGGACTTTTGATTACATTTGGTTGCTGTACCATAAGGCTGAAGACTACTTGGAAGGCTGTCTCAGTAAACTGATACATTTTTGTTTGTTTGTTTGATTTAATCCTCCCCAAGCTATCTCCCGACTGTTTTTCAGTTCATTCAAACAACCCTGTGAGCATCTTATTAATGGCCTTCCTCCACCAGCTCATTTTAACACCCCAGGATTCTAAATTCAGAACAAGCAGAAATGCAATGCCAGCCACTTGTTATCTCCATTCCTGCAGCAATAGTTTCTTGTCCTTTCTCTGAGCCATCAAATGTGAAACTTCCCATGCAAACCAATCTCTGAGTGTGAATTTTTAGGACAGCAGTGTGAAAGTATTATGTGGGAGAATGACAACGACTCATGTTTTCAGACTTCAGCATGAGGAATTCCAGTGCGCCTCATGCACTTCACGGAGGAGCTCCTTGCTCCGCATGCCAGCAAAATACAGCCAAGTCTGAGGTGGGACACAGCATCTATTTTAACAGCTCGCAGCCAGATTGCTCAATTGTCAGACAGGAAATTCAAAAAAAGAGAGAGTAAAATCTGCCCACGTTAAGTCATAGGTGAAATATAAAGCAGGTGTATCTTTCAGACCACAGTCAAGCCTGGTGGACACGTAGCCATCACCGTTGTTTTCTTACTCTTTCAAAATCACACACAGGGATCTTTCACAGGCATCCACTTCAATGTGAGACAAGTAATAAATAATAAATTGTAACCATATTTGCATTTGGTGCAGAGTTGGAGCAGGTTCAAGCTAGCAGCCTGGTAGAAGTTTCAGCAGCCCTGTGGTTTTTCTAGTTTGTGATTTTGTTTCTATAGGAAAACTCCTTGTCATAAAAACATAAGTTTAGCACAGGGCACCCAGTCTCAGCTGTCCTCCTTCTAGGTCACTCACTTTACTTCAGGTGCTGAAAGACACTGAGCATCTTCTCCTAGGCAGCTGTCTGGGGTAGATGACTGTGCTGTGGTACTTGGCCAAGAGCAGGGTTAGTCCCAGGGTGAGACTGGCAGTTGTTCTTATACCTTCTTCAGTTTGGGACAAAAAGTGTTTGTGAATCTCTTTTTCAAGTGGCCGTGGGCATCTCGTAGCTTAGAAAGCATAATGGTAATTTAATTCCCAAATGAATAGCAGTCATGTGAAAATGGAGTTTAAAGACCTTTACAAAGTTTAGCAGAAGTTTTGGCTTTGTTTCCTCCCTGTCTATATTCCAGTGGGCTGCTTAGTATCTTTCTTTTTTTTTTTTTTTTTTCTGTTTTTTTTGTAACTTGATAAATCTTTCTGCTAAAGACAGAAGTCAGCCAGACTGGATAATCTGTTTTTGATTTAATCATATTGTGTATCTGGTGTATGCAAAATAAATCACTATTCATCTGGTTTTTAATCTGATTTATGTAGGATGGAGTTATATTGAGCCAGTTTTCTACAGCCTAGCACCAGGTTTTGTGAACCTGCCTTGAAGCAACCATACCTCATTACAGCATTTAGGAGGACTGCAGTGAAATTTATTATGGCGCAGAAAGGAACGGGACAGGTTTTCAGCTGGTGGAAAATGCGATCTGAGGGAAAAACACTGATGTGTATTTGATAGGAAGACTTCATGAAGACATTTTAGTCCTCTTCTTGACTGCTGTGGTAGGGCTCTTCTCCCCTCCATGTGACACACTGGCTTGATGAGGTAGTTTGGGCCTTTTCAAATTGATATTTGCAGCAACCAGATTTGATTTTACCACTACACCATTTGCTCCGTGGCTTTTTCCTTTAACCACGTTTAGCCACAGGAAATTAAGTGCATGATGAAGATAACCTAACATAGGAAATAGCTCTGGCAGCCCCAGTCCATGACACTGCTAAAGGCATCACTTCGCTTCCTTTATCAGGAAAACTCCCATTAATTGTCAATTTATAATTGGACAGGTGGTGCTTTGGAATTTTGATTGTAGATTTCAGGCTAACAGCACACTGTATTTATATTTGCGGGCTTTACTTGAGAACATGAATTTTACAACTTAATTATATTAACATTTTCAGGTGCTGATTTGAAAGGAGTTTGTGTGTTTTTTCTTTGGTTCTATTTTTTTAAAGAGATATCATTAATTACAAAGCTATCACTTGAATGCATCTTAAAAAAAACCCAACCCTCTTCACTTGAGGGCTTCATGCTGTCAGTCAGAGTTGTCCTTTTTAATTAAGTGTTAAAAATTTCTAACCTGATGGATGTTGTGTCCTCAGAAAAAAAAAAAAATCCATCAAGTGAGAATTTACTTAAAACCAGAAACATCTGTTTAAAAATGTGTGCTGATCATCACCAGGAGAGGCACAGCTGTTTTGCTCTGCTCTTTGTCATTTATCATTAGTCAAATATGTTTCATCCAGAATTTTTTTTCAGACTAAAATATGTGTATCTAAAGTGCTAGGCAAAGAGCAGTGGCTACACACAATGGCCATTTGTCTGTAATTTTCTGCTGTCTCTTCATTCCTTGTATGAGTGTGTAGTAGTAGAAGAGCTTCCCCTCACCTCCAGGCTGGGCCCTGGGCATTTTGGGGGAGAGGCTTGCACAGGAGCTCAGAAGGTGCAACATCCTGCCTATAGCCGAGGCAGGGGCTTCCATGTGTGGAGTGGCAGAAGGCAAATTCAGGGTTTGTCCCTGGCAGTGGAGAGAGAGTACCCCCCTGGCTTCTTCTGACTCCAGTTGTTCATGGAAGCTCGGAACCTGCACCGAGACAATGAGTTTCTTTTAGATGAGCTCCCACTTAGAGTGAGCTGGGATGGATACTTCCTCTCTGTTACGGGTCTCCATGTCCTGAGGGCTGGAGAACAGAATAGCTGGAAGTTTGGCAACTTGCCAGTGAGCCGTCCTGGGGTAACAGGAGGTGCCCAGGAAGCAAAGGTGATCCTGGTCCTCACCCAGGATGGGACTTAGTGGCTCCAGCTGACCCCTGTAATGTGTATGGTGTGTGTCCATAGACATGCAAATACATGGTTCAGACTTGTAAACAATGAAGATAATGTAGGAAAACTTAGCACCACCTGAAGTCTCAGCAGTGCATATGCACACAGGCAGTAGCAGATATGAGTTCAATATGCTCATGATACAGGGCTGGGTAAGCACTCACAAAAACCCAAAAGGCAAAGCAAAAAACCTGCCTGTGCTAGTGGTAGAAACCCCGTTCTGCAGTGGAGCCAGCAGGGCTGCCTTGGGGAATGTGAGAGCTGTAATGCCGGAGAAGCAACAAGTGCAGCGAGTGTGGATCACTGGGGTGGTAAGATGGAATATCCAGCCTCCAGCTGAATATTTGCAGTATATGCATCCATTGTGGAAGCTCTTGCACATCCTTTCCCTCTCGGGCAGCTCATTGCAGCCGTGATCCCTGCTGCTCAGACTGTCCTTGCTCCTGGGCTGTAGCAGTGAGGCGAGGATCCAGTAAACCCTCAGTGCCCGGACTCCTTGCAGGCTGGGGAGAGCTGTTGAGCCCTCAGTGTCCTCACCTGCAGGTGGTGGTGGCCCAAGTCCTCTCACAGCACCAGGGAGCCTTGGCCCATGGCAGCTACAAAGGTTTGAGGGACACAATTTTCTGCTTGCTGGTCATCTTCTCCAGGCTGATGGGAGAAGTAACAAAGTTTTACGTAAGAGGGCAGGGGAATGTGTTGCAGTTGTGCTGTTTAACTACTTGTAAAGACTTTTGAACGACACTCAGTGAAGACAATTCACCAAAGAAAATAATATAGAGTGGACACGAAATTAGTGTTTTAATTGTGAAGCTTATTGCTTCAATTTTAAGATTAGTAAGTCTGTCTCAGGGCTGCTGTTTCTACAGTCCTTGTTTCTTTTCTTTCAAAGCATCAAGTTGGCATTTCTTAGAGGTCTCCCAGCTATTTTCAAGTGTGCTTTTGTACTGGAAGAGGGTTTCTAAGAATGCCTCTTCCCCACCATTGCATGCTGTCGGGCTGCATGATGGTAATGAGTCCTTAGTATTTTAGTTAATTGCAGAGTCAGTACTGAGCCAGAAGAGTGAGCTGCGTTTTCTGCAGGCTTGCTCATCACCATCAATAGGATTCATAAGCAAGTTCTGACTTCAGAGCTTGCTCCTTTGCAGTGCGTTAACCCAAAAGAGATCGGCTTTGCTTCACAAGACTCTCAGACATGCTTTGTGTTGGGAGTGAAGCAGGGAAATGGCTTTTTTTCTTCTTTCTACCCCCTGTAAACAGAACAGATTTGTTGAAACCCATTAGATTCATTAAATGCTAAACTAGTTTGGCATTCACTTTCACTGCAGAAATCTTCTTCCTAAAACTCCCCGTGTCTTTCTGCCTACCTTTTTTCTTTTGCTTCAAGAGTTAATATATTAAGATATTTTTAATCTGTGTCTTAAAAATTATCGATTTTGGATACAAATCAGATAGCATCTGGTCCAACAGATACGCTCAACCCATAAATCTTCCTAAAATAGCCATTAGCTTCTAAATTACTTACAGCATTATCCTTATTGGTGAAATTTTAACTGTAAGATGGTGAAGGATGAACTCTGAGAAACGGTGTCTAAAGTAATAGTGACAGCCGCTTGTGGTTTATGATCGCGTACTTGATGTTAATTTTTAATCCGTTTTCCTTTCCATTGCAGCCCATCCCTGCCTGCTCTTGATTGGCAGCTGCCATCTCACTCAGGACCTTACGAACTACGTATCGAAGTGCAGCCGAAATCCCACCACCGAGCTCATTATGAGACAGAAGGCAGTCGAGGGGCTGTGAAGGCATCTGCGGGGGGCCACCCCATTGTGCAGGTACAAAACCCATGTAATGAGCAGCACAGGTTGTTTATCTCAGTGCTCTGTGGCGAGCACTGTTTCTTCTCTGAAACCAAAAAGTAATGAGAGATTTTTCCTGTCCTCAGAGATTCCTGCATGTGAACACACCTTAGAGCATATTTCAAACTGGGTGGACCAAGCCTTTGGTGAAAACAATGCAAGAGCAATACAGGGCGAGTGGATTAGTGCTCTGTCCATGCAGGACTCAGCGAGTGTTCAGCTAGCAAGTGGTGACCATGGACCTATTTGTGCAATCAGACTCCAGACATGTGGTTTATACTTAAATCAGCTGGGGACATGCCTCAGTACATTTAGTCCTTAACTTGCAGTTGGATCTAATCAGAACTGTGAGTGCATGTTGGAGTGCAGAGCTGTAGCAGTGACGTAGAAGTATGTCGCTGGTTTGGATGTTGCAGTGAGTTCTGAGCTTTTAGAGTTTCTTCTGTTCAGTTCCTAAAACCCTTCCAGCTACTCTGGAAAGCATCTGAGGTCTGAATCTAGTTTCATGAATTCTACCAAGCTCTTTAGTTGCTCTGTATAAAGCTTTTAATTTAACGACACTCTAAACTGACCCTTAATTCGTTTATATGAGTAGTCTCATTCATTTTTAAAGGACTTCGCTCAGGAGTAGGAAGAACAAGATTTGGTTGTTTAAAACAAAAAAAGAAAAAGTAGTGGGAGAGAGTGGGAGACAGTGCCTGTCCCTCCTTAGCTGCTGCTTTCTCACCCAGCAGTTAAACTCCCAGTGCCACCCGTCAAGGTTGTGACCCTCTGTGCATCAGAGCCCAGGTTTTATTGCTGCCCAGATGCCACAGGACCCATGGATGCCAGGGCACTGCTGCCATGCTTGCACTGCTTGGGCTCATGCCACAAGCCATGCTGCAGGAGCAGTAGCTCATTGAAAGCCCAGATGGCTCAAGATGATGTACGGACCACACATGCAGGGCTGTGCATGTTTGTTTATTTGCTGTAAACCCCTGTTAGCAAACACATCGTTGGAAGGAATGGTGGGAGGTTGGGATGACACCAGGCAGAGAATGCTGCTGTGTAAATGTGTGCTGCTGCCACAGCTGGAAAAGGAAAGTGAGGGGAGTTGTCTGCAGCAAACACACTTTAGCTCTGCCAGAACTCATCAGTGACATGGGATTATGAAAGTTGTCTGCTGCAAGTTGAAAGGTTTTAGCAGAACATTTGTGAATGATATTAAAGAGGGGCTTGTGGCAGACATGCTTGCTGACAATTAAAGCTTCTCTGTTTGTGGCTTGATGCAAGAAAATGCAAATGGGGAGGCATCAATTTGCAATGGCCAGCTTGGCACTTAAAGTTTCTTACGTGCTTTTTGGAAAGACTGAATGTGATGCCAACATTTAATTGGACTAAATGTGTCCAGACATTTCCCCTCTCATCCCCTGTCCCAGTCTGTCAGGAGTGAGCATGCTGCTTCCAAACACAAACAAGTGTCAGAAGAGTGGAGAGGAAATTACAGAAGGGCATGAAGGGAGAGGGGAGGAAGCAGACAGTCCCAGCCCTGTCAATTGGCTTTACCGGCTTAATAAGGATTAATGTATTTTTCAGTCCTTTTATTACAACCCAAACATCCTTTTCTCCAAAAAGAACAGAAACATAAAGAGGTGCAGAAAAGTGTCTCTGTGCTGACATTGCCATCATGGCCAGTTATGTGTTTGAAGAAATGCATAAAAGTTCTGACTTAGACCAGAGGTGAATAGATGGATGGATTAAAAGTACTTCCAAAAAGAAAGAAAGTATTTATAAATAATTTTTGTAACAGAAATAGTAAGTATCTACAAATAAAGAAGTACCTGAAAAACAAAAGTATGTATAAATAAACAGAGGAGGAGGAAATCTAGGGAGTAATTTCTGATAAATTGGTGACAGACAAAACCTGAAAAATGCGTCTCTGAATCAACGTATTTCCAGATGTTGCAGCTGTTTGGGTCAGGTTTGATTCATTCCACTGGGTTATACAGAAAGGAGCCCAAGTTTTGAAGTTCAAACTCAGATGTGAACTCAAACAGAATCTTAGTGTCTTCAGGTCAGAGATTTTGTATCAAGCTTTTAGCTCTTCAACATTTCTAATATTTTCTATTCTGTTGACTCAGGGAAAACTCTCATAAAATTGCTTTGACCTCTTGTACTACCTTTTTGTGTTACATTTTTTCCCATGTTGATAGTCAGGTGTTTCTTATGTCAGTACTTTAGGGAAACTTGCTTTAACTTTGCTGTTGTTAAAGCTCTTCCCCTTTATCTTCAATGAGAAGAGAATATGGATGAGGTCTCTCTTGTCTCTCTGTTTTTCTGTTTTGCTCTCTTTGTTTCAAACCCCCTCTCGTTTGCATCTTGCTTCCGAAGCTAGGAGATGTTCTCACATTAATACCTCCACAAATCTGTTGGGCATGCTAAGGCAGAGGAGAAGTAAATCCAAAAAGCATCTGCTGTTCATGGCATGGTTCCCAAGCAAAATTGCCAGGAGGTTGCTTTCTCTGCAGCCAGAGCAGGTTTATCCATTTTTTCCAGGCAACATTAGCTTCCTTGCTGCTGATCCATCTCTTCTTTTAGGAGGTGGAATGTCTGAGGCTCAAAGGTTTCTGAGGCAAGCATGCTGAATGAGGAGAGCGGTGGCATAGGAGGCCTGGAGTCTCTCTTGGGTATGACTTGAAGCTCAAGGTTGGAGACCAGTTTTTTCCCTGGCTCCTCCAGGCTGGTGACTTTACTGTGCAGCTGGAGAGGGCCACATGTGAAGCTGAGGACCTGGCACTGTGCGCAATGCCGGCGCTGTATGAGATTGCTTTTCTCTCCCAAACCTGAGCATGGCAGGCTGCCTGAGGAGTTCATACTGACCCATGGAAAGGGCAAACCTGGTGGGTACGGGAGGCTGCAGTCATGTCCACCACTTGCTCCTTATCATCTCTGCATCATGTATGGGACTTGCTCACTGGAAGCTCCTGTGGGCCATCTCCCAGGCCTATTTCATGCCAGTAGGATTTCCTGTGGATTTCCTTCTGTGGAATGGCAGCACCTTCCCCACTGCACTTAGGAACGATACGGTTTGGAGCACTTCAAGTTGCCTGTGAAGGCTCATGAGCCTGGTAACACAATAATTCTCTCACATTTCACTTTTGCCTGTTTGGGTGTTTGGCTGCCATGGCAGCTCCAAGCTATCGCTGTTCCCGATTGCTAAACGTTTGGAGAGTGGGATGAGCCGGCGCGCCTAGCGAGCTAAAAATGCCGCAGAGGATTGGCAAGCGAGTGGTGCTGGGGAGCGGTGCTGGTGAGCTCACAGCTGGCACTGGCTTCCACCCCTTGGCTTGGGGAAGTATTTTGCGAGTTGCTGTTGCCTTTGGTGATTTCAGACTGGAGTACTCCCACCTCTGAGTCAGAACAGGGATGGTGCCCTGGCTGGCATCAGGCATTGTGAAGCTTCATGTTGTGTCAGGTGAGGGTTAAACCTGGGACCACTCTGAGAAGCAAAACCCTGTCTGCTAGCATCCTGCTGCCACCTATTCCTTCTCAAGAGTTCATGGCTGGGGTGAGGATTTTTCGAACAAAGCAAGATGAAGTGAATGGGGTATTTAGGAAACTCACAGCATTACATAGCTACAGACACATATTAAATGAGGTGAATTTAATTCAAGGGGTTTACATCCAGAACATCTTAAAAATGTCCTCCGTTTGGACCTATCTCCCATTCTTTATTTTGAGAGTAATTGTGAGGAGTTGCCCGAGATGAGGTTTGCATTTCAGCCAGCAGTGGCCCTGTTTCAGCTGCAGGTAAGTAATCCAGCAGATAAAAGTTTGGGCTCCCCAGGGAGGGATGGCACCAGATTATAAATATATGGTCTGTAGATATTCCAATTAATAACTCATCTTTGAAATAAGTCAAGCACTTTGACTGCCTGAGATGGAATTTTTACAAGCAGGGTGTGGTGTATCTGTGAGATAAAATCCAAATACTCAAGAATGTTTAATTAAAGGGCATGATGTACTCCCATAGAAGATTGTATTCAATGGTGAAAGAAAATATTCAAATGCACGGAGTAGCACTAGTAAGCACTTTCAAAAGCCATGATTATATTTAAGTTTTCTGACACAAAATATGCCAGGAATTCTCTTCAAGATCTCTCCTAACATGAAGTAGATAAATTGGTTAGAAAAAGGAAAGAAAAGAAGTTGTAAGGGTTTTCCATTTTTATCTAAGTAAACAGTACTATCCAGTATTTGTTTTCCTCTTGAAAAATTAAGTTAATATGGAATACACAGTGAACACTGTCTTGCCTTTCACTGTACCTCTTTGCAGTGAGGTGGTAGAGGTTGTGTATGGCTCCTGTGCTCCCTTACGAAATTTGATCTGAGCCTGTGAACAGCTAAATAGTCTGAACTCCCTCATTTTACAGGCAAAACACAATGATTTGTCTGCTGATTTACATAGGCAAAATGTTGTCTGTGCCAGGAGATTTGCTCACAAGAGTCGTCCGTGTTCTTTCTTGACAAGATCCCTAGTAGACATTTCGGGTCTGATTTTCAAAGGCCTTGAGGCATTTGTTGGGACTTTTAAATCCCCTTATGACTAACAAGTGTCAGACTCTCCTCTATGGCAATTACTGCCTCAGTATTTTTTGTACATCTCCACATCACCATAATTAGGCACCAACATGCCCCTGAGTTATTTGTGCGCCTTGGTAACACATGGAGCGTGTTATTGTTTGCTTCCCATGGATCAGTTGGTTTTGTTGCTTTCTGATAACAAGCACAAAGTCCCAGTGAAGGTACTGGCCACCACAGGTACCTGCCAGAGCCCTTTCATCTTCAGACCCATAAGCAAAGAATACCTTTTGCAAACCCCTTGGGGAATAGAAAGCCTCACTGACAAAGCACTGTAACTTCAGGGGGCATCACACTCTGATCAGCACCTCTCTTCACACACAGCCAGCAGCACGAGGTCAGACAGTCCTGTGATAACCAGAAGACTAGATGGGAAGAAGAGAGAGCTGAAGTGTGAAAGGGAAAGACTGAAAAGAGGTTTCATTCACCATTGATGGCAGGAAGAAGATGAAGGTACAAGGAAGCCAAGAGGAAGGCTCTTCCAGACAGAGCAGGCCAAGTCCTTTGCAGCAATGTTCTGGTGCTGCACAGCAAAAGTGAACTCATGGCAAGTCCCATTGTATGGGACCTGCAGTGTGTTCAAAAGTGCTTTTCTTGGTAGGAGTCCCCCACTGCTGCAAGTTTGTTTTACACAACAGAGCTGCCACCGTTGCTGAGTGAGTCAAGGGGATTAGAGAGAAAAAATAGTCCCTGGTGGGTCCAGCTCATGGCCATCTGACACCTGACCAAGAGGAGAGGATGTGGGAAAAACAGTGTTAGCTGCTTTCCCCTTCCCTCTCTGGGTCAAGCAGAGCAGAGCAGAGGGCATATTCTTGTTAGTAAGCAGTGATTCAACTCATCATGCCACAGTGGACTTCCTCTCTGTGCTGCTCTTAGCTTCTTTTTAGAAGGCAGCATCACCGTTTTGTTCAGATGGAAATACAATCCTTCCTTATGGCAGGCATATAAAGACATTGGCAAGCACCTGTTAGCCAGGTTGCAATTAATAGCACAAAGCCATGCAATCACACAACTAACCAGACAGGGAGCCTACACTTTATAGCCTTGTTTTAGACAGCCGGTACTTCTTAAGGTTAAATCTGAGCTGAATGGCCTTCTCACTTCTTGCATCTGTATAGTTAAAGCTAAACCTCGTACTAGCAGACAGATAATCAAAACTGAAATGTAGAATGATTTGGCAGATGTTTTAAAGCTGCTATTGCTTCTATAAATCCAGCAAATGGAAGAACGCCCATTGAAAGCTTTTCATCACATTTTTTGATTTTGGTTAGGAAAGTGTATTTTGGAAAGGAGGGAGTTTCTCATTTTTGGGTTTTGCATGAAGCTGGTCCCACAGAGTAGCTCCACAAGCACAGCTGTATCATTAGCTTGTGGCCTCCCTGAGGAGGGGTAAGTCCAGAAGGGAGCCATCCTGGAAAGTGTGCTGCTGTCAGCCAGAGAAGATTTCATGACCCTGACAATGCAACTTCAGCTCTGATTTATGAGCCATCCTGGGGACAGGCCTCTGCTGTTTGGTGCAAGGGTCCTTTCCAAATGAAAAACAAAGTTTCCATCAGCCAGTGCTTGGGGGGTGTACTCTGCTCTCTGTTAAAAATGATACCTCGCCCACACTCAGCATGATGGACGCCACAGTACATATTCCAGCTGCTAGGATGCTGAGATATTCAATCTGGCTTTCCAGCCCGAAGGCTTTAGCCCTTGGTTTGCCTTCAGTTTGGACTCGGTGGCTGCAGGCAAAGCAGAAGTTGGTTGTGGCCTTCAGGGAGGAGAGGATGGAAAGCATTCCCCCTCCTCTGCTGGTGCTGTCTCCATTCCCTTGGGAAAGGGGATGATGATCTCAGCTCCTGATTTGCCTTTTCATTGGCCTCTTCTGGTTTCCTTTCTGCCTCCTTCTTTGCAACAAGGGAGTCAGTGGCATTGCTGTCACTGTGTGGGGTATCCTCTAGCTGTCCTCTGGTGGCAGTTGATAAGGCAAAGTCCTTCTAGATTACGGGGGAAGCAGAGCAGTCATCTCTATCTCCAGCACTGCTCACATTCTGCTTCCCTTGTCAGGCTGGTGGTCTTGGTGACAAGCAGCACATGCACCCTGAGTGTCTACAACCAGTGTGATAGAAGTCTCAGCAAGGCCAAGAAAGGCAGAACATAAATGTAGTAGTCCTCTCTGATTCTTCATTTACTTTTCCTCAGGCCTTGTGCTGTATCTTTTTAACTTGGTGAACTGCTTTCATTGTGGACAGAGGTTTTTTTCTGCATGTTTTCTAAAAGGGTGGGTCATCATAATTTTAGAAATGTACCTCTAAAATGTGTACTACTACTTTTCAGGGAGGAATCAGGACTCATCCTTGATTGTTAGTGTGATAGGTTTTTTTGCCCTTTCTTTCCTTTTGTCCTGTACTTAATACTGCATCTGCTAAAAGATGCAGATGCTTTCTCTGTCACAGAATCAGAAGGCAGAGACAAAGTTGCAGATGCTTCTGGTTAACCAGAAGAGGCTACCAGTAGTGGTAGAAATGGCTACCCGCTTTTCTAAGGAAAAATACTACATGGGTAGATCTTTTGCTTGTCTGAAATTACCAGACCTCAATTGAAAAAAACAACAAAACCCCAGACTCTAACCAAATTACATTCAAAGCACTGTTGGAGCACTCCTGAATTTAGGCAGCTTAGCTTGCTTAATTCAGGCACATGCTTTGGGGTTTGCTGACTCTTAGTTAGTTAAGCCATTTTTGAGAAAATAAGACTGGATGGGTGAGGTGTTGACAACTGGATTTAAAATAGCTTTTCAGGGAGATTCAGGTGGTATGTGAGGCTGTGGTCTGGGCATGAACCACAGTTGTCACTTGACTTAGTTTTGGTTGCAGTTGAGAAGACCTATGCCAAAGTTACCAATCAGCAAATCTGCTCCAGACTTGCCAGATTATTGCACATTAACATGCACCCAAAATCTGAAATGAAACACAGTTAAAATTAAAGTGCAGGTTTACCAGAAGCCAGATGCTTCATTATGAGCTGAGCTAACCTACCTGCCAAATACTGCTAACCTCCATGAGGCGGGTGATTAATTTTTTATAAGTCTGCTTTGGGAACTAGACATCTGTCCTCTATTCCTAAAAGTAATATCTCAGGGCAAATGATATTTTTTTTCTTGGTACTCCAAATTACATAAAACATGTATCATGAAAATCATATTGTCTGCATTCTGCATGAAGATATACTGGGGGCTAGTTCGTATTTCAGGTCCCTTTCACACCAGCGTAGCTCCATTGGAATTTCTTATTTTATACTTTATAATTTTTATATGTAAGAAGAGTTACATCTGTAACACACCTTGTGATATGGAATATCAGTATATATGGTTATAGTATAGATTTTCCATTTTAATTAGTCATTATTTCAACTAACAGGCTGAATCAGTGGAAAATATGGTGTCAAATTACTCAGTTGCTGTCTCAAAGTACATTTCATCTTCCATTATGAGCAGGGGTTTATAATTTCTTTCCTTGTGAAGAATAGCTCAAGATCTTCTTTGATACATGCCATGAAAGGGAGATCATCTGCTGTACACATACACAGAAGTAAAATTTGTTGCATGCTGTCAGTGCAGTGAAATCAAATAAACTTTTTCTTCCCTCCACATGTTTAAGAAATAATTTAACAGGAGTTGCATATTTTCACTGAAACAGTTGAAACATGCTAATGATCAATTTACTTACACATGGTAAAAATAATATAGGTTGCAGACAGATTTGTAATGCAGTTTTTAAACACCTGTTTTTAATGTTTAAATACCCAATAAAGCAGAGGAACTCCTGCTTTTGGTTTGCATGCAGACATTATGCACACTGGGATTTAAAAGTCTGCTGCCTAGGTTTCAAGTGCAGTAAACAGCACTTGCAGGCACAGTGTGGGTACATTTTGGGGAGTTACAGACGCTGGAGTGTCCCTCAATGAGTTTTGCTCTTTGGGACACTGATAACATGGTGTTACATGTGAATCCTGGCAAAAACCCATAGTCCTCAAGAGAAAGAGAACTGATCCCTTGCCACTTGCAGTCCTACTCATGTAGAAATACTGCTGGTCCAGTTCTGTGTAATGAGAGGGGGAAGAAATGTAGAAGAGATGGAGCAAAGTGATCTCTTACAGTGAAACCGAGCACTTAAATACATCCTTAAACTTTCATAAAGTGGGATTAAATGTTGAATATGTGCTTAAGTTTTCTACCAAGCAAGTATACACTGACAACTGGCAATTAATTGTGCAATGTATTGTCACTCAGGTTACTTGGCTGCAAAATCTGGTGTAAGACAATTTTGCTGCCTTGCCACGGGTGTTAAAAGAGATTGGGTGTCAGGCGTGAGTGTGTGGAGCTACCAGCTGCCCAAAAATAGCATGATAAAGGGGAGCAAGTTTCATTCTGTTCTTGCAGGCCTCTGCTGCTTTTCAGGAGACCTACTAGGTTTTCTCTCTTAAAAATCTGATGCTTTTTGGGCATCAGTTGCAGGTTCGCTGTATATTGCTACTTCCTTCTGATGGCTTTCAGGTGAATGCTACTAACTGGATCCTCATTTTCATCTGTCTTCAGTCCCTTTGATTTTGTGATCCCTTAGGATGACTGCATCTTGTATTTGTTCTGCCACCATTGTAGCAGTCCACATCTAAAGGTCACGAAGTCTGAAGCTTTTACTGTATGTCTTGATAGCAAGTCAGGCATCATGATACTGGATCCAAGCTTTCCATCACTGTCCAAAATCTTCCCATTACTTTTCTCTGTCTTTGGGCAAACTGTTCCTTTCTTCATGTCATCCAAGTCTATAATTTTGACTGTTCAGTGAAGTCTATTACATTTAGCTGCTTGCTGTCACTGTGCTGGCATGAAAACAGCAGTATCAGCATGTCATGCATGTTCCCTGCAGGACAGGGATGCCCATGCTTGCTGTGCTTAATAAGCCACACGTTCCTGTCCCCTCAGCTCTCTGCCTGTGAAAGGACAGTGGGTTGCCTTCGGGAAGCCCGCAGTACATCGTGACTGCACAAACAGATAAATATCTAGAAGGGAGCAGGGTGGGAGAGAGATCATGTTTCGTTTCTGGAGAGCTGTTCAGAGATGCGCTGTGCATGAAGCCCAGGTGCAGCTCACGCATAGAGGGTTAGTCCCGAGCTTTCATCCCCCTCTTAGTGTTTTCACTTGAGGCAGCTGCTTGGTTTAGCACTGCAAGCAGAGACACCTGAGCCTGAGATGGTTGCAACATGTCAGGATTAAGAAGCTTGAGCAGGGCTTGCACGAGGCTGCTTGTGCTCACCAGCGGCCAGGACTAGCAGCGCCTTGGCTCTCCTGCATGTGCACACTGGCATGTAATGCTTTGCTCCTGAGCATGGGCAGAGAAGGGATGCAAGTGCCTGTTTTGGATAAAACTGATCATTGCCAAGACGAGCACCAACACACAGGGCACTGGATGGAGCCATGGGGCAAGGGGATGGATGTGGGGCAAGGGGTGGATACTGTGTGGGTGCTTCCAGCACTGTGCTGGGGACAGCAGGCAGCACTGGGGCTGGTGAGGGGCTGAGCTCCTGCTGCCACCCCATTCCCTGTGTATCCTGGCCTGACATATTGTTGTTATGATTGCTATGGAAATAATTTCAATATGTTTTGCAGCTCTGAGATTCTGTGTCTTGCATTGTTTGGCTGGAAAGCTGCTTGACTGGTTTTGGAGGGTGGCTGTACATGCACAAATACTAGCTGATTTTTTTTTTTGTGGTGGAAAGTAGGAGATTCACAGCATGGTTTTAATTAGAACTGCTCATTTAGTCTTTCATTGCAGTGTGTTCTTTAGTTGAAAGATAATTTAATTTTCTTTGTTTTGGAAGATTTTCGTGCTTGTCTGTGTGAAATGTCTTTATTTACTGTGCCTCATTGTGCTTTGTGCATAGCTTTGATTAAGGAGAGTGAAAAACAAAACTTCCCTGGGCTGTATTATTTTCTACCTGCTGTGGCTTTTAATACAGTCTCACTGGTATATATGTACCAAGTGTCTGCATTTCTAGGACAAAATCACCAGAGAAAATTGGCAAAGCATGCAGGGTTACATTTAGCTTTAAAACTCTTACTGACTTGAACAGGAATAGCATGTCTGAAAGTTGTGATGTGCTGAAGAAGTGTAACTGGTATGGGTCAGTTTGGTTTTTCATCCTGGAGAAGTCCACAGAAGATACCACTTTTTGATAAAAAGGCAAAACCCCCAAAAAATCCTCCCTCCTCTTGCAGAACTCTGTATTAAGATCTTGTAACACCTCCTCTTCAGTGAAGAGTATTTAGTCTAGTTGTAACACAATGCAGCACGGATCAGTCTTGTTTATATGTACAAGAATATTTAGATAGTGCCTGTCATATCAGAAAAAAAAATAGCTATATAAAATATGTAAATCTCTCCCGTAGGTGCAGGAACTCATAAAATTGCACAGAATATACAGCTGCAAAAAGAAAGAATTCTAGATGGCGTTTTTAAATCAATCCCTAATAATACTGAAATAATTTTCTAAATAGGTTTCAAATTAATTTTCAACCACCTCTTTTGAAGTGATGTTGTTTTCATTATGTGGGCATTATGTGCTGTCGCTCATATTCTGCAACAATATAGTAATCTTTAATATAGACTCAAATATTGTTACTGAATACAGGCTATAGAGTGTTATTGACCACAGACTGGCATGCAGTTATAGAATTGTACAGAAACTCCACCCACAGCTGCAAACTTGAGCTTCCAGGGACAAACAAATTTAGACCACAACTTGCAGGCACATGTGCTATCGTCTAGGTACACAAGTAATCTCAAGCACATGTCCTGAATACATCAAAGCCTCATTTTCTAATCCCTCAAGGTTGTGAGGAAAACCTTAAAATATGTGAACTGTCATGGCCCCACTGCTGGCTCCAAGAGCCCCAGTTGAGATGGAAGCAGGTTGGAGAGGCTTTGCAAAGAGCAAGGCAGTGCAGTGAAAATACTGGAGCTGGGCTATGGCTCTGCAGTTGTGCTGTCCTAAATGAAATCCCTGAAGCTCTTAGCTCAAATGGATTTGACAGGGGTAGTTGCTCTAATCACAAGGCAGCATTAGCCTGGAAGCATATCTATAGTAGTAGATGTTTGTAGGAATATGGTCTGATGAGTAAAAGCATTCTTCTTCCTCCAGTTTGAGTAAAAATAAAGAAAAATATTATGAAATTTGGCCCTTGGGTTCTCAAATTATTATCAAATTATCTTTTCTCTTTTTGTAGTGGAAAAAGGTGTGTAATACATGTTTGAATTGAATGTAAAAAGTGGTCATTAGCAGGAACAGTGCTCAGGATTCTATTTTTATTATGATTTTAGCATGCCATCCAGTTTTGAAACAATGTCAACAGCAAGGCCACTGAAACTGTATGTGATGGTGCTCCAGAATTTCCTGTGTGCTCCAGAGCAGAGGTCAGGAGCACTGCTGGGACTAGGGGGCTTGCTGCAGTCTTTGCAGGAAAATGAGCTGCTCCTTTGTGACACCCTTCTGAGGAAGGGAGGGAGGGGTGAGTAGTCCTATCACGGGCACAGGGAGGGAGGCTGCGGAGGAAGCTGGTCAAGTGTGTTCTGGCCGTGACCACCTTGTGCCCAACCTGTGGTGAGGCTGACTCCAGGACGAGGGTAAAGCAGGCCCCCAAGGTCAGGGTGGAGAAGCCAAAGCACTGAATTTAAGCTGTGGTGGAGCCGACTTTGATCTTTCCCTCTGGGAGGGGAAAGGGCTGCAAAGTACCACTGTCCGAGGCAATGGTCTTGTACCCCTGCTGTGGAAAGCTATGGGCAGCTGCTCCAAATGAAACACCTGATGGTGAAGTGCAGAGCGTTGTGTCTGTAGTGGGCTCTGCCTCTGCAGGGGCCTTCTCCCAAGAGCTCTGCTCCATGTCTCTTCAGGTAAAGTGCAGCGTGTGCCTCACAGCACTGCCCTGGGCTTGTGGGACACTCATGCTTTGAACTGTGGCCTGGACAGGTGGCAGGGGCAAGTCCACATTTTAGGGCTTATTACATGTCTGCTGCTGAGCTAATTGCCTTGGTTTCTCTCTGTAATCAGGGGAAGGCTCATCGGTGTAGACTTTAGTGAGCTATTAATTTTATTCTGATGTGAACATCTGAAGCTGCTTGGGTAAGTCACACCTTCAGAGTGCCTGTCTCATTTTGGTGGCTGTGACGGCAGCCAAGGTGACTAGACCCTGTTGTTGTCCAGCCTGTACGTGTTAGAAGTTAGGTGGGATGAATCACCTGGCTTTTCCCTTTTTCTTTTGACTGGATGTTTTGTGTACAATTGTTTCTAACTGTGCTCAGCAGGCTTTAAGGTCTTACCAGTTTGCCAAGACTGAGATGTACTTCTTAGGTTGGATACCCAGGTGAGGCTTAAGTATGGCTGGAAGGAGCAGTGCGTTTTAAGACCTTGTCATTTCTATCTCTGGCTTGGAATTTGACCCATACTAGAGCCTCGTGTTTGAAGTCAGCAGGTTGATAGAGACACAGTCTTGGGTGTAAAAACACAGGTTCTGATCACCATCACCTTCTCATCATACCTCCCTTCAAAGGAGAAATTGCTACCCTGAGTCAGCATCCTCCTTAATTCCCAGTCATGCACTCACATCCCACTCCATTGACTGCAGCAGGGTGTTGTCCATTTGCAGCAGCAGATAAGCTACTCTATGAGGCGTTTATTGGCAAGTTCTACTATTAATATTTGCAACATTTTACTTGGCTGTCTTACTGGCTTTAAGCAGGGTTGTGGTGTTAGCTTGTCAGTATTCAAGTCAGAAATTCTAGTGCAACAGCTGTTGCTAAATAATGTTATTCAGTGTGACAATATTTAGAATGATTGATTGAAAATAGTCCCTGTATGTTGAGAAAGTGTATTTAGGAGTCTTTCATGCTTATTTTATTTACTTGCAGTTGGAGATCTCAGGCCTTTCAGTTCATTGTTGCCCTTCTGGCAGAGCACCTCATGTTATGTTCATCGGTCTGAGTCTTGTCTGTTCCATCCTTTTGGTTTTTGGAGGGTTTTTTGTTAAAAAAAGAAGTGACATAAACCAATGGCATCATCCTCAAACAGCTCACAGTGTGGAATCCAATCTCTCTAGATTTCTCATAGTTTAATCAGACTGTTCTGGAGGTCAAAACCTTGAATCCGAGCTATAAGGTAGACCTGACCTATTTTTATTGCTGCATTTGAATGCTTTCCATGGAAGACACGCTCTCAGATAAAACTGCAGCATAATCGGAGCTTTTGCACCAGGTGGATCAAAGGTGGTTTGGGGAAGTAGTGTAAGACCAGAAGTGTAAAGTGACCTGGCAGAGCCACAGCCCCTTTCTGCTCTGAGACAGGAGTCATTTTTATGAATCCTGTGCATGTGACAATGACACTTCTTTAGGGTTGAAACAACAGAAGCAGAGAGCCTGTCTAAAGGAACATACACATGCAGATGACACTTCTCTGACTCCAAATAGCAGTGGGGTTGCATTAATCTGGTTTATTCCTCAAGAAACATGGCTGCAAATTGTGCAAGGATTGGAACCAGGGGGCTGCTAGTGCTGTATTTTCATAGTGAAGAAAGGGTTACCTGGCCTTCTGGCACTGTGGTTACTGGCTTTTGTTTTGTGAGGAGGCTGAAGCACAGATTGATTAAACAAAGAAGTCTGGAAATAGGTAAAAAGTTGTTATGATTTTTTTTTTCTGCTCTAATCAAGTCATGATCTGTGATAAAGCAAAAACTCTCTGGCAGGGTTGGAGATGGGAACTTGATCACTCCATGCCCAGCTCACTGCTCCTTCATCTGCTAATGCATCCTTGCTCTGCACTTTTATAAAATGCCTTGAAATGTTTTCCTTCTTTTAATTCATTCCTACATTAAAAAAATAAACCCAGCCAAAAATGGACAGCAGTTCTGTGAAATTTGGAAGCCATCGGTATTCATGTGACTTTCAGAAGAAGCAAGGTTTATTTCAGACATTCAGCCAGCCTCCCTTCCCACTTCCTCCTTTCCCCAAACACAGAAAGCAGTCAGGGCTTGATTCATGGACTGTCTGATTATAATAAGTCTCACTTGGGGCATACAGCTGTATACCATGCTAGTGCACTACATGCTTTTTCTGCCTCCAGCACTGGGTTTTCAGTTCCTGCTCTGTGCTGTGGCTTTTGACTCCAGTGGCTAATTAAATAGCAAAATGTCTCACATAAGATTTCTTTTGGTCTTTTCAAACGAGTGCTTGGCAAATCAGAGAAATTAATAATTGGAAGTATATCTGTAGTAATTTTCATGGCAACAGAACAGTAAGTGCAATATTCGTATTATGAATATAGCTCAGTATTTATAGCTCTCCAAATATTTACAGAGATAAAGCCTTTAAACATAGCCCCAGCTTTCTGTCTTCAGTAGCAGTTTAAATAAATGTCATTTGGATAGAAGTTAAGATTGAGGAGAAAGGCAGCCATTTCTTCTTGTCTAATACTGTCTCACTGGTATCCAAAAATTTTATGCCTGAAACTATGTTGTCCCTGTCCCATATAAGCCAGTGTTCATCTTGATATGCACCTCAAAAGCATTGGCCCCTAATCAGATAACTCCTGTGGGTAGATGGGTGTCCCATTGTCCTCAAATTCGCAAGGGTGAGAATTCGAAGTCATGCAGTTGCTGAAGCATTCGTGAGCCACCGAGTTGAAATGTGGCATTGAGGGTGTGTCTCAGATTGGTGGCGTCACCGAGGGATGCTGGCAGTGGCAGTGTAGCATGGCTGGGATGGGCACTGGTGAAGGGCATCATGCTGACGGCACCTGACACACGCCCGAGGATCCTGGGCCAGCCTGTGCTCACCACAAACGGGAGCGTGCTGGGTGCGAGCAGTGCGTCAGCAGCATGGCGAAAGGCAGGCTCACAAGTATGAGCTTGTCCAGGGTATCTGCCTAAGAACATGTAATAATTCCTTCTACAGAGCTCTTGTGATAATTTATTTTTAACTTGTGCATGTCCATGGGTATGATGGATGCTGAGGGCAAATGTTTTGAGTAGAAACTCAGTAGACTGAGGGGTTGGATAGTTTCAGGGAGGGCACTGTTGTGCTGGACTTACCCCAGATGTGGGTTTATAATCCTTGGAGCGCGATGAGGCAGCAAGGATTACAGGAAGAACATTTCTTTGGTCTTGTGGTAGAAGATATTTTGAGAGCAGTAATGATTTCTCTGTGTCCCAGTGAATAAGGTGCCCAGGACTTAAAAATTCATTCCATTAGTAACTCCTTTTCTGATGGGCATCCCTCTTATGAGTCTAATAGTTTTAGGAGGAGTGTGACATGGGTTGGTTTTTAGGTATGTGTATTTTTGAGGAGGAAAATCCTTCCTAGAAGTCGGGAGCAGTGTCTTGCAGCTGGTTAGACAAGCAGATTTCATGGCTGTGCTGAGAGCTAGCTGCCACGAAGGCTGTTTTTCCCTGGATAGAGACTGAAATTACTTGTGAGCCAGTGACTGAGTGTACAGCGTCTCTATTACATTAAGATTAATAATTCCTCAGTGTATTTGCAGCTGGAAGTTTTATATAGATCTTTATTCATCATGATGTGAACAGCTGCTCTTTTGCTGCTCTGTTGAGTTAAGGTCCAAGTGGCAGCACTAGAAAGTGCCACATAAAACACACTCCTGCTGTTTCCATTCACTGTTCTCCCATCCAGCTCTAGTCCTTGGCCCAGGGTTGGCCCTTTGCAGGAGCAAGCCATCTTAATTTATTTGTGGACCAGCTCTGACTACATTTGGGTCTTAAAACAGTTTGAGTGAATCCAAGGAAAATCACTTTCAGAAAGAAAAAATAAATCCTGAAAGTAGCACAAAAATCTGTAGGAATTCCTGTTACAATTTTATTTTAAGTAAGTGGAGGCCTATGGGGTAGTAACATGTTTCATTGCACAGAGCATAATTTATTCACTTTTTTTGCTTAACTGCATCAGATGAAGTACAGCAAAATTTGTCACAGCCAGAGGGTCACCTCAGCTCCTAAGGAAGTGTTTTATTTTTGAGGGGTTGTTCTGTTTTGCTGTGTTTTACGTTTACATTCTGAAGTCCGTCTGCTCTGGTGTTTTGAGTAAGATGCTCCTCTTTTTTTGGCTTGTGCTCTCATCAGGAGTGTCCCAAGCAGACCAAGTTTAGCACCTGAATACTCACTGATGAAGAGTCTGGAGCTGAGCTGTGCACCTCATCCAAAAACCGGCACCCCCTGTTGCTGCCTGGTTGCTGGCAAAGGGAGGATTTTCCTGGTCATCCTGGTCAGGATGATGTGCCTTGCTCAATCCTAGCTACACGGAAGCCTGTGTCGAGAGATCTGGAAAGAGCAAGGGACACACGGGTAGTATGGCAGTGACTGAAACGTGTACACCTGCAGAGTGTGAGCTTTAAGGTGGAGAGAAACAGCTGGAAAGAGACGGGGATTCTTCAACACACAGAGCAAGGGACATGCCTCAGTGGTTTGTCGGTGCTCTGTTGATGCTGCCTGTCTGCCTCATTGGCACTGCCAGGGCTGCTTGCTCCTTGTGCTGTGGGGACCTGAATCCCCAGAGTGGGGGCTGCCAGCCCCTGCCTGGCTCCTGCTTTGTAGCTCAGGGTACAGGTGCCTGCTCGTGCTCTGCTGCTGCCCTTCAGCATGCAGTACACCCCTGAGCTGCAGGACTGCCCAGCTTCCCTCTGGAGCAGAGGAGTTGAGTGGAGTTCCATAAACCAGTTCCCATGGTATCTGGGGTTTGGGAGAGGAGACTGGAAGGAGAGCTGCTACTGTTCCACTGCCTCAGGGCATCTGAGGTGTGTTTTTTTCTCAGACGTCCCCAAGCAAAAGAGTTCAGGGCCAAACCAGGTCAGAATAGGTAGAGGGAATTTTGTGATGAAGGGGGCAGTCTTTTCCTGACTTTTTCCCAGAGGCGTAGGTTACTGGCTCCCTGAGCCTTCAGCAGCAGGTCCCTGGGCATTTTCAGCCGGGGGCATGGGGCAGGGCAGCTTGGTGGCTGCCCAGGCGAAGGTCGGGCAGGATCTCTGCAGCGCACACCAGAATAGATGCCCTGGTCTCCTGACCTCACCCCCTGTGCCTGCGCTTCACATGACAGTCACTGCCCACAAGATCAGCTTTTCCCTCCTGCTGTTCAAACCCATGATGCAGTGGCTTACGTCTTCCAGTGCTTCTACGTGGGAGATGAAAGTAAATTCTTTTTCTTGAAAATCAGATTGATAACACTATTTTTATGCATGCTCGGTGCTAACAACTGAAATCAATACCCAAAATGTTTGTGCACTTTCTTTGTAGTTTAAACAGCTTGATCTTTGATTTGGTTTTAAAAAATCAGGATGCTGAGCACTCACTGATGATATTTTATTGAGGCTGTCTATTAGGTACACTTTTAAAACATGACAATTTGTTTCATTTTATTATTCATCATGTGCAGTTCCTGCAAAAAAAAAAGAAAGACCTGCTGCTTGAGAAAGTGAGCAATAAAGCTATTTGGTGTGTAGCTCCAAAGCTCTAGCTTAAAGAGACAAGCAGCACTTGTCTTGACTTAAAAATGTCACTATGTTATAGATTTTATTCTGTTTGACCTTATTTGAAAGCATTTCAATTACTTTCCAAAGCATCAATGGGAGTAAAGGGGAAAGAAGACCCCTTACACCAGACTGGGTTGTTAGTCTCCCCAGTGATTCTCACCAGACTGACTTGGGTATTCCTTGAACAGCTCTGGGAATACAAATGGGACAGATGGATGTGTAAGGCATTGCTGAGCATAAGCACTGTGGTACCTGCTGCATGCAGCATGGCCATCAGTTACATGGTCAGATAAGAAAACGTAGTTATTGTTCTGAATATTTTTAGAGGCATAAACGGGTGTATTTACTTGTTGTCTTTATATACCAAACATACAAAAACAGGCACGCACACAAGAAGTATTACTGATATGGATGTTCCCTGTGGCATTTTTTTGGCACATCATTATCATTAAGGAGGCAGCCCTTACGGGCCTCAAGAGTCTCAAGCAGAAGCTGCTGACTACTTTTGAGAGTGAATACTAAGTCCCTGGTCATGCCCTGCTTTGTTATTAGTGGGAGCTCAGCCTTTAATGCATTGGGACAGGCTAAGCCCTAAATTATACCCCAGTGTTCACTTAATATATTTGCAGAAGAGTCTGGGTCTGGAGCAATGCACCACTGTAGGATTCTTGCAGTCCTTTCCTCAAACTCCCAGTAAGTACACTTGAAAGCTATTACATAGTATAGCTCCCTTTCTTCCTGACTGATGTCATGGGTGGTGCAGAGGGTGTATCCGGCTGGTGCGTCCCGTGAGAACAGGACCATTCTTTCGGTGGCCTCCAGGAGCCTCTCCAGTCAGAGGGCTCCTTGTTGTGACAGGTAGCTTTCTGAGCATTTCAACAGATGCTTGGGCATGCCAAAAGCATAAAGCACTTGGAAAGGGAACATGCAGAATATTTCAACTGCGATTCTTAAAATAAATGCCATGGCTTAGATAATAGAAGTTTTCCTCACAGCCTGTAGAATAACCACTGAAGCTGAAATAGCATTTGAGTTAATGGATGTGGCGTTTGCAAAATTTCCTCAAAATTATTAACTGTAGCAAGGCTTGGGAGGGTTTTGCTTTTTTTTTTTCTAGTGCTTATGTTTGAAACACTTCATCTCCTTCTGCTCATCATTCTCCAAGTCTGTTCAATTCCAGTTGGCAGATTTAATAGATGTGTCCCAGGCACACCTTTGGAATCCAGGCAGCCTCAGTATGCTCATGTGTGTGATAAACCTGAGGTCGTCATAGCTCTAGGACTGAATCAGATAGTACCTTGCAGTCAGCTCATGGCTGTGAGGGTGACAGCCCTGTTTCCCTCACACTTTGCTGGCCACTGGAGGAAGATTCCTGCTTTTCAGTGCTGTGGCACCCAGACACATGAAAACATCCAGCCACAGCACACAAGTGCATCTCCTCAGGGAAAGGCTGGGGTTTGCTTTGGCACACTGCACTGAGATGAGCAGCAGCCTACTGGTGAGAATCAAGACATGTTGGTGGGAGATGGTGCTGGGAAAGTGATGATGGAGAGGTGTAGGAATCCCAGGGAAGGCTTGATGCGGTGGCGCAGCCGGTGCAGCCTTTTCACTCGCTCTTGCATAAGACAGTGTAAGGTGACAAAGAGCTTAGCTGTGATCAGTCCTGTTCTGGTGTTAATTACCAGTGACTGCATCGCTTTTGATAGAATTAGAGGAGTGTATAATAGGCCTGCAATTAAGTCTGATTTTGATCTTAGCAGCTTCAGACAATAAAAATGAAAATATTATTTGAGATGAGTTCAAGTATTTTTTAACAGTGTTGCTCAAAGAGGAAAAGAGCAGAGTAGTCAGTGTTGGTCAGAGCAAGCGAATATGACCTATTTTCATTTCAAAACCAATCATTCTTGGCCACACAGTTCTTATCTGCATACTTAAGTTTTTCCTGCATCTTTCCTTAGTACTGAACCAGGTGACTGCTGTATCACTGTCTTCACTTGGGAAGGGAAACTCATTCAGAAACATTGTGCTCCGGGTCCTCTTTTGCAGCTAATTCCTTTTACAGTTTCCACAGCAGGGGAAAGTACACCTCTTTCCACTTGAATCTATGTATTGCCAAGCAAAGCATGCTTGGTAGGAAAGACATATCCTTTACTATGTATGCTGTAGCACCTTTGTCACCCATACTCAGCCACTGGGTTATTAAGAGCTTTGGACTCTGTTACACAGAGAAAAAGATAAAAATAGGATGTCTGACGCATGCATCCCATGTTGCAGGCCAGGAAACTGAATCGCTTTTCCACCTAGTACAGTACCCCAGAGCATACATGGAAAATATGCATGGATATGAACATGCGAGATCTTTCCTCACCAAGAAAAATGCTCAGTCACCCTTTTTTCCCATCCCATTGTACATTGATCTTGTTCAATATTCCCTTTGACTGCTGGCAAATCTAACAGCCTAAAGTACCACAACTCTGCCTTTACTGACACTGCTCCTCACTGTTGAACATGTGACAGTAATATCATTCTCCCATGTTTTGAGAGAACATTCTTACCCAGCTGACAGTAAGCAGGATCTTGCCCATTCTCCAGACATCTGCAGCATGCTGAAAACTCCCAAGGCTCAACACTGTCTGTCAAAGAAATCATGCACTGGGTGCATAACCTAAATTAAGTCATTCACAGTATATGCCCCTTTAAATGTTAATCCTTGCATCACTTTCTCTTATTGCTTCTGTTGGCATACATGATTATGTGACATAATATAAAAGTAAATAATGTGATGCAATGGGTAAAGCTCAAAGGGAAATACAAATTGAAGATCAGATGCCTTGTAAGACATAATATGACATCAAACTGACAGTGATGTGAGTGTGAGGTTTTCTTATTTTGAGAGCAGCAAAATCAAGCATATAGTGATTGCATGAGTCTTTCTGGGTGTTTCTGGCACTAAGGGAGTGAGTAACTTGGGTAATGGATCCAAAGCAAAGCATGGCATGGCTCTAGGACAAGGCCTTTAAAAAAAGCAAACATAAATTTATCTTGAAGATTACAAACCTTAAAAAACAATGCAAAACATGCATCTGAGATCTTATTATTTATTTTCCAGCATGTGAACACTTTTCAGGGGAAGGCAGGTGTGCAAAGCTGAGGGCTATGGGTGTTTGATTGCCTCCTGGTAGGAAACCTGTGGGAAAAGCACAAGCTGAGACACTGCAGTAGGTTACAAAGTATGGCAGCAGCCAAGTTCAGATTTTGAAATAAAGCCTGAAATAGCAGAACCCAATGCAAGACCAACATTTTTGGTCCTCTTTGCCCGTATTCAGTAAAAATATGGGTACCTTGGTGTGCGATTTTGCTTTTGCTGAATTGAGGTTTGAGTTACTCGCTAGTCTATTTTTACATTTTAAGCGGCCTTGTAATTCAATATGTGTTTGTTTTAATTTTACACTCTCCATAAAAAGCATCCTCCATGACGACTGGAGGCAATGCATAGAAATTTATTTGCCTGGCATGTCACACTGTCTTACTTTTCCCCCTGCAAACCCGCATGCTGGTCTTGACCAAAAATACCCCGGGATACCTTGTG
Organism: Coloeus monedula; assembly: GCF_965178545.1. Taxonomy (NCBI): domain Eukaryota; kingdom Metazoa; phylum Chordata; class Aves; order Passeriformes; family Corvidae; genus Coloeus; species Coloeus monedula. The sequence continues at coordinate 63,621,163 of NC_138781.1, read as the reverse complement.
TCTCCTCCGTTACCTAAGCTTTGCTGCTGAGGCTCTGGAAATAGTGAGGTGGGGAAGATCAGCCTGGGACAAATCCAGGTCACTCTGCCAGCCCTGCTCACACACACCATTGGAATTAATGAGCAGCCAGGGCTGTCATGTGGGGGGACAGAGTGGTGATGAGGAGGACAGTGGCTTCCCTGTGGCCACTGGCTGTAGCAGGAGCACACCTGCAATCACTGACCTGTAGCTCAAGCTGCATGTCTGTCTCTGGGGGAGAAAGCCAGAAATCCCTCTTTTTGCAGTACAGTGCTGATGTGTGTGTTAGGGGCCATAGGAGTGGGTGTTCCATATGGAGCTGGAGGGAGGTTCATAGCCCATGGCACCCTGCTAAAGGTAGTATACAGGCATGGCTCTGCTTTTCTCTCTCCGTTGTTTTGCTGATAGTGCAGATTTTCAAACTGCCACTAATGTGTTTTAAGTTTGACAATGCTGGTATGGAACCCCCATATCATATCATATCAATCATATCATGTCACAACCCTCTGGCTCTGAGCTGCCTTTGTATGGTGTCTCAGGAATGCAGAGCTGATAAAATAGCGTAGTACTAGAAATGAGCCTTGTCCTCCTTCTATCCCTGTAACCTTCCAGCATCCACATGCCTTAGGTAAGGATATAAAAATTGCCGCACCAAATCAAGCAAACTAAAATGCTTCTGTTCTCCCCTTGGCTTTTCTGACCAAAGTGTGGGGTGAAAAATTTACGGTATGCCTGATTAGTGATGGCAGATGTATCTAGGCTCATCGTCCTTCCTTGCTCATGCACTGGTCACTGGGGTACCTGAAACTTTGCCGCTATGAATTGCTGTTGCCATTCAGCATGTTTGATAGTAGAGGGAGGGCTTTGGGCCTGTTAGCACCCACCAGAATTTAGCAGGGCTTAAGGAGTAAAAATGATTCAATATCTTTGTTTTTAATAGCATTCCTGCTATCAGATGGTAAAATACCCTAAAGAGGTAACATGAAATTGTTTTGTAAGATTTCAGGAGAGTGAAAACAGAAAAAAACCAAATAAAACCAGCATTTGATACATAAGTTTCACCACTTGCTTTCAGCTTTATTTAACTTTGAGCTTGCATGTACCATAAAACTAGTGTTGCTCCTCACCAAATTATGATAAATTTTGATCTGTCATACTCAGTGATGGTGAATAACTCATGCCCAAAACGACCTGAACCATTCACAGAGGAGCATAAACCTACAACAAAGTGAACAGGTTTGCTCTAGGGTAGGTCATCTCCTGGGACAGTGCACCTTCCCAACGTTCCTCTCTCCTGTAGTTGCTCCATCCTCCCTTCCCTTGAGACAAGGCTTCACCACTAACCCCTGCAAGATAACTGTTTTTGTGAGACTCATTTCCTAATGTCAGGTGGCAGCCACAAGTGGGACTTTGGGGACTCCACAGCAGTGGGAACCCTGAGTAGCTTCTACAGGTTATGGTGCGGATGAGGTCAGGCTCTGGTTCCTCCACAGCCTGTGGCAGAAATAACTATTGTTGTCATCAGAGCAGTCACTGTAACATGGATGAGGTTCAAGGCAGGCCCAAGAGCTTCAATGAGATTTTTGTGCGATTATAACAAGAATGTGACACACATGGTTAGCTACTAATCATGTGTATGTGATCTGTCTCCATACTGTCCCAGGAGGTATTTACTAGCATAAAAATCAGCTAGTGAGGGGACGGGTCACAAGCAGCAGAGTGCTGCTGCATGAAGGGTGTCCTAGGAAGCATGGGGATGGATGAGCTGTGTCCTTTCCACTTGCAGACTCCGTCAGTTTGCCTCCCTCAGTACTTTGAAAGAACATAGAGTTCATTGTGGTTTTTTGCAGAACACTGCAGCAGAATTTATGCAAAGTTTTCTGTGGATGTAGCAAGAGTACTCAAAAGCTCAGCCCATCTAAAGTGCCTCAGGTCCTTTAGGATAATGAGACATTTTGTGAGTGCACCTTTTTATTGTACCAATATTACATTACAGGAAAAATGGAGGGGGGGAACTTAACACATAGCACCTGTCACAAGTTCTCTCCTTGAATTAGGCTCTCCCGCTTATAAAAATTTAATTGATTCCTAGCAGTTTATGTGCTTGGTGCTCAGTGGGCGTTTTCTGTTCTCTTGCCAGCTCCATGGTTACTTAGAAAGCGAGCCGCTCACGCTGCAGCTGTTCATTGGGACTGCAGACGACCGCCTGCTGCGACCCCATGCCTTCTACCAGGTTCACCGGATCACCGGCAAGACCGTGTCCACCACCAGCCATGAAACAATACTTTCCAACACCAAAGTCCTGGAAATTCCACTTCTTCCAGAGAACAACATGAGAGCAATGTAAGACCAAGCACCAGATCTGACTCCTAGAAATTTCCTCTTGGTCACCTCACTTAATTTCTCTGGTGTTTGTTTGGTTTTTTTTTTTGTATACAATTTTTCTTACCCTATCTTTTTTTTTCCCCTAAATTTCTCTCTGTAATAGTAGGTTTTTACAACTTTGCTGAGACAAATTGCCCCTAATCAGCTTAACAGCAAAATGAACTAAACAAATATTTGTGACAACTGATTTGCTTTCATTCTAGAGTTTCAGCCAATGTGCTTATTTGCCATTTAAAATAAGTATCTCGGTTACTGAGCTGTAAATATCTCCTACCTCAGCTCCTGCATTTAGTTTCTAAATATGACACCTGTTGCTCCTATACGCACTAGCACAAGGAACAGAGCTGATTAAAATTTATCTTTTGATGTCAAAGGAAACTCTTAGAGAGCATTTCCAAGTACCCTCGTGGTTTTTCTGTGACAAATAAAACCACTCATTTCTCATATAATAAAACTCAGCATTTTTCATGGCACTTAGTTCTAGACGATCTGCTTCTAAACAAGAAGAGTTACCTCTGAGAACCTTTGTTCAAAGGTGATGCAGTTTACAGATTGAGTTGTTAAACTGGACTGTTTAGTGCTATGCAGAAAAGCAAGCATGGATGTCTTAGGATCTCTGAGTTATCTGAGTGATAATTAAGTGCCCTGTAGGCCCATTAAACATCTGTAAACATCATTACAGGATGGTATATAATGGCTAAAATAGCCTTCTGTGTAAGTGACGTACATGAGACCTTCCACATTATTTAATCCTGTCCTCTCTGTCCCCCTCCCTCAAATCAACCTAGCCCTTATCTGAGTTGTCTCCCTCCTCATTCAAATCATCCTAACCCTTATGTGAGGTGTCTGCCTTGGGAGGAATTTGTGTGCTTGCATGCAAGTCCAGCTCTTGGTGTGTGTGTGTGTAAATATAAATGTATTCATATTTATATACAGATGCACGCACCTTTGTGTGTATATATAGGAAGATAGAAAGCAAGCAAGAAATCCTGACCTCCACCAAACCACATACCATGGGAAAATTACGATTTCACTCCCTTTTTATTCATACAGCTTTCCATGCCTTAACGAAGTGGAAAATGGTATCAGACACCTGAAGTCCTTCTGCACATAGTGGTTATTAGAACCTGGTTTGCAGTGTCATGTACAACACGCCCTGGAGTGCCTCATGTAAATAAAAGAGTCAGAATATGCTTAGCTGCATTGCCAGCTGGGCTTAGAGTGATCACTCAAGACCTGAGAACCTCTCTCAGTGCATTGTGTTAAAAGTCATGACAAGCCTGCAAAAATACTGGCCCTGTTTGCTGCCATCGTAAGTTCATGGGGCTACATTAGGATTAAGGAAATGTCACCAATTTGTACCCACACATATTTATCTGGCCCTTTATTTATCCAGTTTGAATCAAATTTTTGGTCATCTAGGGACATCATTACCATTTCATTCATCTATCTCCCTAAAATAAAGGTAAGTTACACAGTTTGGGAGCCAAGCTGAATATTTTTGTGGTGTGAGTGTGAGACTGTAGCACAGCTCACTCAAGAATCACAAATAATGCTTTGGCATATATAAACCTTACATGTCAGTAGTCTAAAACTTCATGTAGCGCTAACAATGAATTGAAATTTGGAGCCAAGGACTTTCCTCACACTTTGTGTGTTCAGGCCTGATTCAGTGAAACACCAGAGCTCATCTGCACATTTAAACTTTTGCACATTTAGCTGTTCCTATTGACTTCAGATTTAATGTCCATGACTTTACAAGCTTGAATTTAAGTACTTTTTCTCCTCTGAACTTTGGGTGTGAATTGTATGTTACTAATTACTCTGTTTAATTTACAAGTGTTGCTATAGGAGAGACAATATTGAGAAATGCACTGTTTCTTCCATATCTTATGGATCTTTGCATAGAATTTTGACATGGGTACAAATACTCTGTAATTCTTACAGCTTCACCTGCTAATATGCATTGTTGAGAAGCTTTATTACTTTCATTAGTTTCTTTGATCATATCAGCAAGGGCATTTTTTAATTCTGAAGTCCATACTTGAGAATAAATGCAGATCAAAACCGTGCTGCCATAGTGCTTGTTTGCAGTTTGCTTCAGAACAGAGCTTCAAAGGTCTGGAGGGGGAATTAAACTCTTTGAATACAAAATAAAATCAACTATGCATATTCAGTGTAATAAAATGCCAGACACCAGTACCCAGAAGAAATTGCCATGTAGGCTTTGTAGTCATGGCCAAGGCAGAGGTATTTTTGCAGTGGGTTTTCGAGTGCGTATGTTTATATGTCTTTTGTTCTGGGAATTTCTTTGTTGAAATATTCTTTGACAAAAATCCTGACTTGTAAATCATCCAAGAGAAAACCAAAGTTAAAAAAAATGAGAGTGAGGTCAGAAATGGTAGTAGTTGTATCTGATGAAAAGCACATTTTTCCCTAATGTGGTGGGAGGACTCTGAGTTTAGTTTTTTTCATGCAGAGCTTCAGCTCAGCCCTCAGCTTGGGAGTATTTCCAACTCATTGAAATACAAACAAATTGACAGTAGAACTGACCTCGGGGAGAGCTGTGCTCATTAATAAGCATTTTCAGGACTTTGCCCTAGATTGAAAATCATGTCAGATTTTTCTCCAAATTAGCTGTAATGAGTAAAATTGTTAGTAGCCTGGAATTCTAGGTTAGTAACAGTTTCTGCACTGCTGTCACATCCCATTGACTTCTCTAGTCTCACTGTTTCTTTGGGCTTTGGTTAATCTTTAAGTACAATCCTTACAGAATGTGTTGGGGAGGACGGATCTTTTAGATTTTCTTCCTCTGGGAACTGCGATAACATCTTAAATTTGTGTGCTTAACAGCAGCCACTACCTGCTGCTACAGATAGCCCCAACTCAGCTGCTTGTGAGTGCAAGTACTAGAGTAAACAAAGTCTGCTGCGTTCAGCCTGATCATTGAGTTGTGCCTGATGCAGGTTTTTAAGAAGAGCATGCAGGAGAGAGGGAAGATACTGCAAACTTTTGTCTTCCTGAAGTCTTCTTGAAGTGAATTGAATTGCCCTGTGTTTCCTTTTGGATAGCATCGACTGTGCTGGGATATTAAAGCTCCGAAACTCTGACATTGAGCTGCGCAAGGGAGAGACAGACATCGGTCGGAAGAACACACGTGTGCGTCTGGTCTTCAGGGTTCATATCCCACAAGCCAATGGCAGGACCCTCTCCTTGCAAGTAGCTTCCAACCCCATTGAGTGCTGTAAGTAGCAACAAACATCCTCCTCTTGCTGGGTATTATCAGAAAATCTTTTGATCAGTAAGGTTGAAAAAGACATCTAAGATCATTGAGTCCATGGTTAACTCAGCACTGCCATGTCCACACAGCTTTTGAACAGTTTTTAACACTTCCACCACATATGCAGTCTTTATCCACACCAACATGCTCTACATTGGTTTTGCTGTACCTGTCTAGTTAGTGAACTTTAATCTGCTTTCCAAAAGTACGTGGTTTATATTGCAAACAGAGTACCTCTGTCTTAGGAAAAAATGTGTAGCTTTGTGCATTGAGTGCTGTAGAAAAATACATACTTACAAGTAAAGAGCAATTAAACTAATAGCAGACCTGGGAGTGACAGAGCCTTTTGTTTTGGTGACTCCTTATCATAAAGGTAACTGCTGTAGAAGTTTCAGAAAACACCTCTTGTGTCCTATTCACTCTGTCTCCCCCATCATAAAGCAAAAACCAGCAAACAGAACCCCAGCCCCTTTGACAAGGAGCGAGCAATATACTAGAGCTGACACGCTGGCACAAGCTGCCTGCAGCTTCAGAAAACCTCCAGAAACCAGGTTTCTGCACCTTTTTTTCTGCACCTTCTGGGGCTCTTTAAATGAACAGACTGTATTTTATCAGATACACTGGAGCACTCTTCAAAGATACCTATATCATGTTTGCTCTGTAAGCCTCATCAGCCTCCCCCATACAAAACAAAACCTATCTGCTTTGTGTAGCTTTAGCACTCCAGTGTAAGTGGTGGAAGCTGAATTTCAGTCTAACTCCCAATGCTAATTTGATTTGCTGGATGGACGGAAACAATTTTTTAAGGTTTTGTTGAATTCCATCCACAAAGTGGATCTTTCTGATGATGCCAGAGAAGGGAGGAAATTTAACATCTGGCAGGTATATGGGGGGTGAGCTCTGGCAGAGGGAATGGGGAGGAAAACCTGACCATCCCTAGCTCCATTCGTGCTAGAGGGCAAAGCAAAAAATGTGAGGAGTCATGGTTTCATCCTGCAGTTGAAGTTTATGAGAGCTTTCAGTTGCTACATAGCAGGATAAGTTGCTACATAGCAGGATAAGGCACAATTTGAATCTATCCTGAACTGGTCTGTGCAAAGGTGCCAAGGTCAGGGAGCCACTAAATGTGAAGCTGATTGGATTTGAGTGTGTAATGAGCCAAAGCATGGCACATGCCCACTGAAAGAAGCAGAAAACAGGAGAAAAAGTAAGTGCTAGTGTTATTTCCAGTGCAGAATGTGGAATAAGCTGGTGCCAAAAACTTCATATATTTCTTAGTGCATGTGACACCAGAAGGAACCATATAATCTGGATAAAATGCCACATTGTCCCTTGAAGCAGCACTCTCTTCATGTCCCAGTTGAAGGGGGATAAAATTTGTGCCACAAGAATACCAGGTTCAGTTTACATGGGTTCATGAGTGCTTTGGCACTCAGGTTCTTTTGGAAATACACTCTCTGAAGTGTGAGCTGCTGCTGGATCACAAGGGCCATGGCTGCTGCTGATGCTGCTGCTGCTGTGAGACAGTTGGCAGAATTGACAGTAGGGTGTATACTGACTGAAACAAATTTTGGACATGCATGATCACCTTGTCATGTGTGCCTTGTGAACACACAGCATATATGCTAGAGTGAGAGAAAATGATTTAAGATAAATGAGTTTCCATAAAAATACACTTTCTGATATAGTACATATCAAGCTGAGTTTTAAAACACTTGGCCTTTTTGAGTATTTTGAATCTGTACTGCTGTTTAACACTATTGTTTACAATCAAAGTACTTGAAAATGAACCATGTTTCCTGTAAACCTTGTGACCTTTCTTTGTTTCTGTATCAAACTCAGCTTATCTTACGAGGGTAAGCATTAAGTTACTTACTAATGTAGTTCTTACTTTTTTGTGTGTTTGTGGTTGCCTTTTTTTTTTTTTTTAATGTTCTTTATAACTCTCCAGCTCAGAGATCTGCCCAAGAACTGCCTCTGGTGGAGAAGCAAAGTACCGACAGCTTTCCTGTTACTGGAGGGAAAAAAATGGTACTGACTGGTCATAACTTTCTGCAAGACTCCAAAGTCATCTTTGTGGAGAAAGCGCCAGGTATGTCTTTTCAATCTAGACTCCAGTCTGCCTTCCCCCCCACCTCATCTGTGTCAAATGATGAAAGCACAAATATGGTAATGACAGTTTCTTCTGCAAGTAATATGTTTTCCATGTCACTGGGCAAAGCTGTGGAAAGGATCTGAGCCGTGCCTAATGCTGAGGTTTCACACTGTGGCAACTGTAGTTACAGGTAGACAATAGAGACATTAAAAGTCAACCTTTGGCATTTGTTTATTTTTATTTACTTGCTAGTCATGAGTGTAGCAGGCAGGACCTGTGAGAGGGGTTCGAAATCTCCGGTGCCGTGTCCCCCTAAAGCCTGCAATACAGTGCATCTTTTTAAACATTTCTGTCATTTGTGGTGTGCGTGCACCTGTGTTTCCTGTGGCTTTTTCGAGGCACTGGCTGAGCAGGACTTGGAGCACACACAATCATTTGAAGGACAGGTTTACCTTGAGAACTGAGGGAAGGACTGAACACAACTTCCCCCTAACCCAGCACTGCTCCTGTGGTGCTGTGGTGATGCAACTGGTTCTGCTGGAGAACAGTCACAGGCCAGGCTGAAGCAGGGAAAATGGCATGGAGTGGGAGCTGGAGCTGGGGCAGGATATGCCTGGAGGAGTGGTGGATCACAGGGTGACAGTGATGTGTGTGAATGCCCTCTGCGGGAATAGGCAGTGGGAGTGGAGCTGCGAGTCAAAGTCAGACTCTGAAACGAGACTGTTAAGGATAGTTTTGAGTCTTGTTTTGGAAAGGGTTTCCCTGGCGCTGGCACAAGCTATGAATTCCTCAGCTGCCGACTGAACCCCCCACCCCCACCCCGAACTTAAAACAGTCTTGGGCACTCCTCAGGCCGCCTGCACCGGCTTTGACGCTGTGCCTGTTTAACCGCATGTGTCCACAGAGTTCCCACGCTGTTCTCCTGCCCACAGCCCCTACCGGCACCACAGGAACTCAGGCTGTGGGGCAGGGTGGCAGGGAGAGCAGGGGAGGCTCTAGAGGCAAAGACACCCAAGTCTTTGGGCTCAGCAAGCTCAGGACAATAGCAGAAGACTCCCCTGAAATTCCCCAACAGAGTCCTGCATTGATAAGGTTTAAGTTGCCAGAAGCACGTGGGCAGAGGCAGTGCCCTGGCTTCTTGGGGAGAGCCAGTTGGCACATTCCTGTGAACCCCAACCACTGCAGCACACACAGTGGGGACATGGCTGTGACATCAGCAGAAACATGCTTTTTGTTTCTTAAGACAGTTAAAAAAGAAAGGAAAAAAGGTGGTATTGCAATTTAAAAAACCTGAATTCTGCTTTCTGTGTTCCCCCTGGGGGGGGGGGGAGGAGAAAGTTAACGTCTACTTTATTTATATTTAAACTTCCTTTGCTGCACAGAACTGGGTTAGTGTGACATGTCAGGAGTCCTCGATCTGTCTCATTACAAGAAAGAAACCACATTAAAGGATGCCTTCCTTAATACTTATTTCCTTTCCTCTTCCGTTTTTGAGTTGGAAAATTTGAAGTATTGCATTCCAAAGGATGTGGAATTGTGATGGTGATACTGTTTGCCCACAGCAGGTACCACAGCGTGGATCTGAACACTGTTTCCCTGCTCCTATATTCCTATACTACATTAGGTACACGAAAAGCAGGATATTCACTATATAGCTTTCAATTACAGTATTTAAGGTCCTGCCTGTTTTTAGTAGTCTCACCGTAGGTTTGTTTCAGGGTAGTATAGCCTGCAGGGGCTGAGCCCTCAGAGTCAGAGTGTAGCACCTCCAGGAGCTGCAATAATTGTGTCAGTAGAAATGACACACAAAAAGCAAAGCTGCTGGCTGATCTTGGCTGAGCAATTTTTAAAGCTTCCATGGTTTGTGTGCTGTGCCGCCTCACACAGCTCGATGCATCAGAAGCAAACAAGAGCGCTGTATCATTGCCTTAGTGGCAGACTACTCTGGCTGGATTTTTGAACAGTCACTGTATTTAATGTCAAATGAACAAGCATTAGCAGCCTTCACTTTTGTAAATCAGCACAGGGTGTTTCTTTCCCTTTCAGCTCTTGAACGTCAGTGAAAGTAGGTCAAGAGAAGGAACACCAGCATAGTTTCTCTTTCTCTTAGAGAGCTGGTTATGAACTTCTGTGATTAGCTGGAGACATTCATTAGTTTTGCTGCTGTTACCACTTTTGTTTTTGAATTTGGAATGCTAATCACGTTCCTAGTAGGTAGCAGCCAAACACAGCTATTACAGAGTAATAGATCAAAGTAATAGATCATTGTGCTCGTAAAGAGAATATATCTTTTGTATAAAATTTAAATATTGTACTGTGTCAACTCATGTCTTCAGTCCTTACTCAGGCAGAGTCCCCAAGCTGGGAGGCAGTCTCCTGGAGCTTGTCTAATTCCTCCTAGTCTGCATACTTAATTGGATAATGCAGGGAGTTTGAGAACACTTTTTGTTTGCCCTTTTTTTCCCCTAGCTTTCTCTAAATCTGCTGAGTGCATTGTGGTCTGCTGAATGTTTTTCCAAGCATGAGTCCCAGGCTTTCAGTCTTCAAGGGCTAGCCCTCAGCTGTTGTAGTCTCTGGAGGAATGGCATTATCCTGGCCTCCTTTGGTGGGGGAGTCAGTCTGAGCAGTGACTCATACAAGAGGGAATCCCTGAAGAATGATCAAATCAATCTTTCTGCTGGGGCAGCAGTGGCTTCCTGCTTTCAGCTTAACCCCTTACTAGCTGCTGTTCAGCCAAGAAGCATATGAAACAGAGCAAAACAAACTTTGCAGCCCTGTGACTCTGTGTCTCACACAGGGAGAATGAGGCATCCAGGGGGTGAAGGCACAGCACACTGAAAGGACCACGGGAGAACCGCTGTGAGGACCTTCTCTGGAAGGAGAATGCCTCATGGTGAGGTCAGGCAGAAGGCACCCCTTTGGATAAATAATGAGCGTTCAGAAGTGGATCAAATTTGCTCAAGAGTCTACAGTACTGTAAAAAAGTTCTTACGTGTTGATGTGAGGCCTTATTTTGGCAATATTCTGTTGCTTGTACCTCACACCATATTTTCCAGTGATGATCAATGGTGTAAAATGACCATCAAAGAAACCTAGCAGTAGTGAAAATGTGAATGTTAAATGTACTTTGAGAGGTTCACTCTTTTGAATTCAGAATTTCCTTAGACTAGGGAGTCCCACAATGATTTTGTTTCTTGAAAATTACACTAATAACTTTTTTTCTTATCTCCTTTCACTTTCTATCTCTCTTTGTAGTCATGCATTTCTCTTCCTGAGGTTCAAAAGTGTCTTGTGTGTGTCATGCCATGTTGGGGACAGCCAACACCTGTCTGTTTTTCTCTGGAAGAATTAGTACTTTGTAAAATATTGAAAAGTCTGCAACTCCTTACTGGCAAGGGCCCTTGATGTCCGTTGGCTGGGGTTTGCTGTGGCAGCAAGGTGTGCATTTTAGTTACAGAAATAGGTGAAGTTGGTGTTTGTTAGCTATGGCAGGAAGTGTTTGGCTAGGAGTGAGAAAATGCTTCCTGTTAGCACCTGCATCTGCATGAATGATGATATGGAATTATAACAAAAGACTGATTTAGTTACTCAAAATTTTAAAACTTTTTATGTCATTTGTAGATTATAAATGTATGGGGAGCAAAAGTCTTGAGGGAAGTTCAGAAAATGCAGAGATGCTTGGAAAGTGTGTTTTAGGGATTGCATATCTATCAGCTAGTTTTTTTTGGTAACGTTTTCTACAAACACTCTGTTTTCAAAGCTAGTTTTTTAAAGGTAATGTGAGTTACTGAATACAAGCAGCACAAAAGCCTAACTAGCCAAAATGACCAGACTGCTGGCTCTTAGTATGTCAGATTATGATTAGTGATCTATAAAACTGATCACTGCTGTGAAAAAATCCTGGTTTTCTTCCCTTGGTTCACAAAATGTATCCTGTAAATGATGAGTGAAAGCTCAGTGATGAAACACAAACCCAGGATCCCAAGGAACAAAGCATAGGAAAATTATGGGTATGCTGTGGTACAGGTAAATTATGGCTTATAGTTCCTGGCATGCTGTAGGATGTTTTGGGATAGAAAGAGTATTTTGGGTATTAGAAAAAGTCTTGTATAGAAATCTGAAAGAGTTAATCTACCCTGAAAATCTCTCCTTGCTCAAAAATTGCTCCTTGCTCCTGTAGCTTTTAACACTGGAACTAGCTCAAGTATTTCCAGACTTCACGGATTTGGCCAAGTCTGGACATACCTAAGAGATCAGGTTAAACTGATGAAATCTTTCTAATCAATTTGTGATCTATTGGCAGAAATGGTCATTTGGTGTACTGTTATTAATTATCATTGGGTTGCACTGCCACTACTTAAGTCAGAGCTCCAAACCCAGTTCTTTGCTTTTGTGCTTAGTTACGAGAGCTTAAGGCAAGGATTTTAAAGAGCAAAAAGGCAGAAATGTAACACCCAACTTCACTATGGGATTGGTTTCTCAAATAACATGACTTTGGTACTTTGACTCTGGGCTGTTAATGTTGAGGTTCATTTTGTCCTGGTCAAAGGCTGTGTCTAAGCTTCCCTGTAATAAATGCCCCTCCCTGAAGATGCATCACTCTCTTTGATGGACATCTGTAGAATTCACAATTTGTAATGCTGTATCTCTGAGTAACTCCAGACTTACAGACTTCAATGGTTTTGAACGAGTTGTTAATTACTCAGACTTCAACAGTAATCCTGGCACCTACACACTTCAGTAACCTAATTGCATAATATCCTCAGCTATTGTGCCCAAAGCCTTTGACACTCAAAGTTCCTGAAAGAGAAATAAACAGTGTGTAAGCAACATTTCTTCCTGGGATTTTTCTTTTTGAATATTTTCAAACAATTAGGAAGCTTTTCAGATTTAGTTACTGCTTCAAATCCTTCATTCTGCTCTTGTTTTTATTTTGTTAAATGGATTTTTCTGTCAAAACTGTTCCTCCTCTCTGCTGAACAGGTTTTGCTCTTAGAACATGAAGGTGTTGATGTGTAATAGTTATAACTAGAGCAGATGAAAGATAACTGGGTGAAATCACCAATTTAATTTTTTTTTGTATATATGCCAAAGGAAATCATAGCTTTCTGTAAGTATTTCAGATGGGAAAACTTAACAGTTTGCCTCCTCTTAGACGTGTGGTCAAGCTCAGTCAGCTGAATTTTTGCACAAGGTAAATGCAATACGAAAAAGAAGGAAACTGGATGAATTTAAGTGTCCACTCCAGCATTTCACAGCTTTTTTGTTCCTCTCAAATTTTCCTGTCTCTGGCAAAGATCAGAATTAATCAGTTGCTGCCTTAAGGTACAATTGTCAGTCTTATAAATTCAGTTCTGTTTCCCACATGTTGTGTGAGCAGAATTTATCTTGTCATATGGCAGGTAACTCAAACACAGTCTTTTAGCTTCAGGAGAACTTACAAAAAGTTCTGGAAAGTGATATGTTGATGAAGCATTTGAGTGGCATGTGAATGGAACTGATGCATTGAGGAAGCATGTGGGCTTTTTGGTTTGACTCAGATACACTGTGGAGCTTAGGGTTTGGAGTCTGTTTTGACGTGATGTGATGTGATGGTGAGATGGGTGACCTGAGTCTTGGCAGAGGTCCACTTGGTAAAAGATCTTACATTCTCAGAGATCTTTCCATTGCTCTTTCCATTGCCAGTAGCAGTTTGGGGGGCAACTGGCCAAAAAGGGGTCATGTTTCACGCTGGTAATCATACTGTAGCTCACATAATAAATAAGCAAGTGGCAAAACTCCCCTTCCCCCTCTAGTCAGATAGACAGATACTACTTAATTTTGTCTTTATCTGTCTGTTTATCCAAGTTCAGGACACACGTTCCAGTTGGCAGTGAGCAATTGCACTCTGACTCACGCACAGTGAGGTTAAAAATTCGGGAAACTAGATAAACTGGAAACTTCAAAGGCATACAACTTGGGAGCATGGAGTTCATGTAAAGGTCACCTGAACCTAGATCCTAGAGATGTATTGATAGCTGAAGGGGTTTCTGGCCACTGCCCAGAAATAGATATCCTTGGGCAAATTGTGTCATCAGATGCTGGAGTCATTTGATGGTGGAACCCTTTCACGCACACCGAGGAGTAGTGATGCAGCTTGTAGGAAATGTCAGCACGTTTCAGTTTTTCCTGGCTGTTTAGTCTAGGGAATGGTGAAGACAGAGCGGGACAGCAGCCATACACATGAGATGGTGTCAGCAGCAGCAAGTCTCATCCAGGGTGTTGCTCTCACCGTGAAGAATGAGATCAATCAATCACAGATACTTACTGTGGACAACAAAGAAATAAGGAATAACCATATGGTCTCAAAAGTCACTTGTGTGAGTAATCCTGTAAATTTTTTATTATTACAGAAAGTGCAGTTGAATGCTTCAAGTTTATTCTTTCATGTCTTCCAGACTAAGTGTCTTCAAGCAGCTGTATCTGTGCAATCAAAGCTTTGTCTCTGAACTTTTACAACTAGCACAAGATTTCAAATAGTTTTTACTGTTACTGTTCCAGTAGGACTGTCTGTCCAAACACACAGGAATTCGCAGCCTTTACAAGAAAGCTGAGAGTCTAATGAAGCGATCAGTGCCTAAATACAGTGGGGGAAACAAGTACAGTTGGGTTGACCTTGGCTGGCTACCAGGTGCCCACCAAGTGGCTCTCTCACTCCCCCTCCTCAACAGGACAGGGGGGAGAAAATAAGATGAAAAAGCTCATGGGTCAAGATAAAGACAAGGAGATTGCATATCAGTTACTGTCACAGGCAAAATGGGCTCCACTTGGGGAAAATAATTTATTGCTAATTAAAAATAGAGTAGGATAGTGAAAAACAAAGGTAAAACTGAAAACCACCTTTACCCCTGCCTCCCTTCCCAAGCTCAACTTCACTCCTTCATTCTCAGCTTCTATTTCCTCCCCCTGAGTGGCACAGAGGGTCAGGGAATGGAGGCTTTGGTCAGTCCATAACAACTCCTCTTTACCATTCCTTCCTTCCCATGCTGTTCTCTTGCTCCAGTGTGGGGTCCTCCCATGGCAGACAGTCCTTCATGTACTGCTTCAGCGTGAGTCTTCTCCATGAGGTTCCATCTTTCAGGAACAGCTTGCTTCAGCATGGGTCCCCTGCAGCCATCATTCCTGTTAGAAAACCTGGTTCTGCCTGGGCTCCCCTTCAGAGGCTGCAGCTCCTGTCAGGAGTGTGGGCTCTGACTGGCTGCATGTGGATCTCTGCTCTGGTGTGGTTGTCTCAGTGGGCTGCAGGGGCACAGCTGCCTCACCATGGTCATCACGACAGGCTGACGGAAAATCTCTGTTCTGGCCGCTGGAGCACCTCCTCCCCCTTCTTCACTGTTGTGGGGGTCTGCAGGGGTGTGTTCCTCTCACTTATTCTCACTCCTCTCTCACAGCTGCTGCAGTTTTTTTCCCCTTCTTAAGTATGTTGGCAGCCATAGCTTTGCTGATGGGCTCAGGTTTGGCTGACTCAGGGTCCATCTTGGAGCCATCAGGAACTGGTTCTGTCAGACATGGGGGTAACTTCTGGAATCTTCTCCACCCCTGCAGCCCAACCACTAGCCAGACCTTGCTATGTAAACCAATAAAAGGGGATACCTTTGAAGTACTTAGTTTTTGGAGGGAATGCCTACCTCTTTTGGGAAAGGACAACTTGTCTCCTGTTGCTTTCCTGACATCATTAAGAATTGGTTCATGTCTCAGATGGGTATCACAGGAAAAGTGGGGAGAGCTGGGGGAAGAGGAGCATCTTCCTTTTAGGTCTGTTAAGGAAGTAAGATTACACCTTCAATGTGGAAGAAAATACAATGACATTTAAGAGAGGAATAGAGAGATAAATTGTTTCCAACATGTGCCTTGTTGCTGGGATGGTGATGTCAAGGCAGAAAATCAAAAGATTGGAGGAGGGATCTCTAAGATTCTTGGACCTTCTTGGACAAGAGAAACAAGAAAAGGGACATGAGGGGGACAATGAGATGGAAAAAAATAAAAATGCTGTTCAAAAGTATCTGCCAAAAAGTCACAAAGAGTTGCCATAATGAGATGTTTCTGGGAGTTGGGAAGTTGTGGTCATGCAGTTGAAGAGTTTGTGTCTCAAAAAATAAAGAAGAAGATTTGAAAGCATTTGGATCAAATTTACATCTTAAGATGAGAAATAACTAGAAGTAGCTATAATACAGGTGGTGGTGTTGGCATCCAGCACAGAAGTAGAGGAAAAGAATTGTTCATGGAAGAAAAATTTGGAACTTGATTTAAACTGGCTGTGAGGTTCGTTACTCCAATAGTCTGAGAAAATACAAGACAGATTAGACTGAAGAAGATGGACCAGGAATATGTTACTCAGTTTCAGCTGCAGAGACACAGGTTCAGCCTACTAGAGTTTCCCAGAGGAAAGTAAAATTGTGAAGACAAGGAGATGATGTGAATGTAATCAAAACCACAGTGAAGTGCTGTCATGACTGCCGGTGGGTGACTGTGCTGGGTGTGCTTTGTTTGACCTGCCTGCCCTAGAGAGATTTTTCAGGGATGTCAAGCTGCAGTTTTACTTGGAAGTTGTGCGTCTTAGACCTGGAATTACTCTAAATTAATAAATAAAACCCTCAGACCAACGATAATTTGAATAGGGGGAGGTGCCAGAGAGCACAAATTGCACAACCAGCTTCCATTCTGCTGAAAATAGTATCTGGCAGGTCTTTCCAATGGTTTTGGCTCAAAATGAACCCCGATCTGTCAGTTGTCAGCACTGTGCCTCTTTTTAATTACCTGGGCTAAAATTACAGTTCATTTGCAAACACTGGAACTCAGAATAATTACATCTGTTAGACATGCTGTGGTGAAAGGCAGCTAAAAATCCTGACCATTCAGGCAAAGTGAGTCCCTCAGCTTTTGGCTTGCCCAGCTGAGCAGCCAGAGAGGAAGTACGTGCCTGGCACAGATTCCAAAGTACCGTAAGATCCCTTTTGTGCTGGATTTTTACACCTGGTCGCTGCATGGCATTCTTATTGTTAATTCAAGGTAAAGAAGAGAGAAAAAGTAGCTCAAGAGTATCACACTGATGGCGGACACACCTAAGTCTGCATGGTACTCAGCTCAATACTGCAAAAATGTATAGCTGAAGGAGTGGACAAAATACATATGTTGCAAAAATGCTTATGAGGACACACCAACAAATACAGCACCTTTGATGTGGAAATAAAAATAGGTCAGTTATGCCTGAGCCCTGCCGCGCATGGACAGAGGCATGCCAGAAGGCATGCCAGGGATGGGGAGTAAAGCTGTGGGGAAGTCTCTGTAGCAGGCCAGTAGGCTCTGAGGAGGGCAGAAGTACAGCTGGGGGACTTCCTGGCATGGAAGAGGAAAATAAAGTAAGTGAAAACCAGACCAGCTGTGTGGTCTCATAGCAAAAGTAGTGTAAGAGCAAAGAGTGGAGATGAGGGTGGCTGGAGAGGCAATCAGGGACAACATACTGGGCAGTAGGCAGGCCATGGCACCAACAGGAGCGGCAGCAGGAGGTAGAGCTGCTCTGAAGGTTGCTCTGGGACGAGGAGGCATCTCGCTGCTCACAGATCCCTAAGAGGCTGAGATCTCAGGAGAGCTAAGTGCTACTGAGGAGATCAAAAGAAAGGTCCTGGCCACTTACAATTCATATACTTACTCTCTGCTAGCACACACTGTATTTCTGAATGTTTTATTGCTCTCTTGCCCCATCTTCCCTGTACATCCCATGTCAGACTGCTTGGCTGGTGTGGTTCCTCCTTAGTGCCTGATCCCTGTAAATGTCTTTAAGGTGTACGCCAGTGTGTCAGCAAGGCATAGAATTCCACCCACTTGGTGGAATCCTCTTCACTTGCTGGTGTCCAGCCGGGGAAATGTTGTTCACAGCTGGACACCTGTAAGACCAGCTGAGAAAAGTGCCCTGACTGCTTGTGGCATCCCCAGATCCAAAAGGCTTCTGCCCCTGCAAAATCTGGCATTAGTATATCCATGCCAACCCATGAGCACCAGCTGGTGAGATGGTGCCAGTGGGTCATGCCCAGGACTGGCATGGGGGTTTCTGTCCTCTAGGCATCAGAGCTTCCTCCTCGCCTCTTTCATTGCCAGTCCAGCTTGCACTTCTCCTAGAAGCCGATGGCATCTCTGCAGAGAACTGGGTAACTCTTAAGTCTGAATGATGAGACTTTGCCATAGGTTCTTCATCCTCTTCTTTGCACAGAAATCTGTCCATTCCTTCTGAACATCTTCACAGATCAGTCATCTCAGTGTCATGAGGGTACTCACCAGGGAAGAAGGGTAGCAGTGCAAGTTGAAAGTTTCCAAATTCTTCATTCCTTGGGGATTTAAATATGCATTGTTAAGGCCAAACAGGAGGGTAGACAGCCTTTGCAGAGCACCTCAAAGTGACGCTGCATTGCAGCTGTGCCCTGCCTGTTGTGGACATGTTAAAGTAATCTGGGCTATAACACAGTAATTATTGTTCAGGGTAATCTCACAATTCATTAAGTAGTGGGTTCCTTTGGGAGGGTAGGGCTTGTTTCACCATTTTACTTGGAGTATATGAATGTAAATACAGATTTACAGTGCAGCCAGTGCAGTCAAACTCTGTTGAAGCGCAGACTGGAAGAATATAAAATGTACCCTGTGTATAGGCAGTGAAATCCTAGGTAATGTTTATTCTTATCATATCTCAAGTGAACACAGGTCCACTAAAGAATATAGACTGTTTTAACCTCTTGTAGTAAAGTGGAATCACTTAAAATATATCTAAACGCTCCCAACATGCCTGTTTTATAGCAACAAGATTTAAGTGGTTTCCAGATGTTATACCCTCCTGAGTTTCCAAGCTTAGTTTTTTTTGTGTTTGTATATTCTTCCTCCTTTCTGCAATCCATCAGTTTGGGAAGTTATGCTGGTGGTTTGATTGTTTTGAGCTTGAAAACCCCTGACACTGTGCTTGCAGTTCCCTGGGATACAAAGGTAAATCCAGCCCTAGAAACCCCAAGGGATCTCTCTGGATGGGCAGTGATGAGGAGAAGATGCTACAAAAATGTCTTTGGAAAGTCTTTACAGCTCTTTGTGTTGCTCTCCCATGAGGACAATCTGTATGTCATGGTCTGCAAGGCTCTATGTGTGTATAACTGATGCTGCTAGATTTGCACAACTACTTTTTAGCCCTGCTTCTGTGTTAACACAGACCTTTACAGTGCCTTTTTATGTGGAAATCTTGTAGCTGGGTGTGGTGGGGAAGCCGCTTGGTGACTCATACTGCAGGGAATTCCCTGATGAATTAGAGTATTTTTACTTCTGGACTTGTGCACAGTTTCCTTCAACGCTGGAGTAAGTGGCCGATAAGAGCAGGCTACAAAGGCCCATTCACCATTCAGCTACCCCATGTTAAAACAGGGTGTTTGTGCTTAGCAGAGCTGAAAAATCCACCCCCCATAATGCGTAGGTTCACAGCATTTTCGTCATTAGCAATCCCAGGTGCTCCAAGTGTCACAGCGATGAAGAAAACAAGGCAGGAGTGGATGGTGGTGAAGCACACACAGAGCTGGGATGGCTATAAATAACAGGGATCAGTCTGTAAATGTCAGGCTTCCTGACAAACCTGGTGTCTTCAGCTGGCAGTAGTGCTGATCGCCACCTGTCAGCACAGTGTCCAGCCTGTGCAGAATGGGTGGGAGCAGCTTCTCCTTCCCCCAGCACTGCCATGCTCCTGTGCTGCCTCTTTGGAGGAGGTGGGATTTGTGGGTCATTCATCCAGCCCGTGCACGGTTCCACCGTGAAGCTTTGGCTCTCTCGGGTTAGTGGCTGTTGCTACTGGCAGCGAGCGAGCTGAGCACTCCACCGGGGACTCTGCAGGGCTCCTGCCCTACCCTTCTGTGCATGGATGTTTTGGGTTTATTTCCATTTGGTAAAAAAACCCTCACAAAACATAAGAAACCAGTATAATACCTTGACCCAACTTTTTTAGCTATATAAAGAGCTGTCTTTCTCTTCAAAATATTGCACTATAAATCTTAAAAACGCCAAAACAAAGCCAGGCATTTGGTTTGGAGAAGACACTTCTTATTACTTGGTAAAAGTAAATAGTGAAATGAAAGGGAATGAAATAAGACCTTTGGAAAAGCCGTTTTCTCCCTTTTCCTTTGTGCCTCCTCCTCCTCTCCTTCCTCTCCTGACTCCATCTCTCCCCCTCCCTGTATAACAACTGCCCATTTGGGTACGGTAATTCCAGAGAGCAAACTTTAACGGGAATGCCTGAAATGTGTCTGCTTCAGCTTTGTGTTATGTCTGTAATTTGAATTATTTGCATTTTGGAAAGGTATAAATTGCTCTGGTGTACTTGGGTTGGCTGGTGGCCAGGAGGGAGTTGCCTCGGGCCCAGACCAGGCGCGTTGCTGCAGATGTGGCAGGCGTACAATGGAAACTTTTGTGGGCGAGCAGCCCTCACTCCTCCAGCACACGCTGACAGGAGGCGGCATCCCGCCTGCTCGCCAGGCTCCCCGGCAGATGGGCACTGGGGCAAAACCATTTTCTCCAGCATAGGCAGACTATCTTGAGGCTTAGGGCTCCCACAAATGATTCCAAAGCCATTATTCCTTTTTTTTTTTATTTTTTTTTAATTTCAGCTGAACTGTTTAAACCTGCAAAACATGTTTACTGTAAAAGGTTGACGTAGTGGTCTAAGGTTTCCCTCCTGGAGCCGGTCCCAGTCCGTGGGCGTTGAGATTTCCCTCTTGGTTCACCAGACGTAATATGAGGAATTGTCTTTCTTTCTCTTTTTTTTTTTTTTTTTGGTCTCTTGCTTCATAACAACTTTTCCTCCCTGTGTTTTTGTTAAATGAAATGTCACTAGCTGTTAATGAGTTGTCTATTCCCTACTTCTTCCCTATCTTCCCATTCCCCTCAGTTGCTGATGGTCTGGACATTCCCAAGGGAATTTCTTGGAGCAAAACCCGTATTGTTCTTACTAGCTTCCAAAGACAAGCCATGGCTCTGGATTTTTATTTTCCTAATAGTTAGATCACAGCATCTAAAATATTTCTGAAGAAACTCCTTTTGTCATCATAAAAATTTCAAAAATGCTTAAAGGCAATGCTGCGTGAAATAATTGAAAGATTAGCTGGAGATGGAGTAATATTGAATTTTACTGAGATATCAGCAGGAAACCTGAATCAGATCATTCATCTTGCAAAGCACAAATTACACATAGCAAAAAACCTGAACTTCTGGTAATCCGTTTACAAAGGCAAATTTAACACATGTTAACTACTAGTCTGGACGTCTGGAGGTTTAAAAAAAACAACCCAGCAAACCCCTTCCAAAGCAGTTCCTACACTTCAAAAAAATGTGTGATTGTGTCAGTGTTGTGTTGCTTTTATAACTGATTGAATTAATTAGGGGCAGGGAGGGAGGGCTACAGGGGCTGGAGAAGGAGGCTGCTCCCAGACAGGGGATGTGTCCTGGCTTGCCGAATTTTGGTCAGGTTTTTTCTACTGACAGCCCAGGGGAAGCATCTGTTGGATAAATTGTGAAGTGATCGCCAGTCCTCCCAAGAAGCCTACTTCAATTCTGGCACTCTCCAAAGGCATCATTAAGGAGACTCAAGCGCAGTCTGGCTGCTCCTTCTCTCCCTGCAGCTGAACGTGGCAGTACCAATTAAAGGGATTCCTTTTCCAGAGTCACAAGTTAAAATGTGGGAAGACACTGAGGGTAGATCTGCTAATTGTTTTCCTGTGGAATGACCTGCCAAATCCACTGTGGTATTTGTGCTGTAGCCTTCATGTTGTCCTTCTTTCCATACATTAAAAAGAAAGGGGTTTTGGACATTAAAAACAATCACCAGGGATAGTTCTTCAGCAGCGTTCCTTTCACAGTAGGACAGCTGTACACAAAAATACTATTTACAGACATTTGTAATAAATCAGGCAGTTCTAAATGCGTCACCTCCATCCTGGCCATGAAAGCAAAGAGAAAAGAAAAAGTGCATTCACTCTTTTACCTTTAAGAGAGCTGTTTTTCTAAGACAGGCCCACATCCATGCGATGAAGTTCAAAATAGCCAATATTTGCGTGTCCCAATGCTGCAATAAATGTACAAAAGAGATGACATGAAGTCTCAGTTTCCCCTTATTTCAGTAGCATCTGACAGTGGTGGGACTTGTGAAGCTGCATGTGTCTCTGCTGCCTGGCTTATCCAGCACTCTGCTTATGGCCTTTCATTTGTGTTTTTTTAGGCCTTCAGAATGGAAACCTTACATTCTGTATTATTTTTCTTGTTTCTTTCCTATTGAGGTTTGAAGATGCACGGAAATAACTTGTCCAGTGATTTCTGTATCAGTAATGTGCAGGAAAAATGACCAGACACAGCCAGTTTCTTCCAAAAGACATGTTGCCAGAAAAAGTTATAGATGTGGCTTAAATCTATGTTTGCTTGAAAACAGAAATTCAGTAAATTTGGAGGACCCAACATACCACTAAAAGCAGCTCCAGAAGTGGGACCACTGTAGCTGAACTAAACCAACTTCAAAATGGAGTCTAAAGCTGTCTGTAAAGCCTATGGCCTTGCCTTTTGACCCAAGCAGCAGAATTATGACAAGCCAGACTAGGAGTATATTAAAATCAAATCCTGCATGGCTGAGTAGCTTCCTTAATACTACCTTTTGTTTTGTATTGTTTAATATTAGTATTGAATATGACTTGCAGCATAGTGGTCAAAAGGCATCATAGTATTGTTTCTGAAAGTTCAGCGAGCTGAGATGTAAAACAGTTTCATATTTTGTCCAGGCTAATGGCAGAGCAAACTCACAGTGGATCTCCCCCATCACGGTATCATGCATTCTGGATTGTGGTTCTTCCCTTCAGACAATATGAAGGGACTCCTGTCACAGGTTACCCAGATGGTCTCTTAGCTGGGCAACATTTTGGGCAGTGCGTTGTGAGAACTCCTTTTCATATATGCAGTGCCCCTTCGAAGAGATTGTTTTTGCAAAAGTTGTTCCTTTCTTGGCTTGGGAGAGGAAGAAAGGACAGAACTAGATATCTTTTTCTTTTGTCTTTTAGATGGTCACCATGTGTGGGAAATGGAAGCCAAAACCGACAAAGAAATGTGCAAGCCAGTAAGTCTGCCTTAAATATTTTAACATCAAGATGAACAACATATATTGCCTTCTCCAGCACTGTTACTAAAGAGGGATTTCCAAGGCTTTGGCACTGAAACAGAACAAGTACTTAGGCCTCCCCTCCTGGAAATCTTTCCTTATGTGAGCATGGGGTAAAAAGCCTTCACTGGAAGCTCTCCCAAAAGTAGGAGAGACTATTTGGAAAATATTTTTTCATTGTCCAGGATGGGCCAGTTCCATCTGCTCATCTTTTGTCTTGCTGGGTCAGTTCTTTCCGCTGCTCCCAAAGCAATTTCTGATCATTTTCCTTGGCTTTCATCTATCTTCGGCAGAGGAAACATGAGTCCCCCTCACAGGAGATCAGCCCCACGTTGGAGAAGTGTGGCTCCCTCAGCCATGACTCTTAAGTGGGAAGTACATCCACTATTCCACGTCTGCAGAAATATGCAATCCTTGCAAACCTGCAGGCAAACAATTTAAAGATCTCGGCTGAATTCAGGCCAAATGCTAAGAAGAGCATTCCGTTACTCTTTCAAAAAGTGCCAAGGGAGATTTTGATGGTCATAGCAGATTCACTGTGCATATGTGTAAGCTGATGCCCTAGAAGCTAAGTCATTCCTTAGCCCTGTGCTGGAGCATTTGGTTTCTGACAGTGGAGGATCATCTACACATTCTCCAGCCCTTTTTCGTGTTGCACTAGATGTTCTTGCAACAGTGAATCTCCCATCCACAGAAGCTAGCATGCTTAAAATTTCCTGAGTTGTTATACGAAAAAATATTGCTCTGTGGAAAATGGAAATATTTGAGTAATGCTGTCCCTAATGCCTTTCAGAGGAAATTTTGTTAGGTTCAGATATATCAGGGATGACCTGCCAACCAAGCCATTGTGCTTTCTCTTGCTGGGTTAGAGACCACAATTTGATTGTGGTCCCAGATTCTTCACAGAGGCAGGATGGATAGAGCCTTGCCTATATGCAGTATCATATTTGCTGTCCAAAGGGAAGAAGTGAAGGCTAGTGATTTTGTAAAGATCTGAGCCATGCTAAGATAATTTCCCTACATTTAGAATCCTTGGCATGGACACTGGGGCTGGTGGGAAGCCATCCTTGCCCCACAAAGCCCACCAGTTTCCCTTCATAGAGTGTTTCTCCTTGTATGCCTGGGCACCTCCTTCTTGGGGTTAGCTTTTCAATACTATTGTACAGCTCAACTGCCTTAGTCATGCCTTGACTTCCTGATTTGTTGCTTTTGCAGAATTCATTGGTGGTTGAGATACCGCCTTTCCGCAATCAGAGAATTACCAGCCCTGTTCAGGTCAACTTCTATGTCTGCAACGGGAAAAGAAAGAGAAGCCAGTACCAGCTTTTCACCTATCTTCCTGCTAATGGTAACAAAACAAATTACTTACCTCTGCTAGTAAAAGTGAGAGATAATGATGATACATGGTTCTGATAATTCTTTAGTAATTTGAGTATTCTGGATTTATACCTGGTGCTATGAGAGTGAGAATAAATCCAGGAGAGCTGCCTTTGTCTCTGCTGCCCACACAAGAGACTGCCTCTGCAGATTATTTCCATTTGCATTGGTGGCAGAGACCTGTTGAAACAAGGACTTTTGCTTTTGGGAGCTGAAGAGCCACAGCACGAATTCACATGTTTGTGAAGGCACTGAGCTCTCTGCTAAGGTGCTGTCAACCCTTGGTCTGACTTTCTAACCCCAGAGGGTAAATTGCATTTGAATAACATTTCAGAATTCACACCACAACATTTTAAGCATGCTGGGCTCTGAGCTGGAGGTGGTGTGTGGATTCTCCTTGCAGTCATCTCACACCTTGCTGCCTTGCACAGAGTGAAAATTGAGGTGGACAATGTGGGTAGAGATCAGAGTGCGCCATGTAAAATGCTTTATGGATGAGAAATGTTCAGAAACATGTGCCAGTATTTTTTTTTGAGCTTATATTGGTACCTGTGAAGTGACAATAAAGTCACTCATGATAGCTGAATTCCAAGCAGGCTTATATGAAAATTTTAATAGCTAGTAAATTTAGAGGGGGTTTTTTATTATTATTTGAAATGGCTCTTATTCTGAGAACACTCTTAGGGGGAAAGTAGGAAAAGAAGGGTGGTTGTTTTGTTGTTGTTTTGGAAGGAAGAGGAATTAGAAAAAATTATTAGGTTATGCTTTATTGCAGACTTTCCAAGCAAAAATAATCCTTCTATGGGAAATATCCACAAATCAATATTCAAGTCATGTCACATGACATGAAGAGACATGCTAAATTTTTGTAGGTGAAATCCCATAAAGTACACATTTGGAATTTCACCCAGTTAGCATGCGTGCACTTTTATCGGGACTTAAATTTAAACTAGGAGTACAGGAAACCTGACATGGCAACGGAGTGCTTATTGCATATGTTCCGTGTAGCTATGCTTCACTGAATCAGCCTACTTATGCAAACTTCATCCTCAGTGGGGATGTCTGTGTATATTTAAAGACTGTTCATCTCTTAAATTGGAAAGAAAAAGAGTTGTTATTCTCTTTCACAACACTTTTCAGCAACAAAAATCAGTTGTAGAGGCAATTGGGTATTGCCTTGTCACCCAAGTTACCCTCATAAATATTTCAGATTCAGGCCTCTTGTTAACTGCTGTTTATTAAGCAGCATCTTCCCTCCAGCCTTTACATAGGCCCTTTTTTACCATTGTATTCTAAACCCTGGGAACAGTGTGCACTCCTGCAGAGTTGGTTTATGCTATCACCATTCTGTCTTTGAAACGTTTGATGTGAAGAGATGGGTGTATATACCTAGTGACAACAGGGAACCAGCCTAGGCTTTATTCTGCAAAGACATCTTTAATTATGGTAATTGTTGAAAACTTTAGGAATCTTGTTTAGTCTGTTGTATCAATTTAAACTCAAGTGAAATCTTTTCATTTCAGTGTAAGGAAACCTGAAAAAAAAATGTAACACCAGGGTAGGGTAAAGGAAAGCAGGTATTCCTAGTAAATATTCCTTCCATTCCTGTTTGGTTCTCCACTCACGTTCTCTTAATACATATGTATATGTGTGCATATAGGTAATTGAAAAGCATATTGCAGCCTCTCCTGTAACAGTGGTAAAAGTGAATGTGCTTCTGCAATCATCAGAATTAGTAGTATAGTATGTTTTTATGTTTTTATTATGCTTGTGTTGTAATGCCTGTGTTACAGCTGTAAGGTTTTGCCCTTATGTGGCTGGTACTTTTTTCCATCATTCCTTTCAAAGATAGATACAATCACCTCAGCTATGTATTTAGGAACCATGTACAGTGACTGAATCAGTCGTTTATGTTGCTGTATTTCTAGAAGTCATTTTAGGCTTTATTTGATTTCAGTCACAACATTCTTTTACTGTTTAAAGACATTGTAGAAAACCGAAGTTTAGCTCATGAAGAAAAAAATACCTGAGTCAAGAACTACTGGGTGGTCAGTGTAAAAAAATGTGGATGAGATAAGCATGATTTTGGCCCAGGTAATACTTTGTCTGTTGTTTAAACCAGTCCCACAAACAGAGAAGGTGTAGGGTTTTGACACGCAAATGTCAGAGTGATCATTAAGTGTAAGATGTGGTTTTACACAAATGAGATGGTATCCTTTAAGCTGCTTCTCCTTCTGTGCTTTAGGACTACAAATGCTACATTTCAGTGCTTACTGTAGTTTTGCAGGTATTTCTGTGGGAGGGAGCTTTTAAAAGCTTCATGATGCACATCAGACATATATTTTACAGCTCAACTGGACTGTGCCAAAGCAAAATACTGAATATGGAGTAAAGCTTCAATATTGTGTGAGCCCCTGGCTGTGGTCCTGGGGTGGGTGTGGGCACACACAGAGCAGTGGGAGAGCCATGGGCTCGCTGTGCAGCTCCCACCCCCACCACAAGGCAGTAGGTGTTCTTTCCTGTAGCTCCTATTTCTCCTCATTCCCTAGGGGAAAACAGCCAGTGGATCCAGGGACACGTGACCTCACTCATCCCACCTCCCATGAATGGTCCTATAGCGTCTCCATGGAGTACAGCTCTGTGACATGCAGCCAGCACAAGCTGCCATCTTCAGCAGTGTTATTTCGCCGCCACAGGGCTTCTCCCATGCTGCGGAGATGTGGCAGGACTGTACCTTCCCTCAGTTAGCTCAAGTGTTTCACAGAGCAGGGACTTACTTGATGAAGATGAGTTCCTGCTTCAGAAATAAAAAAACTGCTGTAAAAATGAAAATCTTACTGCTCTGTAAATGGAAAGTTTAAATAACAAAACAAAACAGAAAGTAGATGCTTCACAAAAGGAGCCAAGGTCTTGAAAACAGAAACAGTCTTTGGCTTGGGATAGACTGTAAACCTAAGTACTCATAATCCACTTTTAATTGAAATTTTGATTTACTGTTCTGCTAAATTTGAGCAACTCCTGAATCCTGTGTTAGCCTATATTGTACAGAAATGACTGTAATGTCATTTTTTTAGTATTACTTCAAACGCATCACTGGGCAGTTGCGTATCAGTTTTGTCCTGGAGCCTGCAGGCTGTAGGCTCTTGAGACTCCTCCACAGACATGCCTGGTGCAGAAATATAAGTAGTTTCCATACCATTCTGGCACAGGTGAATTCCCGCAGTTCATATGGTAAGTACTGATACATTTTGCATTGCCACATCCCATCAGAATTTGAGGAGGAAGGCTCTGGACCAGACACTGCAGTCAGGAGCGCGAGCAGAGCACAATGAGCTGAGCCTTGGATGTTCAGCTTTTAAAGCGCCTCTGCTGCTGCAGCTCTGTGCAGGGGGACTCTGCAGCTCCATTATGTGCAGCAGAACATTTTGGAAAACCCTTGGCAAACACTGCACTTACGAACCTTACCCTCTAGAAGAATGCTTTGTTTCAATTTCTGTTCATGACTGTGTATCATTTTGCTTCTATGAATTTATTATATCATTGGCGCATATATGCATTTGAAACAGGGGGAACAGTCTTCTGAAATCACCAGATGTAAGCAGTAGCATTTCAGGGTTAAACTAACCTGGAGAGTCTGAAGAAGCGCACAGGCGTGTATGCTGTGGTTCCAAATCCTGTGTTTTCATCTGCTAAGAAAGCTGAAGAAGTTTTCCTGCTCAGAAGACTTTAAACAATGAATGATAAGGATTAGATGTGTGACTGTTTTGATTTCTTTTAAGTAGGTACAAAAAATAGAGGAAATGTGTTCAAGAACTTATTTTTACAGATAGGAGCGAGTGTTCTCTGTGTTTTCTGTTATCCAACAAGTATTGATATCAAGAATGTTGAACACAGGAAGGATTTTCTTTGAATTTTATTTAGAAAAGTAGTGATATTTGACTAACCAAAGACAGTCTAGATTGTCTAAGAAATATTTAATAAAAAGGAAAAAGGAAAGTTGATGTGCTTTTTTTACTGGAATGAAAAATACGCTTTTGCAAAGAGTTGATGATAAAGTATTTCCAGTTTCTGTTTCTGTCAGGCTTCTTAACTGTCAAAGCATTATTAAAAGATCATTTCATTGCTTCTAATATTTATTAAAATGGTATTGATATTCTGGGTAACTTTTACTTTGAGATGTGTTTCACTACCCACAGGACCAGATTTCCAACTGCACAGCCTTCACTCACAGAGCCAGCTTTTCTGCAATTCCTTTTCCTCCCTGCAGTCATCTGCACAAGTCTCCGAGGTGTTGAGCTCCTCTGAAAACCTGGCCACAGTGACTTGGTGGGGATGGAAGTCCTTTGAATCTGTGGGTGTGGAGTTGTGCTGAGAGCCTGCCTGTGGTGACTAGGTGTGCCTTAATATTGTGGTTTACAGTCCAGTGGCACAAAAGTTAAGCTCTTAACATTGTAGAATAGAATCATAAAATATCTCATGTTGGAAGGGACCCATAAGGATCATTAAGTCCAACTCCCCTCTCCTTGCAGGACCACTCCTTGGTGTACATCTGAAAAGGGTGAGCACTGCCCATTGCACATTGTTGTCAGCATCCTCCTGACTTCCTGCCTCTGCTCTAAAATTATCCCCTGCTCACGATACAGATGGGTGCAACAACACTTTTCTCATGGCTGCATTGAGCAGCCATGTCTCTGTTTCACCTCAGCTCTTCCACCCACACTTCACTCTCTAAGTTAAAAGATTACATCAGCCCCCGTAGCAGAAAACTACAAAATGAGGATGCAAAGCATTGCCACTGTAATGTGACACAGCATGTGGCTTGTGCTGATTGTCTCCTGACACCTCTCACCTCTCAGTATTTGTTGAATTTTCCTGCTTGAGGTTGGCAAAATTATTAGCCTAGTCCTTTATGCAAAACGATGGTGATGTGGGCTCTGCTGGGGGAGTAGGGCCAAATGCAGGGCCTGTGTTGTGAAGGGACCGTAACCGGTGGCTGGTGCAGTATGACCACAGCAGCACCTCGACAAGGGGACTGAGCATAGCTTAGTCGGGCCTGGAGCCTCGGACGTGCTGGAGGTGTTTCCATCCCCCAGGAGCAGCTGGACTGCTGCAAAGCCAGCACATGGCAGGACAGGGCAACAGAAGGGATGGGGTGAAAGGTTGGCCCCAGGGGACTTTATTTTAGGTGAAGATAGGAATCACGGTTACTCATTTCACACTGTACACTGACGCAGGTTATTTAATTTTGGCTACTCAGTGGCTGATTGTTACTTTTGACATTTAGCAGAGTAACTAAAAGCAGGTGAGGTTTTATCAGAGTCCTGTTCTCATTTAAGTCAATCACAAAGTTCATCATTGTCAGGTGCATCAGCCCCTCCACTCCCATCCAGGAGCCACGTGGCGGAGCAGAGGAGGCATGTGTTGCTCTCAACAGCATTCGACTCCCAGGTGCTGAGTACCCACTGGAGCTGCCCATGCTTCATCCATTGCCCACACTTCATCCAAGTGACATCCGTTTTCAGCAGTCAGACAGAGCCTAGCCAGCCACATCTGACCTGCAGACAGTCTGTCTTATCTATATATAGAGGCAGAATGCTGCCTCTCTGTGGTGCTCCATCTTCACCTGGAAGGACAGGAAAAAACATCACCTGTGTGATGTCTCTGAGACAGGCAGGGGTGCACAAACACTATGTAGAAGCCCCTGGCTGTGTCTGACCATCAGCAATGATCACCCATAATAGTTAACTTCCAGTGCATAAAATAATCTTTTGTCAGTACCTCCCTTTTCAAATATTCCCCTTCAGATAAAAAAAACCCAGCCTGTAGTTTTGGTCATTGAACTCCTCTGCATGAGCATTTTAAGGACTCCTTCCCTTGCTTCCCAGTGATTTCACATGCAAGCAGGGGTAAAGTCAGCACTGGTGGTGTAATGTTGTGTATCATCATCAAAAAATACCTCAGCCCAGTGGATTTTAACATGTCTGACACAGATGACTTAGAAAGTCTTGGCCAGTGCAGCCTGGGTGTTGTGCACAGTTAAACCTGCAGCTGAAGGCAGTAGTGGAGCCAGGTGCTGCACCTCACTGGAAGCAGCACTAGAGCAGCCCAAATGAGCATATCACAGGACTTGAATTTCCTATTCAACGTTGTAGGATTTAACAAAGTGTTATGGTGGAAAGTTGCATCTTTTAAGAATTTTCATCTCTTTGTTTTGAATGAAAGCCCATGCATAATCTTCTGTACTAGCACAACCCAAAATGCCCTCTACCTACCTTTTACTTCTCCTCACCTGATTCAGCAGTGCATGCAACAAGCTACCATATATAATCTTCTGTCTCATAAATATGTGTAGAATAACCTAATAGTTTAACAGCTGTTGAAAAGCATTTAGCAAATGAGTTAGCTGGAAAGCACTTCCAAATCAGATAATGACACTGTCCGAGATTATATGGTGAGGTGTATGTGCAAGGCTTCCAACTCTCCCTGGAGCTGTTCTTGTATTAAACTGTACATATTCATCTGAACCTGTAAAAATCTATACACAAAACCCAAAAAGGGCAGGCAGGCATGTTTTAGAGTTACCCTCCTGATGAGCAGCACCAGTAGCAGTGTACTAGCAAGAGAGGGTGAGTTCAGATACTTGTGCAGATACAAATTGCATACACATGTGCTGCCTGCAGTGTCTTGTTAGCAAGAGGCTCCCTTTGTGTCTGAGTCACCATTCTCTGGATTTAGTAACTAGAAGCAAAGCCTTGATAGCAGCTTGACCTTTAAAAATGTTTTGCTTTAATAGGTGCCATGGGAAAAACACCAATTTCAGAGACAGCATCTACGTGGGTCCCTGTAGTTGACTGTCTCACAAGATTCCTGGGACTGAGTGCTCATCCCTTGTCACTGAGATTGCCACTGCTGCACATATGTTGGCAGGGCATTTCAGAAAGTTTTGCTCAGCCACTGCTGCTCGGGTCTTACTGAAGAAGGGATTATGTTTTGTGAGGGCAGCCAGCCCTTTGCCTCTCCCCAACACTGACTGTTCCACAGTCAGAACAAGGGGTGAGGCCTCAAGTATGCTGGATCCAGCCAGTGCTGCAGCAGCAGCCAGGATTTTGTCTTTGCACAAATCCAGAGTGGCTGAACTGTACATGGACATGTGTCCACATCCCTAACTAGTCTCTGGTCAACCAGCAGCAAAGCAGTGACAGGAACTGGGGTGACCTGTGCAGTGTCTTCTGAAGGTGTGTTGCCAGTATCAAAACTGACTGAGAAGGAAGGATTTCAAAGGCACAAACAGCCTTTCAGAGCTCAAGTCAGTAATGGAGATTCAGATACCTAACTCCTCAGCTCTCTTCGAAAGTCTCATCCCAAATTCCTACCAATTGCCAGGCATTTAGTCCAGAAGTTGAAGAAATGTGTGTGTGCACATGATGAAAAAAGTAGTGTTTTGATTTTCGTACTCTTAACTAAAATCTGTGTGCAGGTGCCAAGGAACTACATCATAGTCTGCACCATGAAAGGAAGCTATTTTGTTGGATAGGTTCAATCAAACTTAAGGGTAAAATAAATACATTGTAGTGCCCTAAATGTCTACACTGATAATACTACATGGAAATGGGAATTTGATAGTTAAATGTTAATCAGGATAAACATCTGTTTAATTTATAAGATTTTATTTTTCAGTTCACATATTTTAAAAACATCCCCTCCCACCCCAAAAAAAAAAAGTTTAAAAACCCATCTGGATTGCTAAAGTGCAAAAGCAAACACACTTGTTAGAATTGTCAAAAAATACATATAATTTATTTCTGAGTACTTTCTAACTCCCTTTACTGAATGTGCATGATTTATTATTTTTCTTCTAGGTTTGATATATTAACTTTTTACCTGCTAGAAAGGCCTTTCATTTAAATGTGGGCTTGCAGAACTGGCTGAAATATTTCTCCCAGATTCAGACACACACAGAAGGACCATTGTCTTCCACCGGTGCCTTGGTATGATGTCATAACCCTGATCTCTCTGAGTAGGAAGCTTTGATTTATAGCTAGGGCTGCTGCCAATGTGTGGTTCTCAGAACTTCATATTAAATTAGATGACATAATGACATGAGTTCAGAGTCTAAGAAGGCATCACCAAACCATTGAAAACCAATTAGAAATTAATTTGCTTATCAGACTAATTTAGAACAGTGACCTCTGTCATATTATAATATTCAAAATCGAGGACTGTTTAAAACAGTCTGTCAGCTGACCTAATGTATTGTGAAGTAACAGGCATTTAAAAATTCACTGTACAAACCAAACTTGCATTCTTTTTTACCTTTTTAGGGCAAGGGCCAGATCCTTCAGCACTCTTAAATGAATAATGTTGCTTCTGAGTCTGAGCATACGTAGAAAGAGTATCATCTTTTGTGTTTTCAATTTCACAAATTCTGGCTTCATTGCTGCAGTTTATTATAGGTGAATCTCAGCGGATGGCAAACTCAGTCACAGTTTTTCATTCTAGCCAGCTGAGAGTCTTCAAGACTGGGTGCTACCTCAGCACCACAGAACAGTTTTGAGACAGAACAATTGTTGGTATTTGATATGGCTCTGCTGGATTTAAGAAATGACTGTTTTCACTGAAACTGCATGCAGGTTCTGAACAGCTGTAGGCTTTGCAATTAATCGCCAGCCCAGGCCTGCTGTGTGACTGACTAGGAGTGTCTCTTAGCTGGCAGGGTTATACCAAGTCATTCAAGATTTGAAATATTTGAGCGAGAAGTTAGTTAGGCTAATACTGTTCTCTGTTAAATATTAATCCTGGGAAAATTAACAGTACTGTCTATATCACATTGCACCTCCCTGTGTGAAATACTCACTTGTGGAAGTCAGTGACAATGGAAATAGATGTGTGTTACGGCAGCTAGCTTACCATGCCTTCATGTATAACAGGGCTCAAAACCCCTTTTTCAGTCTTGGGTTTTTAAAGACTTGCAGTCCATCGAGCATGAGTCAGTAGGTAAGTGGTAGTACAAGTACCCAGCTGGCCAGTGAACAGCCTTGTCTGCTGTGTTGTCTTGTGCAGAGGGTTCTCCTGTGGATTGCCCAGGGTTCTCCTGTGCAGAGCCAGGATTTGGACTTGATCCTTGAGGGTCCCTTCCAAGTCAGGGTATTCTATTTTCTTATCTAGGAGAAAATGATGAAGGTGGGCACTAAGGTTTGTATCCTGTTCTAAGTCAGGTGTAGTTGCTCACCCCAGCTGAGCATCTCAGTCCCCAAGAAGTGAGTGAGACAGTGGGTGGGGGTGTGTTAGTTCCTTGTAGCCTCATTACATTGAGTAATGCTGTAGACACTGTGATGGTAAGTGGGTAGCCAGTGAGTACAGTTGCAGGCTGTTCCTACATTGGTTTGGTGAGGTGTGCCTTGAAACACCCATAGCTCTTACTTTGGGTGCTCTAAAGTCCTTTGAAAAGTGGAAGAAAACAGTTGTCCTTTCAAAGAAAGAATATAAGGTGATTCACACCAGCTTTTGACACAATCAGAGTATTTTCAGAACGACCAGATCAGACCCACAGCTAGTTTGAGTTTGCAAATACAAATATTGGCAAAGATTTTTGGCCTTTTTTACTCCGTTTGTTGAAGTTACATAGGCTGGGGAAAAGCAGGTAGCAGGACAGAGTAGCACAAATAAACCATTAACTGATGTAATGTAGCAATTTGTGGTGGTGTGTCCTCCACACACAGTTATTCCTGTCAAATACTAAAGTTGCAATCTGGCCAGAAAGGGGAATGTTAATGTCTTACATTTCTTCTGACGTGCTCAGCTTTACAGGTCTGATTCCACATAACCTGGATCATTAGTAATGGTTTCTTCATGGAAAAAAAAATCCTACAGAACTTCCTTCTCCAAACTGGTACCTCATGAAGACATTTGCAGTTTTTTAAAGGGGGTTGAGGGGCTGCCATCCCAGTTTGCAGGATTCATGCACTCACTCTGCACAGGGTTAATGGCTACGCAACTGGCAAAACACAGAAAAGTCCAATACAAATCCCTTCACCATTTCAGCAGGAATACTTTTTCTGTCTTCCAGTGTGATACTTATTCTAGTGATGAGATTAGCATACAAACAAAATATATGACACTGAGCAAGTGGTGACTTTTTTTATTGTATTGAAAAAACACATTATAAAAGGTAAGGAAGACAGTTCAATTGAACAAGTTCAGGTGACTCTAAGCGTAGGTGCAGGTAATATCTGTCCATTTAAAGACAGTTTGTTTCCCATTACATGAAATAACTGATGCCCAGAAGTATTAGTTCAGAGCAAAACAATGTCAACAGATGTCAAAGAAAATGGAGGTGCCACTTACTCTCATATCCCTCCTTCTTGTTTCCGTCTCTGGCTACCAACCTGCCATTAGCAAACAAGCTACTGTGGCTTACCCTGACTAGTCCTAACCAGTCTCTGTTTTCCCCTCTGAATTTGTAGGCACCAGGAGTGTCTTTGGTTGCTGTCACCATCTCCAAGTGAGTTGTTGGACTAAGAGGTGTGGAATAGAGTCCCTCCCACCCATCAGTCCTTCACCTGGTGCAGAGCAGGACTTACTGGTGATCCTCCATTGGCTGCAGCATGTGTATTTCAGTGTAGCAACATGCAAAAAGAGATTCACAATATTCATGGCCACTAATCAGAGCTCCAAATGGACCCCCATGGCATTGCTTTTGTAAAGAAAAAACTAGGACTGAAGTGACAAAAAAGTGCTTGGCAAACCAGGTAGCAAAGATGTGCTATAGAAGAGCTACAATGAAAAGCCAGCCTGAGATCAGGAACCTGCCTTCTGTAAAGCCTCCAGCCTGCCTGCCACCAGGGCTATAACCCTTCCCTAGGTTATAACAAGTCAGACAACTCCAGGGTTTATTGGAGTTGTATTGCCAGTGATTGAGCTTGGAATTATTTAGCACAGGTGTTTCTATAACAGTGATATATTGGGAAAACTCAGTGCTCAACAACCATCATATTTCCAGCTGTGCTGTGGTTAGTGCTAGCACAGTGAACCTAATATAAAACATGTGAGAATATTTGCTAGCTCAGGAACTTGTTAAAGGTATTTTCTTACAATATCTGAGTTGCTGTGTTTATCTAGGTGCGTTTCTTTGGTCTTGCATTTTCCTAAAGGGTGTGATAGTGGTTTTGTCACTGAACCTGGAATCTGCTTCTCTGCAGCCAAGTGCATTAGTAGCCCTGCTGGCCTGTGTGCAGCACACAAGCTGGTGAAAATAAGATTATGAGAAATCCAATGACAGTCCATCACACCTAACATATTTGTCTTGAGCAGCACCTGTGCATCTGTTACATATATAGACCTGATTTTACTAGGGTGCTAGAAATCTTGAAACAAGTGTTGCAAGCATCTACATGTTAAAGAACATAAAAGGAACAAAGTTAAAAAGGGGCCTGGGGACTGTAAAACAAGGGTAGTGAAGTGCATTCACCACCACCAAAGTCTGTGAGTGTTAAATGAGGTTTTATATGTACAGATGGACACATGTGCATTTAAAGGGGCTCAAAAAGACTCATACACAAACATAATAAATGGCTGGACAATATATAAGGGTTTTGTAAAACACGTGCAAATAAAAATACAGTCAGAGACACTCATGCGACACACGTGTATCTGAGCTGAGTTGTGGAAAGATGTTACATTATTGACTTCATGCCACAATGGGTTGGTTATTGGAATATTCTGAAAAATATTTTCTGGTGTCACCAGAAATTTTTTAGAAAGAAGATAAATGCCACTATGCATCCATACTCAAAATCGTTGTATGCATTAGAGTTGCATCTGTCTAGGAAAAAAATACATCTACAGTCTAGCTTGGCCCTACTATTTGTAATTCTCCTGATAGAGAAAGTGAATAAATTTTACCTGTGCACTCCATCTGTTGTAGGAGAAGCTTCAAAGACACCTCTCTTTGATTTGAGAGAGAAAGCAAATGTTGAAAAGACACTTCAATCTGAGAAAGGATCTTTCTGATTTGAGAAAGCAGCTCTGCATTTGTCATGACTGAGTTGATGCTCACTGACAATCGTTTTTGTTCACATTCTGGTAGTTTTTAGAGACATGACAGCTCATATAGGACATCATTTGAGACAGTGGGTAGAGCAAGCAGAGGTCTAGAACAGGAGTCAGTTTTTCCTGGTAGCCAGAGGCTAACATTTTTTAGGAGCTGGCATTAGCAGAAATTAAATGCAATTATGTAAAAGACTAAATAAATCAGATCATACTCTTTCAAAAATATCCTTATAATTGAAAACTTCTTGTACATAGCACTTTGTCATGTATCTTTGCAACTTTATTTTCATGGAACTTTGAAAGTCCCATCTCTACCTTATGCTCCAGTTTACTGTGTGTACAGGCATTTATCAAATGGGCCATCAGTAGCTGTAGAAATGCAGTAGTCTATCCAAGTTTAAATTCTTGCCTTGATTACTACAAATCCATGGAGCCCTTGGGTCCAAAGCTTCCACTGAAGCACAGCTATTTGCAAATAGATTTTTATAGCACATTAGTGCTGGAGGAGAGTCCAAAGAAAATAGTCCTTTTCAATATTAGAACCAGCTGTGACTTTCTTGTGCTGATGACTCATTCATTTTTTTTTATAGGGTGGGAGAACTAGGCAAAAGACACACAGAGTCTTATTCACGACGTTGTTTGTTTTGCAAAGGGTATCCTAGCCACAAGCCAACTTGATCATACCAATACGCAACTCATGTTTATTTAAAACCTTTTTTCTTTTAACAGTTCCAATTATAAAAACAGAACCCACAGATGACTATGAGCCTGCTCAAACCTGTGGACCAATGAACCAAGGCTTAAGCCCTCTCTCTAAACCGTACTACAGTCAGCAGATCATGATGCCCCCTGATCCTGGTTCGTGCCTCGTGGCTGGCTTTGCCTCCTGTCAGCAGAGAAACGCTGTGATGTCACCTTCTCCCAACGCAAGCCCCAAGCTGCATGACCTTTCCTCCTCTCCTTACAAGTGCATCCCCAACCCGGGCCACAGTCACCTCGGACTTCAGCAGCCCACTGGAGGTGTCCCCACCATACAGGAAGTGCCAAGGTCTATAGTTGTGCACCCAAGCCCCCCCGAGCAATCATCTCACGTCATGCTGCAGCCGCAGGTGAGTCAACATCTGAGCAGTAGCTGTCCCCTTGGTTATCAACAAACACTCTATCCCAACAGTCCCTCTTCTCCAGTTCCATCTGTTACCCAAGAGCCAACCTATTTGCAGTCCTGCAGTCCAACTCACTCATCCATAATGGGTCAACAGCAGCAGCAACTGCCGAAGGTTCACAGAAATGAGTCTCCAACAACCCAACCACTGTCATTGCCAGAGTTGCATGAGGAAAGTAATCATAATTTGGCCCCTATTCCTGTAACGATCAAGCGAGAACCTGAGGAATTGGACCAGATGTACCTGGATGATGGTAAGTCTTCCACAGCATAGGTTTGCATTCACCATGTTGCTCTATCAGGGAGTTCCCTTAACCCCCTCCCCTTCTTTCGAGTCCTGGTGGAAAAAAAGTTCAATTAATAGCCTGGTGGAAAGGTGCGAACTTTGCTTGGATTGTCTTTATATAGGGAAGGACCATTTCATTTCATTTACAATAATGAAACCACATAATCTAAGCATTAAATGTTGTTTGTTAGCATAGAGCTCTAGCTGCATGACCAGTAGTTATGTTGTAATAACCTTAACTGTATGTTCTTGGCTTACGCCCATGCCAGTGACCTGTGGAGCTGCAGTGAAAACATATTTAACATTGTCCCATTCATAATGCAGTGAAACGTCTGATGTGCAAATCTGTTCACTGAAACTAAATGTTAAACTGCTCTACTTCAGTTGAGAAGGTTCAAATTAAAAATGGAGACGTATCTTTCAGCGTCACTTTTCAGTCTCTTTGCATCTGACATTAAGACTACTGCTTTTTCCCGGTTTTATTGCAGCCTTGCTGCTGCTTTTTCCTTTTTTTTTTCTTTTTCTGGTTTTGTCAGATTCTGTATGTGTATATATTCTACATGCACCACTGAATAGTTGAAATGCCGTGATAAACTTGTAAGACGCTAGTTCCCAAATAAAAGGGATAGTATGGAATTCGGTTATGTGACCTTATTGAACTGCGATTTAGCATTTGCTGCTAAGTATCCCAGTAGTATTCTGGACCCTCACCTTAATGCAGGATGTGAATTCCCTTCCAATAGCCACATAACTATATAGCATACCATGCTAGTTGAAGAAGAAATGTCACTTAAACGGCTGCATTGAAACTAACTGGTGCCAAGGAACATCTGAATTTTATTGTCCTTCAGGGAGGATTTAAGGACAAGTCATTGCACTATTTTTTTTTTAAAAAAGGACATTTTGTCATTCTATTTTAAACAGCATGTTACTCACTGAATTAGGATTGCAAATTAATATTCTGGAGCCTGAGTAGCAGCTCTTTGCTTTTAAACTCTAGGAAAATTATTTTTCTTAACAGAAGTTGTTACTGGTTACATGATAGAGAGGTCTCGAGAACTTTTCCTAATTAGGAGTTAATTAAGGTCATTAGTTTTGCACAACACATCTTTTGTGACAAGGTTTTCTTCATACAGTGTGCATTTTTATCACTTACCTATGCGGTAAGAAGCACGATTTCAAAAAGCTAAATGAGAAACATATACAAACCAAAACAAAAAGCCATGCCAGAATTTTGGGTTTGAGAGAAAACAGAATTTATGTAAGGAAAAGAATTTAGATAAATCTAAATATAGTGTATAGCTGCCTTTTGTAGAAAAGCACAAGAAAGG
Source organism: Coloeus monedula (assembly GCF_965178545.1). NCBI lineage: Eukaryota > Metazoa > Chordata > Aves > Passeriformes > Corvidae > Coloeus > Coloeus monedula. The sequence goes on along the minus strand of NC_138781.1, from coordinate 63,581,988 downwards.
GGCAGCTTTTACCTGCTTTACCTCTCAAAAATCCAGCAACCTCTTCTCTGACAGAACCATGAAAGTTGCCTTTGGCTGGTCCCTAGTGGAGAGATGGGACTGTATCTCAGGGATGAAGGGTGAATGAAGTTCCTCAGCCATGTCTTCTGTAGGTTTCTCGTGGAGGAACAGAGGAACTTTGCTACCATGTGGTCTCAGAGAGAGGTTTTAGTTTTTCAGCAATGCTCATTCTCTCTGAAAAAGTGTAAATGGTTTAGCCTTAAACGTCATCTCTGTTCCATCATTCTTCTCTGGGCACACATACACACCAGTCCTCTAACTGATGATCAGAACTAATTGTAGAAGCCACCATGTATATCTGCACTGATACTTGAGGCTGACTTTGAAGATCTCTTCAGCTAGCCAAATCTGGATATAGTTCCCTTTGGCATCCAGCAGGCTTTTAAAATTGTTCTGTGGCTGACAACAAGAACTGTAGACCAAGAAAGAGTTCATAGATGTAACAGTCCCTGTAACAGCATATAATAGGAAGAAACCCAAGCCTTTGTAGTTCAAAGAATTAAACACCACCAGTTCCCTCTAAGGGAGTCAATCAGAAATGGCTAAACTGATATTTAGGTTTGTCTCAGGGGTCACACTGATGGAGCTCAACCCACATGAGCTGCCTTTTCCTATCTAAACCTTATCTCACTGCCTGGAGAAAAGGTCTGTGTATATCTGGAGTGGACTACTACCCTCTTCATATTTGTCTCGGTATCTGGATAATAGAGAAAGAAAGCATGCAGCAGAGGGGCTAAAGGCAGGAAGTGTTTCTTGTTGGATTTGTGCTGGCCAAGATGCTCTGTTCAAACCATGCAGAGCTCTGGCACACCTCAGACATGCAGCACAGGAGCATGAAGCTGGAAGCCTGTTTTAGGTCTATGCTATATTCACTTCATGAAGGCAGCCTTTTTACCACTACTGCAGATACTGGTTTCACATTACATTTAATCTGATGGAACTGCAGGCTTCTATGAAAAGGGTGGCCTCAATCCATCTTGCTCTGTCACATGTTCTTGCTGCTTCCTTCGAGTCGTATCAATTGATTATGGAGCAGCAGAGCAGGCTAATGGAAAATTAGCCTGCCCAAAACAGCAAAATCCACATCGTTTTCTGTTGGGTCAGCTCATGGAACCATGTCCAGTAGCTAGGTCCAGCCCTCAAGAAGAGGGGCAGGAAGCCTCGTGCTGTGAGTTGAGGGGTGCTGCAGGGTCGCTCTGGGTGGCAGAAGCCCACCAATAGGCCAGAGTATGTGTGAGTTGAAGCCCCATCTGATGTGATCTTACCCTCCCCAGCAACTATCTAATCACTCATCCTGTTTCGGTTAAAAATCCCCTTCTCATGCTCACCTGTCAGTTACAGAATGGTGGTGTCTGGGCTGCGTCACACAGTCTCAAAGGGCAGGTTGGCCACTCTGGTGACTGCCTGGAAACCACCAGTGTTTGCTCCTGGTGTCCCAGGATGTGCTGCTCACTGAGATCAGCATGGAAAAGGCAAAGCATGTGTACAGCACCTTTGTGCCTGGTGCTGCTCCATTCACACCTCTGGCCATAAAGGTGGAACAAGGGATCGTGGGTTTTGACGAGTGGCTCGTACCAAATAGGAGCAACTCGTTTGTCCATGGGCCTGACTTTTTTTTAGAATAGGAGTTTTTTTTAAGCTATCACCATTTTTAATTACTAGTATATCCACCTCTAATCGTTTTTCTTGTTGGGGGAGTAGGTGGAATATCTGTAGCACTTGTGAACAATGTGAAAGCCAGAGACTAGTCAGGTGTACTTAACTGCATTCCTTTCCTGCTACTCCAAGTATAACAACTCTTTTTCTATTCCCTGATTATGAAATATTTTAATGACATTAAAAATTAAATTCTCAAAGCATCTCTCATTTTAATAAGTATATCTTCACAACATCTTGTAGCTATCTAATACCTCCAGTTTTACCTAAAATTATTTAAGAAGTGTGAGGTATTGACATCTGACAGGGGACTACCGGACAAATAAAATATCCAATGGATTTTCCCAGATTATATCTGATAAAATTCTGGTTGTTTGTTTACCACTTTAGGGAGGTTTGATTTATGTATTTCATATACACAGAGAAGTTTTGGACCAGGTATAAACAGAAATCTTTTGGTTTCAGCTTACGGGTTCAAAGTAATATTTATTCATTTTGTTCTGGAATATGTTCAAATATAGACCATTTACACTGCAAAGTATAGATGGAAAAAAACAGTCAATGAATTTATATAAATATAGATCCTTTATATGACATTTTTCTGCTTTGGTAAAGGTGGGTAGCTGAAGTGATATAAAGGGAGCACACAAAGAGAATTCCATTTTGGCAAGTAAGTTCTAGTCTTGGCAATCATATTTTAAATCAAAATCTACAGTAGCCACCTGGGCTACTCATTAAATGTGCTGTCCATTTCAGTATGTGAATATATGATTCCACATATAGAACATATTTAAAATGCAGGCTGTAAAGTGATACCTGATATATTATGGCTATGCTCTTGATACTGAAAGGTATCTGGCTTGGATACCAGCACCCGTTTCAAATAATTTTGAGTTCAGCCTCTTAGCAAAGATTATGGCTGACTGCCTTTGCTGGTTTCACAGGAAAATTTGATTAAAAGTGGTTGAAATTGTGACATTTATGCCTGGTCCTCTGCAAGAGTCCATGGTCCTTTGCATCTGGAGAGGGAGTATCTCCTGTTCTCTGCACCAGGAGCTCTTGCAGAAACCAGCAGGACATTGAGGCACTCTGGTGGGTGATGCCAAGACTGACAGTGTCTCCATGGGCATGTGCCACCCCTGCCCTAGACAGTGAAGGTTAAGTGGCGTTTGCCTTTCAGATCTAACCTGGGAGTAGTGTGGGATGCTAGGGCGGTGGAGCTCATGGAAAATCATTAGGCAGGCAGGCAGGCTTGAGGGGCCTCTTTAGAACAAGTCCACACTGTAATTTCTTTTAAGAGAATACATGTTATTTAGGTATTGATGTGTCTGCTCTACAGCCCTTTGAGACGTGAAGTGGAATTAGTATTGCCCGAAGAGATGGATAGTTTGGGGAAGCTACAAGCTGATGAGAATTCTTCCTGCTCCCTTGAACCAGATGTGAAAATTTACCTAATTTATATCTTTGACATCTTTATATTTATGAGTGTGCTCCTCTCTGCAGTTGTCTAACTAGTACTTGGGTCAAAAGCTATGCTAGTCTGCTCTTGAACTAATCCTCCTTCTTTTCTGTTGACTAGGGCAGCTCAGACAATTTTTCAGAATTTTAAGTGCTTTTCTTAGTGGTAGAAGAAACCCAAAGCCAGAGGCAGGAGAGTGGAAGTTCCCACAGCTTTCCAGATGTTCAGATAGCTGGGAACTGGCCAGGCTCACAGCAGAAGATGCTGAAGGTGACTTGAAATCACCTTCCTCATCCCCATTTCCGTTTCCTGGACCTAGTGTAGCCTGTGTAGAACACAGAACTGGGCTCCAAATCTTTCATTTCGCCAGGATGGAGAGAGTTCAGTTAAGCATGCTAATGCCAAGAAACATTTTTCAGGTTGTAACTGGCACTCCCACGAGCTATTAGATATTTTATCTGCAGCAGAATGACACTTGTTTGTGAAATTATTTCCTGCTGTTAGAAACATCAAATAATGTAGTTTTCATTACCGATCAAAATTAAGCTATTTTGAAAAAGCAAAACATTGGTACTAACAGGAAAAAATGTATCACTTATATTCTCAGCAGATTTCAAGGTGTATTGTACATTCTGTAATCCCATTTGTTACATTAAGGCACAAAACTTTACAAAAGCAGTTTTTAATTGAAAGCGAAGCAGCATCCTGGAGGATTCTTTGATCAAGGTACTTGATTACTCAGTGCTTGAGTACTGAAGGTCTGGTTTCTAATCTCAGATTTTGAGATGCAGTGCCAGCTTAGTTGAAACCAGGAGCACACTCCTATTGCTGGCCTTGAGTCCAGGGTTCCACATGCTGCTGAAAAAAATGTTTTCCAGAATGCCCTGAGTCCTGCGTAGGAGCCAGAACTGAAATAACAGTATCTGAAAGAGAGATCTCCTGTCTGAAGTTTTGTATATTAATTCAGCCTCCTCCTCTGCACATGAATGCTTTCATAAAGGTCTCTATCCTGATCTTGACTTGATCAGATCTATAAATCTTTGCATAGTAAGATGAAAATACACAGGCCATAAACAAAGGTATCTGATGTTTGGATATATGGCTAGCAGAAAGTATCAGAACCACATAATCATCTTTTTTAAAACAAGGAGGCTTTTGTTCTTGTGATTGTCTTTGCACAGCTGTGAGTTTTATAGCACCATGCCAATGAATGCACTCATTGCGACTTGTATTTTACTCTGCAAAGGTAAATTGGGAGTATTAAGCCCCCAATAAGTATGTAAAAGTGGCAAAACCACAGGTAAAGTGTTACTGAAAGCTGCAGTCTCGCCAGCCATTTCATTTTAAACATGGCTCTTTTAAAAATAACTTTTGCAGTAAAAGCTGTAACTCCTGGATGTAATATGAGCTATTGCTAATGTCATTCCCATGAATTGCTTACAGTGTTGAACCGTTAGATGTCTGACAAGTCCATATATCTCCTATACAGTATATATGAAAGTTTTTTGCGTCTAAACCATATGTTCTTTTTTTTACTCCTCTGTATTCTGGAAATGCACGTGGTTTGGTGATATAGTTTATTTGAACAGGAACCATAGCAGACAGAATTATTCTTTCGCTGAAATGTATCCTTTTTCATACATCTCAGCTTCATGATTAAAGCGATTGGCTCTTGAGGCGTTAAGTTTAGTCTGCTTCTGCCACAATTATGCCTTTGAAAACTCCTGAGTTCACTCAGTGATTTCCAGTAGTCCAAATGTCATTAGAACAACATGCAGGTAGTCTGCAAAGTCCAGTAACACTGTCTACACTTTTGGCTAGGGCGAGCTTTTCCCTTCCTCCCTCTTGGTGAAGCCTTGCAGCTCTGGGAGAAAACAAATAGCTTTCCTCATGGAAAGTTTTACTTAACCTGGCGTGGTTCCTGAGCCTAGACCCTCCTCGTCTCTAATGATGATTGAAAGTGTACATGCTACTGTGATAAAACATGCTGAGTCGTTAACATTTGGGGCTTGGATTGTAGGCGATGAGTAAGGGAGGGCTGAAGTAATGCGTTCGAGTCAGACCTTCGGTGGACTGGCACGTCTGGGTTGGAGGGGGATCCTGTTACATGAAACCACACACCCACAGGAATGGGTTTGCTCTTTCTAGCAGGTTTGATGAATTGGGTCTCCCAGGAGGCCCACCAGAAGAAAGCTCCCAGAAGCACAGATGACCAGACTAGGTGTCTTTCCTGGTTTTCTGCAGCCCCAGGTGTGCAGTTGCCCGCAGAGCAGACCTGCCTACCTCTTAGCTGTGGTATGCTGTGAAATATAGTAGGGAACTTTTCTTTCTTTCAATGTCAGCACTTATATTTCCAGGGAGGTCCTTGAGTATAAGGCTTTCAAGGAAGTGTCAGTGATCCCAGACACTGGTGGAAGGAGCAGGAGGCTGACCAAGCAACAGGAAATCTGCAGAAAGCTGTATTTTTAGTGTTGAAAAAACAGCCTTTGTTTGATGTGCATCTGCATGCACACCTTCACGTTAACACTTGAAATCATTAAGTGTTTGTCTGAAGCTGCATTGCTCTCCCTCTTTCCAGCTGAGAGCATCTTGGAAGAAGTTGCTTCTCACTCCCATGCCTGATTGATTCTTCCATTTCTATATCAATGGCTGTTGGTGTTGCCATTTCAAATGGTAAAGATTTTGCTGGTTATTTTCTGTAAGCTTTCTGTGGCAGTTGGGAGAGGAGAAGTTGCTGTATCTGAGCCTTGGTAACATTTACATCTGCTTTTAAGCCTGAAGCAGTGCCAAGGAAAATACATGGCTTGCAGAAGCACAAGCTTCGTGAGAAAGCTTTGTTCCGATGCAAATTATTTTAGGAATATGTTGTTTGTTTGAATCGTTTCTGCTGAGCTGAGCAATGTTAGCTGCTCAGGTGTGGCCTCATGCCTTGGCCTCTGTGCTCCTGTGTCCTGAACCCCTTCTGTCAAAACACTTGTGGGGAAGTTGTGGTAGCAGCCCCCTCTTCTCGAGGGAGGAGAATATGGCACGGGCCCCCACAGCGCCTCCACAGAGCTGGGCTGGTGGCTCAGCCCAGCAAACACATCCATGTCAGAGGGAGCAGCCTCCCTGACTTCATGTACGGGGCACTTGGAGAGGCACTGGCAAGCTGCTGGATCCCCAAGCTGTGGAGGGCCTGCCTCTGCTCCCACTTAAGTCAATAACACAGTTCCCTTTAGGTTCGTTGGGAACAGGACCAAGGGCTGGTAGTTAAAGCACACATAATAGCTGCATTCATGGAAGCCAGGTCCCTGATAGACAGGCAGAGAGGGAGTTTTTCCGAGCAGATTTCTGCACGGCACCACTCATTGTTTCATCTGCTTCTGCTGGACAGCGGGGGGCTGGGTCAGGGGCCTGATAGTGGCTTGACCATCGCTGCAGAGAACAGGCTGCTTGATAACCTGGCTCTGGCTCTTTCCTCCTCTCTGAGGAGCTGATGTTGATTGCAACCAAAGGGGCACAGGCTTCCACAACAGGCTTATCACCAGTCTGGGAGGAAGCTTATGAAAAAAAGCAGACCCTCAAAATGTTCCCCTCCTTCTCTGTCAACTGAGGAAGTCTGCAAAGCCTGGGCACTGAAAATGCCTGGGAACAATCGGTGAGTAAGAAATACGGTAGGAAAACTGCAGTCCTGTTCCTCATTGGCCAGCCTGGTTGGGTTTGTCAGCAAACCAGGGAGCTGGACCAGCCCTCTACCCCCTTTACAGGCTTCACTTTGTCAGTAGGTCTACATTTTGCACACCATGAAACCTACTGCAAGACAAATAGCAGAAAGCTGAGTGAGACGGTACTGCAAGTGTGTCAAAACTCCCAAACCATATTGTTCCTGAACTTGTAAATTGCAGTGTGAGTGCTGGAACAGTCTTGAAAAAGCAATGCTACAGGCTATCCAAATCCATAATTAGTTGATTAATTCTTTGATCCTTACATAGCTATAGCTTGTTATTGAAGCATCATGTAAACGCAAGAATGTTCTTCACTTGCCTTTCCTTTGCATAACTAAAACATGATTTCTCTACTTAATTTTGACCCTTCTGCAGCCATAGTGCTGCAGAGAGTCCAGAAGACAAGATTTGACTCTTCAAGTCTGTTCTGTCCCAATTGCTCTTGATGTTAGATTTCTGTGGGAGCTAGGGCTGAAGATCTGTTCCATTTCATAGCTCTTGTGATACCTCTGAGATTGCAGAATAGGTATTGCTGTAGATATTATTAATCCATTTTGATACCCTGGGAGCAGCAGTCAGTTCCTTTTCTAGTGCTTCAGGGAAAATAGGTGTTTCAGTGCCACCTCATAAGCAAAATCTCCTGCAGATTACTTAAAAAGTAGAAAAAATGCTATTTGGGGTCGGAGGAGAAGCCTCCAAAAATACAAAACTGAAGAATATTTATTTTAACTTTTTTTCTATCCTGCATATGCAAATCCATACACAGATAAAGGGTGTCTGAAATGATCTATGAGACTTTCTATTCTAATTCTTTTGCATCTTTGTAGTTGTGGTGGGTGAGAGTGATCTAAGTCTCTTCTACTCGTGACTGACTTTTCTGAAAATCCTGCAGGTGCCTGTTGAGTAAAGCATTTTAGAAACATGAGGTCAGGTGGAGAAGTCCATCCTGTGGAGGTTCTGTTGTGCAGTCAGTTCCTGAACCATTGCAGCTCCATGCTGCTGCACACCTCTGAGCTGTGATTGTCACTAGTGCTGGCTTCCAAGCTTTTGCTATCCAGTTATTCTTCTGGAAGACTGAAGTGACTGTGATGATTGTGTTCCACTAAGCTCCAGACTGCACTTGTACTCAGCTATTGGCTTGAGGCTTTTCACCTCAGAGCATCTGCATGAGGCATTAGCAGCTTCTCCAGGCATCTTCTTATAGTAATGTCTTTGGGTCAGTAGTACTGGAAGGTTCAAATGTTCTTCTCAATCTAAAATGACTTTGTGTGAAACTGCCAAATAAAAAGAGAAACTGGTCCTGATTTTTTTCAATTACACTGTTTGTTTTCTTTGTCCTGAGAAATTTCCTTGCCTCATTAGCTGTTAACCATTGCACGACATACCATGGGCCCCAGCAGCCAAAGATTAGAGCTCCCTGAAGTTGCAAGAATTGATGCCACGCATATTCTGGTTTTGCAGAGTGTTGTAATGGGTCCAAGTTCTGGCAAGTTGTACCTCAGCCAGACACTGCACAAGATCTCTCTGGAAGGGCCATCAGAAATGGAGGTGACTGTTCTGTTCCAGACCCTGAGCTCCTAGGTAACTCTGAAAGAGTTTTCAGACATTTTGTCTTGTTTTTTTCTTCCTCACAGAGAGTATGCTAGGATGAGGAAACATCTCATTACAAAAGAAAAAGAAGCAAAACTGATTCTAGGGCAGAAAGTGCCATCAGCCACAGAGAGAAGACTATGCTTTTTGCATCAGCAGACAAACCCAGGGGCAGTGGCTGCTTCAGAGAAATTTCCAGGATTTCTCCCACTATTTCTGGAAACCTGTGCTGGGCCTTTACAGGCCAGAAAAGCACACACTACCATCTATTTAAACAACAGACTCACAGTTGGATGAGTTGTCACCACTTGGTAGGAACCTGCAAACCTCCATTGTTACCAGATAAACTGCTGATTTCTCCCCTGTTCAGCACATAGTCAGAGTTGGAGAGATAAAGGTGACCATGGCCTTTGGGGTTAGAGGGTTCAGACTTACCTTTTTGCAGGCTGATATCCCAGATATTTCATGCCATTTCAATGGTAAACTAAAGTCTTTAAGAGGAACCAGCTGTGCTGAAGTCAAGGAAAGGTTTGCCAGAAGGACATGCTAATGTGAAAGCAGCTTCTTGTGCTATTTTAGTAGCTAACTCACAATTCCAGAGATAGCTGCAGCCCTCAGCTGAGTTGGTGTGTGCTTGCTGGCAGAGGCAGATCTGTGTTGCAAGACTCCAGGACCCCTAGTCAAAGCTGGGGCTCTGCATGGGCTGCAAAGGATTCAGCACATTGGAAGGGATGAGAGGAAGCTTACGAACTTGTGTACATACACACATGCACTTGCCTGTACTTCTCACCCTTGTGACAAGTACAGGCGAGTGTATGTGTGTATATACATTCACTCTATTTGGGAAACTTAGTAAAAAAAAAAGAACCTTTCTCATGAAGCTGTAGCAAGGTTAGCAAGCATTTTAAAGTTTCAGACTTCGAGTATGGCTGTGAAACTACCTGATGGCTTAATTAGAGTGAAAGAAGGCCTGAGAAAAAGAGAAATGAGAGGAGGGTTAAATATAACATCCCCGTTTAAAAAAAAAAAAAAAAAAAGCATAGATGAATTCTGGAAGAAGAGGGGAAAGGATGAGTGTGGGTGTGAGAGAGAGGAGTTTGTCTAAAAGTGAAATGGTACAAATGAGTAGTAAGAGTCCAGGATTTGACTACCATGGAAGAGTGTGTCTAAAGAATACCTCACTTTGCCCCAAAATAATTTTCTAATAGTTTAGTAAATAATAATTTTCTAATAGTTTAGAGAAAAATGAGATGTTGAAATGAGCACTGTGCTCCTTAAACTTACATAGATCCAAGGAGAGAGGGTAGAGGAGCCTGTCTGTCTGTATTGATCTGCAGTGAGATGGCTGCATTGCCTGCAGGTGGAAAGGTTTGGTGGGCAGCTCCCCTGGGGCAGGACCCTCAAATAACCCCATGGCTTATTTCCATGTTCTATGGACAGGTTTTCTAAGGGGCAGGGAAAGGGCTTCAGAGCTGCCACTGGGTGGAGAAAGCTCCCGTCGGGAGACTAAAACCCCTCAGAAATATGGTGAAAATGAAGGGGGTAGAAAGTAGTCTGTGAGTAAATATAGTCCCATCACCTGAACTTAGTGAGAAATTTTCATATCAGTTTTAAGACTTAGAGGGTAACAGGGCAGTCAGTAAAAATGAGAAAAATAAGCATATATTATCCATTGACTTTTCCCCAGTTGGAAACTACCCAAAAAAAATAGCGCTACAAGGAGTAGAAGTGATCAGACCTTGACAAGGCAGTTGAGGATTTGCAAAAGCTCACTTTCAAGGTTATACAGTTGAAGAATAAAACAGGAAATCCCCTTACTTTGCAACTTTCGAAAGATGGCATTCAAGTTACATTTAGGATGTGATCCAAGTGCCATGAAAATTTTTTCCATCAGCTTCGATGGATGTTCTAAAACAGGATGTGTTAAATCAGAGGAAATAATAACAGACTCTAAAGTAAATTAACAGAAGATTCACAACAGATTAAGAATCACTGTATTAAAGAATCAATTAGAGTCAGCTACTTACATAAAGGCAGAGTAGTAGCAAAAGAAATTTTTAAGTAGAAAAAATCAGAACATCTGCTGAAGTTTCCAAAGCTATATTTAATATTATCTTAGGAAAAGCACCTGGACTGAATGGTGTCTCATCCAAATAAGTGTTTCCAGACCAAAATCACTTGGATACTTCTGGAAAAAAAAAAAAATCATCTGCTAAAGTAAAAGAGAAAACTCCTCTGTAATCCCTTCCCTTCCACTGAATTTTGTCATGAGGAACATCACCATCACCACAGAGCACCTTCTGCTGCCATGAACTATTTTGTTGGAACCAGGGCCGGCCCTTGCATAACAGTACCATCAGCGAACTGTAGGGTAGACTTTATTATTATAAGGAATATTTTGGATTCAAGGACTCAGCACAGAGGAGAGTATGAAAAGTGAGCAGACTTCGGTAGAGATGCCAGATTTCCTGCCAAGAAATCTACAAATGGATGGACCTTTTCTTTGGATGTTAGATGAATATTCAGAAAAAAAATCTGCTTTTGAAATTTGCAGTAAACATACTGTAATTTATTTTAATGAGGAAGGGGGTAAGATACAAGGCTGTCCACGTCTCGTGGTGTGAGTTGTGACCCTAAAAACGTTTGGTCAGCCAGCCGGAGGTCAGCCAGACGTATACCTGATGTTTCAAGGCTATTTTTATGGTTTCTCTGATGATAAAATCTAGATTTCTGCAGCAGCCAACAAAATTTCTCTGCTGTCAGTTAAGACCCTGCTTCAGGGAGGAGCTGGCAGATGCTTGTGACATCAGGTGAGGCTGTATCATGCTTTGTGTCGTGCATGGTCCCCTGAGGGATGCGGCCACCATCCCCCTGTGCCTATTTTTGGAAAAATGTCTGTGTTCAGAAAGTTGTCTGAAGACAGATTTACATTTCATATGAAAAACTTTCATTGGGGGGAAGCACCACTGAAGGGGGAAAACCCCACATCTTGTGACATTAAAATGATTGTAAGAATTCTTCGGTAAGATGTCTAGGTGGGAATATTTCTCATAATATGGAAAAGACATCTAGATTTTACATTGCTGCTGCAAAATGAAAGTGTTATGAATGGGAAAACTTACCTTTGGGTATTCTTGATAGAGGCAACTGGAGTAAGTCAGCATAGAACAATCTAGTTGTAGTGCAGCTGCACTGATTTCTACCTGTTCAGACCCAAAACCAATTCTTCTAGCTACATCCTTACTTGAGATTACCTTGCTTTTAAGTACTAACAGACATTTCTGTGTATCTTTTTCTTTTCCTCTGCAAACTTTTATTTCTGTTATGTATCTGTATCTCATGTGCCAGTGGAAATCAGGAAGGGAAATTAATTTGTATGAACGGACTTCATAATCTTCATGATTTACCAGTAATGAAATCCGGGTTTGCAGAATGAGAAATAATAGGGCTTTTCCAAAATATCTTAATCCTTGGCTCTGATTAGTGGCATAAAATGAACCATTCTTTCCTACGTGTCTAAAGTCCAAGTTGTGCTCCATGTGATATTCTTTCCAGCCTCATGTCAGTAAATAATTGCCATGCTGCTCTTTAGTCTGTCTCTGACCTTCCCTATGCTCACTTTTCTTGAACAAAAGTTGGGAATTGTTGCAGATTGATCTCCTACTGTGATCTGATCTAGTCTAGTGTAAAAGGAAAGCTCGTTAATCCTACTCCCAAATTCTTTACCCAGTTTACTATAAATGTACTGCTCTATAAGCATACGTAATACAGCACAGCCATAACAGTGCTTAAAACAGGATTAGGCAATGCCTCATATTTTCTAACTACTTCTACTTTTGCAGGAATACAAATTCACTTTCTTTGTATTGTCAAGGGTGACTTCTTTTAAAAAAAAATGATTTAGCTAGTTTCAGTTTTATGATTTTATGCCAGAATATTTTCTAGTCTGCCTAAACTTGGCCATTTTGTTTAATTACCTGAATATGAACTAAATATGGTTCATATCTTAAGGAGCCTCTTTTGTGGATGGGAAAAACCAAGTACCTTAACATGATCTTGTTTTAACAATTAACAATTGGCATCTGTGCTGTGTACTCAATGAAGCAAGGATTTTTAGTCCTAGAGAAATGGTTTAAAATCTAGAAAAGAAAAACTGCATGCTGCTACTAAAACCCTGTACATTGTTTTCCACAGTTCCCTAGAAAGTGGGTAGAGCTCTAGGATCAAACTGTACCCACATGCGTATGAACTAAAACCAACACACTGAAGTTAACACAGAAATGTGCTTGTTCTGTTTGAGTGGTGGAAATCAGAAGTAAGTCTGCTGACATCAGGGAAGTCTTGCATGCTTCAAAATTCAGGCAAAATAAGAGAATAGATCTACTTGCCTCTCTTTTTAATCAACATTAAAACATTTCAAATGATCTTTTGGGAATAATGAACAAAATAGAATGTTTACAGTACAGTGACTGATATTTTTTCCTGCCAAGCCATCAGACCAGTACATTGCACATTTGTAGACCACCTCTCCATATATCTGTCTGTGTTTAATAAGAACTTGATGCAAAGCTCATTGAAGTGAGTAGGAATTCTTCTATTGTCTCCTGTGCTCTTTGGATCAGGCTCCAATTCGCAATCACGATAACCTATCACTTAATGCTCTTTTAAAAAGCCCTGTGTTGAAAAGAAGTAGTGCATGAAAATCTCTAACACTGGGTGAAAATTTCAGGACCCAAAACTTGATACAGACTCAAGTTACGGTTCCCAGAGTAACTGTAGAATTACATTAATATGTTAAGGTTAATGGCAAATACAATAACCTGAAATACTGCCTGTATTTCACTAACTGGCAATGTTTCAAGAACACTCCCTTTGGTTGTTTGGATGTGCTGATATTTAAAGCAGTGTTTGTGTTGGTGGCAAGGGATCTCAAGGAGATCTCAGTATGTTCTTGCACACTGAATGGTGCATAAGTATATTTCGTATGAGTGCACCATGTCTGTTTCTGTCCCCCTTTATGCCAGTAGGACAGAGACATTCTGCTGCTGCCATAGTTCTCATACAAATATGTAAGGTCCCTTTGTGGGACCATTTTGGAAGTCTCTTGAGTGGCTGTACTCATTCATGTGGTTTGTAATGAGACAATGATAACACTGCACCATATGTTCTCCGTGGAAAACAATGTAATTTCAACAATTTTCCATGTTCTGTCATGTTTTTCTCTAAAGACTGGGCCTTCTGTATATGTACAAAGATTTCTGTTGCAGCTCTCCATAGATAGTCACACCAAAGAGAAAGCATGAAAACTTCTACGGCAGAACATTCATCCTCACTTATCTGACCCTCCTCAGAGACATTAGCTAATCGAGGCACGATACTCCATACAATAGGACAAGTGCTGTAAAGCTACCTCTGTTATCCCAGCAAACATGGAGACTTATCATTCCCATGGCCATTTACAGGATTTGTTTTCTTCTGACAACAACATCCACAGCCTATGGTGCTATCAACTCCAGCAATTAATCTGATGCTGGCTCTCTGTGTTATCATCTCCCTAATAAGTGTCTTTTTTCTTCCTTTTTTTTTCTTTCCCACCCCGTTTGTGAGAATTTCTCCCCTGGAGCTCTTCTCTATCAGGCCCCTGCAGCTGCTGTTATTTTAGATATGGCAGGAAGTAGGTATCGGAAAACAGCAAGAGCTCACAGCACTCAGAAAAATCTAGAAATTCCTCTGATTTACCCCAGGCTCTGGCTCCAATCAAAGCTGGTCGAAAAAAGAAAATGAAAAGAGAGAGGGGGGAATGTTGGCGGAAGGAAAGGCCCAAGCAGACAACTGTGTCTGGGCTGCGTGTGTTAGGAAGGAGAGTTTCAGCCATCACCTCCTGCAGGGTACTGGGGGGATGCTCTACATGGCCGTGTGGGATGGGGAATGCTTGGCTGGGAGCAGCATTCCATGGCAGAGCTGGGGCCGGCACCCTCTCCAACAGCCAAGAAAACCCCTTCTTGCCTCCCCAGGGACATGTGTTTCTCATCCCTTTTTCACATTCTCCCCCTTGCATGTCCGGTGCGTGCCTGAAGCAGATCAGCTTCCCCGGCCATCCGGCAGCTCCTGTAAATGCTTTTAGCAGCACTTACCAAGGAGCGCCAGCCAAAGACACTGGTGGAAAGTCACTGGAGCAGGAAACCTACATCACTTCTATTATTATTATTAGTAGTAGTGGTAGTAGTAGTAGTATTACCACTATTATTTTTATTATAATTTTACAGCTTAGACGGGATACTTCTTAATCTGCTCAGCAAAGATATTTTTAGTCACTCCAAGTGCTTTTTAAATCAGACTGACTTTGGAGATGACTTCTGAAAGAAAGGAAGAAAAACTATAAAGAAAAACACCTCCAAACCCTTCATTCAGCAAGCAGTTTAGAAGACACCACCATCCCCAAAGATGTATGCAGAAAAATTACTACCTTTAGAACTGGTTTTAATAAAGAAATTGTCCTCTTTGACACAGCAGATAAGGAGGATGATGTCCACCCACAGACATCTCACACTATTAGCAATCTAGTTAACATCTGTAAATGTTTTAGGGAAAGAAATTACACTTTGAGACATTTCTTTTTTAATTACAGGCTCCAGATGAGATTTGTTAGAGCAGGGAAATGTATCCCATAGCGACTGATGTCAATAGCAAGCAGTCCCTAAAGCCAGCCAGGATTGGGAAAGCCGTGCTGTTTGCTGCTTTTGGCACTGCTCCCTGCTTTCACAATGTCAAAGTTAGAACCGCCTTTATATGCACTTTCCATTTTTTTTTTTCCACAGTAGCTGTTGCCAGCAAGCTGTAAACTACCGTATATCACTCAGATTTAAGAACCTAAACTTTAAAACAAATTAAACTCTTGTTGACATTGTAGTAAAAATCAGAATCGAACTGAACAGCTCAGTAAAACTGCACTTCAATTATTTTATGGATTTAAGATTGTTTTCTAGGATTCCCAGACTCCCAATACAGTGAAGTTATTTCCTCTTGGCAGATGTCTGGAAAAAAAAATCACTGAATGGATAAAATTATGTGGCAGACACTAGGTTGAAGCCTAAAGGGAGGAAATAGTGTCTCCCCAGCACCTGTAAATATTTGCTCAGTGTCTTGACCAGGAGAACCTTTCGTCCATGCTTTGAAAGACAATTTTCAAGGTTTTTATTTTGTGAGTTTTTAAGAAAATAGAGTTTTCATCTGTCAAAACCCAGTTTCTAACTAGGTGTTTATGTGGGTTTGAACGAGAACGGCAAACACAGATCTGACCCACCCTTTAGAACCACGTCCAAGTGCAGGTAAATGCATGCAGCACACCAGTGCTCCCAGTCCCTGGCCTCTGCTTATCTTTCATTTCCCTACTTAGCAGTTAGTGTTGGGTATTCTTTTTATAATTCTCTCTTCTCTTTTTCCTATTCTGTAAAATGGAAACAAAGGTTTCCATCTGATTAATTGCCAGGTTTCCATTCTTTTTAATGTTTCCTCTCAAAACAGTTCAGAATGAAAGTATTTCAGAAATGTGTGTAGAAGGAAGCTACTAGAGATAATAATTTGTTTCATGGAACTATGTTTTACAAAAGGTGTGGTGCACCAGAGGGGCTGTTGTGTGGAGCAAACAACAATCAATTTGTGCAGCCTTTCATCAGAACCTTTGTTGCGCTTTTATCTCATCAGTGGAATGTCCTTGATATCCCCAAAGCTCCAGCCTGAAAAGCGTTTGGTTCACAGGGTCTTCAGCAAGAGCTGACTCTTGCTGGGTTGCTCTAGTCTCAAGGATGCTTCTGAAAAGAGAGCCAGATGTTGCACATATGCAATGCCCACAGCTAGGTCCTGTGGTGTGCATGTCCTGGCTGAGCTCCCCAGGGAGCGGGGCCCTGCCTGCCCCTTCAAGCAATGCGTAGTTATGTGGATTTTCCAAAGCTGCTGTGTTAGCCTCCATGCGTTTACCTCCTGCTCTGAATTAGCTGGTTTGACCTGACTGAATCTCATGAAAGCAGCCAGTTTTCTTCATTGTAGCATTAATAAATTTTTTAAAGCTCCTCTTGAATTACTGTTAAAGTTCTTCCACTCATTTTGTTGCCTGGAGCACCTCTCAAAAGCGCAGGCCAACTCCTGCTGGCGTTTGGATGTGCTGCAAGATCACAGCCTGGGCCATGGAAGCACCCTGTCATTTTTGAGCTATTGAGAAGTAAGGGTTTTGAAGTCCAGGTACTCAAGAAGAGACAGAAAAGAAGCTTGTTGCACATTGCAAGTGATTGTTTGGAAAGTGTAATGCAAACATTTTGCATAAAATTTCGGGTCCTTAAGTGTGTTTGAGAGATGAGTGTTGTACACCTGCTCTCAAGTGCCTTTTTCCTAGTTCTCTGGTGCTGGCTGCAGGTTTACAGTGCTTCATTCTTGGGGCAGAATCAATTTCCTCTCTGGAGAAGAGCACTGAGCATCATCAGGGTTCTTGTGTCAAGCACTGAGATGCAAGGGGGACGGTTTTGTCTTCCCTGGGAGCCCAGCTGTGATTCTTACTGAATTCTTGCAACCGTATGTGGTGTTTTTACTGTTGACATTGCTCTGTCAGTCCAGCCAGAGCTTGAGCCATTCTGCAGCTAGGCACAGCATGTGGGAGAGGAGAAAAGAGGAAAAGACATTTTGTCATGTTTGCAGCTCTGTAACACTGGGACCATGTACAAATAACAGTATTCTTTCAGCTGCTATAATCTGAGATGCTTGCTGTAGGTGGTTTTAGCATCCAAGGAGTACTGGAATCCAGGAACAGTCTGGGTGCAGTGACTTTCACAGCCACATCTCCACACTGGGGACAGCATCTACTAACACCCACCTGGGGTTTTCCACACTGTGCCCAAGCTGCATTGGTATGTCTCCAGTGTGAGTCCACTTAAATCAGCCTTTGGATCAAACCTTCCCAGCCAAACCGAATGGGAGTTTTGTTATGAAAAGGTCTTTCCCTAGTTAAGGTGGTACAAAGCCAATGCAAGAGTGTCATTAAGCACTGCCAGTGCTCTTGTCCAAGGAGCCATGATGAAGAGGACATGCACTTCTCTTTGAACTGCAGTGTTGTCCAGCAACTGTGGTTGAAACAAAATCCTGTGGCATTACAGCTCACATTATGGTGGTGACCAGGTCATCATGCCAAAAGCAAATTCTTTGTATGATGGCTTTTTATCGCATCCATTTTCTTGCAGGCTGTTTGCAGCCACCAGTTCAGATTCCCAGAGCCAGCCCTGCTTCTGTGCCCACTGCTGAAGATTAGCAGCTGTGTTCCATCACCTAAGGATTTCCCCCAGCTAGCGTGACCTTTCCCAGCCTAGTCCCCAGCAGGCTCATAGGTGGATTTCTTTTCCCTTATCAAACACATAAGAATTTTAATTAGCCCCACCCAGCCTTTCTCTCCATTCAGCAGCATGTGGATGCTCACTGAGTCACTTCATGGCCATCATTTTATCTGACTGAGCAAAACCCCTGTGCATCAGAGGTTACCAAACAAGGCTCAGCCTTCACACAGGCAAGGTGCAGATGTGTCCCAGCAGTGTGCCATAGGCACGTTGTGTATGGTCTGTGCAGTGGCATCCTCCTGTTGTCCCTGCCTAGGTGCCCTCTTCACTGGGTGATGTGAATAATGGCACTGATCTTTTCTGTTTGGCATGCACTTTGCTGATGAAAAGGGCTATAAAGGAAAGAGGTGTTGATCATGGTGATGATAATAGGGCAAGTTGGGTCCATTAAAAAAAAAAAAAAAAAAAGACAACCAAACCCTTCTTGCTCAGAAGAAGATCATATAGACCATGTTTAATCTATCTCCAGGACACTTACATTGTTGAGACCATGTTACTCCTGCTCAAGTCCGTCAGACTTTGAGGCTGGTTGAGTGGAAGAAGAGTCAAGTCTCTTGGCCATTCTCTAGCTATGGCAAGGAAAGGGCACTCAGCAAATACTGCTGTTTGACCTAAGATGCTTCTTTCTTTCCTCCATTTATTGTTTCTTTGTTTTATTTGATATGCCCAGCTGCACACAAGCTGTTTTTTTATGAACAGCAGTGCAAGGTGGCTCATTTTGGAGGATTCCAGAGGATCACTAGGGGCGACCCTATTATTACATAAAGTCAATTAAAGAGCATACATGCACATCCCATTGATTTGATTTAGAACTAACGAAAGCTTCAGTAATGTGCAATTACAAGAAACTTAATGACCCCTTTATATTGAATGCAACTTCTGTGGCACCTAATATGCTTTGATGAATTGCTCATTATGTGCAATGTTGGAAAAGCTTCTAAAAAGATTAATAATTGTATAATCGATAGAGAAAATTCAGTTTTATTTGGCTTTTTTAAAACTCTGAAATCAGTGAGACACAGAGATTACAGACCTTTTCCTGCTCCCTTTTTTTCTCCTGTACCCCCAGAATTACTTTTTTTCTAAAGCTAATCTGTCACTTTTCCAGCACTTGGAGAAAAGCCCTTTCTTGTGTTAGGTAGAAAGGTCTGGCCTGATACAGATGGCCATGTGAGGTCCTAAAGGCTGGTGTCAGCTGCCCAGAGAAATCACCAGTGCTCAGCTGAATGCCTGCACATGGGATGCTCCTTTGGCAGGGCATGAAGTCTCAAAGTAGCAGCCTTCAGCATCAGGCTCAGAGCTTTGTGACATGGTCCAGTCCCACTCCCTCTTCCCCATTCACTGCTGGTAAAACCTTGGAAGCTGCCAGCCCTTGGGACCGTCAGGTGGGCTTTAACCTTGTTCTTCTAACCCTAGGACACTTCGAGAGCACACTCTCAAGTGTTCTCCGTGCTTCAGTTGACAGCTAGTTGTGAGGTACAGCAAACCTTGAGGGATGGGATCAGGAATATGAGAGTAAAAAGACAAGAAAAAGGAAGTTTCATTTTGGTTACATTCAGGATTTAACACTGTCAGAGACATCTGGAGGCTAGAAAAATAGGCAAATGCAGATTTGCTTAAAATTTGTTTTGATTTTGAATCCAATCTTGTCATGCTTCAGGGCATGAATCATGAGTTTGGAATGCCAGGGTCTGACAGCTCTGTTCACTGTTGGGCACTAGACTGAAAAGGAGTACTCTTCACCAGGATCAATTGTTTTACTGTATTGCTCATGACAGGGGCAAATTCCTGTTGTCTATGGCAAAGGGGTGCCTGGTCTTCCTTACTCCTTCCAGACTGGTACCTACAAAGCTTCCAGCAGCGCTGATCTCAGATTTTGGCTGCCTTAGGTAGCATTTGTGTAGTTTGTCTGTCATGTGGAAATTTTGTGTAAAACGTAAAATATGTCTGTTTTGATTCCCTTACAGATGCTCTTAGGAACGTAAACAGATCATTTTGGTTACAATGTGGTTTATTTGTTCATTGCCCAGCCTTACCCTCACACGTGTGTGTATGTGTGTGTCAGATGAGGCTTGCATCATACTGGGGCAGATCCTGAAGCCTCTGTGCAGCCCAAATCCCCATCTCCCCAGGCAAGGCTTGCCTCAGTGAGGGCTACCTGAAATTCCTGTTGAGTCTCTGATTCTTCAGTTAAAAGGGCAAATCAGATTGAATACAGCCATCCTCAGACTGAGAGTAAAAACAAGCTGAAGTTTAGACTCCAATGTGTTGGAAATCACTGCAGTTCTGCAGATTCCTGCGCTAATTTCCAGCAGCCGGGGAATTCATCCCTAAGTGTTTGCAGAGCAAGAGATGCAGGGCATTTCCAGGGCTGCATATGGGAGGGATAAAAAAAATCGAAACCCAGAAATTTTGGTGCGATAGGATGGGACTCATTTAGCCTGGGCACCTATTCAAGGGCCCCAGTTAAATTGCTGTCGCACAGTGCTGTCATCACACTACAAGGAACCTTTCCCATTAGCCCTCCGCAGTGCAGCTGCCCTGGGAGACTTGGAGTTGTTAAACTAAGTAAGGCAGAGGGTAGAGCAGGTAGGAAAACTTAATGGCTGTCATGCACAACAATGCCATCCATCGTGCCAAGCTGACGTTCTTATGGGAGGATCATGTTTTATTAAAACCTGCTACTTGTTGTCCCTCACTTGCTCCACTGTCCTATTTGCTGTCTCCAAAAATAGCATGCCCTGTGGTAGTGGCTTATTATGATTAAATAGATAAAAATAAGTGTAAAGTTTAAACACATCCAGGACACCTGAGGTAATACAAGATCTGACTTCTTCATGGAACGTGTGAAGTTATATTTTCCACTGCTTCACAAGACTTGTTTGGTTTGGTTTTTAATTCAGTAAGCTTTAATGTGATCTACAGTTTTGCATCACAGTCTGGCACCTCAGGAATTTATATCACTGTTTTCTGATGTTTTGTCTTACTCACAGGACAATACTTACTAGTTTTGAAAAAAGAGTTTCTGTAAGAAAAACCCTTTTTTCAGTGATGTGAGTACCAATTCTATGTTGTTTGTTGCAGCTTTCATATGTCAGAAAGTAGTGATGCTTATTAATAGTGAGGAAGTAGGTACCCTGATAAAAACTGTAGAGTTTTAGTCATGGGATGGAGTTCATATGAGGAGCTTAATTTTTTTAGTCGCTGTATATGCATTATATTTAGCCATTTTTCTCTTAAAACAAAATCCATACATGGAGATAAGAAAAAGAAGCTTTCCTCCTGTATTTCTGCTTCCTCTGCATTCATCTGCAACTTTGAATTCCTCTTCAGTGATGCTAACATGTTGCATTTCATCTTAAACAAGGGCATACGAGAGCACAGTAGCCTTATGGAGCAAGATATGGCCTCTCCGCTGGTGGAAAAAATCTGAGGGCAATAATTATAGGCAGCAAAGTGAACGTCATACTACAAAGCATTACTACAGGTAGCGTGGTGTCAGCGTTAAAACTCATGTAGTCACTCCAGAGCTATGTGTCCCAGGCTCTCTTTGTGTGCTGAATAGTGACTGCAGAAATTCGGAGCACTTGTGGGTACATCCACGCTGTGTAATGAGCTGTGTGGAGAGATCCCTGACCTGGATGTCGGTGTAATTGTACCCATGTAAGGCTTGACCTGAGCTAGTGAGTTCTGCCAGAAGGCAAAAACAATGAGCCAAACCAAGGAAGTTTTGCTTTCAGGATTGCTACTGGTTTCTGGAGGTTGCTCAAACCTTCCACAGGCCTTCTGGAGGCTGTGACACAGCTGTGCAGTCTGACCAGTGTCAAACATGGTCCAAATGAGGTCTCCAGTCATGGCACTGCCCTGCTTGGGCAGTTACTCCCATCTGAAAGATGAAGCATTATTGTCCAGACATGGCAGAATCGGAGCATGATTTTACCGCAGGCTTTCCACACATATAGCCTGAAAGGTGCAGCTGGTATTACTTGTATTTTCCACACCGTGAGAACCAGTCAGAGCAGGCTGCTTTCGTTCATTTTCATCAAGAGAGCGTTACGGCATCTCAGCCTCTTGTCTTCGGTTCTGCTCCATGTTAGAGGCAGTGGTCCCCAGCAGACACAGGTGGACACGAAGTAATGAGCAAAGGTTGGTTAGTCAGCCGTGGATAGAAGCTTCATGTGAACCTGACTGCCTGGATGTCTTGGGACATGCCGTGTGGCACTTTCTGTTGATAAGGAAACCAAAAACCATCCTGAAGGAGCTGAGTTGATGCCATCGCTATTTACAGGGGAACAGGGACATGTGAATCACAAGGTGTCAGCTCAGTGCAGAACCTCTGAGTGCCCTTTTGCCTAAACTCTTATCATACCTCGGTCTATTAAAAAGGAGTGGAGTGGAGAGCCATGAAGCTCACTTGTGGGAGAGAAGAGTGCATCATAAAGGGGCGCAACAGTAAATACAATCTAGAGTTCCACTACTCAGTCTCCTTTGTGCAAGCCTTTCTGGGCTCCTGCTGACATGGATTGAAGTCATGGGAACAACGGCCTTTGACATCCACATGTGTGACAAGACAGCAACTTAATCCAGCCAGAAAACGGAGATTTAATGTTACTGCTTGCAAAGTGAAAAGGAATGGGTCATGTTTTCAAACTGATACCATTCACCAACAAAACTGTAGACTCAGCTCTTCATAATTGTGAGTTTGAGCATGGCTCTCAGCTCACTACCCATTTTTTCAGACTCCTGGGGGACATTCACCTTTAGGAGTATGAAGTCTTCCAGACTGACACCCCATGCATGTGCCCTCTTCCTACTCCCTGCACCACTGCCCTTGTAATTTCTTTGCTCTGATTTGAGCTGGAAGGCAGGACTTTGTCTCGGAAGAACAGGTATTTTGTTAAAACAAAAGGCCACATTGTTACCCATATCAGTAGTCGGATGCAAGGAAAGAAGAAATCTGCAGAAAGTTAAAGTTTTGCCAGTTGATGGAATCCATGTACAGCCACTAAATGTTAAAAATATTACATTTCCTATGAAGTTCACATCTATATATGGAACCCACATTTGTACAGATATATCTGGTTGTCCTGTTCCATGCAGGAACCCAAACTGGTGCATTGGTAAGACACTGATTTTGCTAATTAGTAAAGCAGAAATTTCCATTGCAAGGGCATTTCAAAGCAAAATTAAATACAAGAGGAAAAAACTCCTTGTTAAACTAAAATGTGGGGTAACAGCTCACCACATCCTGCTACTGTGGCATCTGCTGTTTAGCAAAGGAAAGGTTCCTCTTTCAGAAGCCTTGACAGGTAGAGAGGTCACGTGTTACCTGCATTTCTCAGCATTATTATTTTTTGCCTTTTCTGTCAGTGGAAAAGCTGAACATGACAATGGAAAATACCAGTTGAGAGAAGGCACTGTGGGGAACTGTAGGTGTTATCTGTGAAAGCGACAGTGGCCTCCTACCCCAAAGCCAGCAGAAAAACAGTGAAAAAAAAAATCTGATGACAAAGGTGCTGTAAATCGTAGTACTCAGCTGTTTGGTCTGATAGGGATCAACCTGGTGCTTTAAGGGAAGTGTTGTGCTACTCTAGGCCTTGAAGATTAAACATCTTGCATGCTATTCCAGATCTGCTGCTAAGCTGTATGTAGGGCCTGCAACGAGCTGGATAATTACTTGGATCTCATCTGTCGTGGTTATAAAACAGGTCTTTGTTAGTACTCAGGTTATGTTGTTTTAAAAATGAGTGTAAAGCCATTGCAACCTTTCTTTGAAGAATGTTGTGCTTATTCAAAACCCAGCTACTGCTGGAATGGTACTGCAGACATGAATGGATGTGTATCCAAGCATCTGGGGAATCAAAGACCAGCGTTTGCTTTAGGAATGAAACTCAAACCTGGGCCAAAATACTGCTTGCACTGAATACTGCTGTTCTGTGAAGCACATACAATCCTCTTGTAATAGTAATGGGTTTGTAAGTCAAAACTTGAGCATTCAAGTCTGCAACCAGCTGATTCTCCTTAACTACATAATAAATATTTTGTTACAAAGGTGGGAGCTAAGAGAAAAATGCCAATTACTTTATCTGCCTGATCAGATTTTGCCTCTCTGGGAAGTTCTGCAGTGGTCCTGCAGGATCAAGTGGAGCTCTGAGAATACCAAAGGGATAGATGGCAAAGGAGATAGTGAACAGGGAACAGTCAGCTCATTTACTTGAAACATGAATTAAATTTACAATAAACAAATTTAAAACAGAAAAAATGAATGCTTTTTCCACCCTTACATGTGTACACTGTGGAACCCATTGCTACAGGAAACTGTGAAGGCCAAAACAGGTTCAGAAGGTTATTATAAAACTTAATGGAAGAAATTTCATCAAAGTTCACTAGAAGCAAGGATGCAGACCTCTGGCTCATTAAGTCCTGCAGCCGAGCAAAAGTGTACTAGAAAAAGCATCACTGCAGGTGTGCTGGTTCTTAACGCTCTTTCCCAAAGAACTGACAGTAGTGGTAGCTGTGACACTGGTGTGGATGGGCACACAGGATGCTTCAGCAGAACCATTCTTCAGTAACAAAGGGTTTGATTTGCTGTTGGGAAGGACAATCTTGGGTCAGCCTACAAGAAGAATATTGATGTTTTCTTGCCAAACAAAAGAAAAATCACTTTGGGGTCAAACAAAACATTCCAAGACATTCCATTTGATGCAAAATAAAACATTTCCTAACATGCAGCAAAAATGTTAACATGTTTTGGAATATTAAAAGGAAGCAAATTTCCCAGAAATCAGAAATAAAAAATGTGGAGAGTCTTCATGGGAGTGCTGGCCCATGCAGTTGGGGGTGGCGGGAAGCATCCTTCTAGCCAAACCCAGCAAGCATCACCCAGCACACTTCACATGCGCTTGCCTCCTGGTTTCCCCCCATTCCCACCCACCAGAGGGTTTTCCTTGCAGCCTCAGGTGCCTCAGTGGGCAGTGAGGGAAAGCCCACTCACATCACACTTCCCCTTTCATCTCTGCTAGCGGTCTGCTGCAAGATCCGCTGTGCTGCCATGTATTCCCCCACCTGGGCCTTTTGCGTGCACCCTTGTACCTCTCTGCAGGTTTTTTCCACTGCATTATTGGGAATTTTTTTCATTTTTGACACTGCAGTGGGTAAAGGGAAAACAAGCAAGTGAAATAGAGAGCTGTGTCTGACCCACACTGTTCCACAGATCACTGTGGAGGAGAGAGATGTTGAGTGTCCTCTTGGTAGTTTTGGCCCCGTTTGATTGTTTCATCCGGTGGCAATGGGTGCACTTGGGTTGAGGTTCAGCTGTCTCCCAAGTCCGTGGTGACGTTGTCTAGTGACTGTTGTTGAACAGCTGCCACATGTTGTAACATGAGGACACCAGGCTTACTCATCAAGGTAGCAGAAGTCCACCTCTCTTAAGAAAGTAGTATAAAATAAAAGCAAACAATAAACTGCTGTGAGTCAATAACAAAGTACGAGTGATTTCGGCTGGGGACAGACTGATTTGGCTGCTGAGAGATGGGGAGAGTGTGACCGAAGGAGCACCGTGGTCTCACAGGCTGAGGCAAGGCAGGTGGGTTCCCAGCTGAAAGGAGAACTCATGTCATATGTGGAGTAAGACGTATCCTACAGTATTCAAGTGACAGAGGATCAGCTAAGGGTACCTGGAGTGACTGGAAGGGGCAGCCTCTTGAGGGCCTTAGCTGGTTTTGGAGATGGACCTTTGGCTCATGTCATCAAGTTGCTTCCAAAATACCTTTGCTACATGCTTTAATAGGGGAAAGTGTGGGCTGGCAGGCTGAGGCTGTTGTTTTTGAAAGTTTTACTGAAAGAATCAAGCAAGAATAACTCAGCACATGCTACAGCATTAGTCACAGATTTGAGATGCCTTGGTGCTAATCCTGACTGAGATGGGGAGGTCCTTCGCATTTCCACTTCTCTGTCCCCATGAAGTACCGGTGATGTTTATATCCACATTTTACAGAAGCACTGTGAAGATTCATTATTTAATGTTTCTAAGCACTAAGTAACTGTACAAAGAGTGAGGATAGCCCTGACTAGTATCTTAATTTTATTTGATGTAACAAAAGCTTTGAGAGAAAGTTAGCAAAACTATGACACTGCCTGGCCAGTAGGAGGATTTGTTTTCATTGTCACATAAAACACAAAGGTATCGCTGTGTGGTTTTGATGCAGACCCAAGAGTGCCTTGAGAAGTTTATCACAGAAGCTATCTTTACAAAAGCATCATGGAAGAATCATTCCACAGAAGTGTGCTGTTTGCATTCAAGGCAAAGACTCAGTCCTAAAGCTGTCTGGCGTCTGGCCACATGGAAATGGGGCGGCACTTGTGGCTGGGTTTGGATGCATGCAGAGCAGTCTTTGCCTCAGTGCAGGGCTTGCTGCTTGAATTTGGTTTTGCTGTTTGGTAATACTAAAGATGAACTCCACAGCACTCTCAAGAGGAAGAACTGCTTTGTCTTTTCACAGCTCGTTTCCATACTTCTTAGTTTGCTGCTGTAAATAGATTGTTACAAATGCAACTGATAGTTCCTTTCTTTAGTATGGTGTGTGTATCCATTGGTAGAATTGGTTTTGGTGGCCAGGACCTGTGACACAAATCCTGACTGATTCATCTGCTGCAATTACTAAGTGGGCAATAGGTCTGCAGGGAAAAAAAAAAACAGGCCATAAAAACCAACACCAAACGTACCCAACTAATTGCTTCAGGAAGCTGGTTTTAGACAGGCTTGGTCTTTTCCAGTAAACACATGAAGTTATCTGGATTACTGTGAAAAGCAGCCCACAAGGAAAGGAAAATGCAGGCTTTTCTGTGGTGCTTCCATGACGTGGGCACGTGTTTCCCACTCCTGGCAATGTTAGGGAAACTCAGAAGCAGTGATAGCCCTGCTGATGGCATTTTGCTAATCTTCATGTAAATCAGGTGGTGGCAGTTGCTGTAGGGAGGTAGAGTGGAAATAAAAGGGATGTTGTGTAGTCCACTGTTGATGACCTTTGCCAGGTTCAGTCATTTCCTGTCCATCTGCCAAAAATCACATGGACATAATTGGAGTGTGGGAAACTGTGTTGCTTGATGATCTTCACGGGAGGGGGAAAAGAAAGAAAGAAGACTTGTGAATAAAGAAAACAACACTATCAGTGGAGATGCAGTCTGACTGGCTGATGCTGAGATAGCAGACCTTGTTTATTCTCTCCTCTGACTCTTGCCAAGAGAGTTTTTTAACTTGTTTGTCCCTCTCATCTGTTTGTGTGGATAGAAGTAAAGAGTGCATGTCCATGTGTGATCACCACGAAAGGAGGGTGTTTATTTAAACATGTTACCAGCTCCACGAATGGGCAAGCATGCAGCAGTTTCCTCTCTTCTTTTTTTTTTTTTTCCTGATATCAACCCACAGTGGAAAAAATCAGCATGTGAAGTTGTATTCTATCTAGGCATTGCAGCTGCACATACCCAGGTTCAGTGACTCGCGGCTTTCTGCCACCAGTACCTACCATGGCTAACATACATTCCAAGCAGCTCTTTTTATGGAGTAGATTATTCTAGGATCTCCTGTGGTCCTCCTGGCTTTACATTTCTGAGGCAGTTTTCTAGAGCAAATGGAATGTTTTACTTGTAACCAGTTTGAAATGTTAAGTATGTTTGATGCAGTCAAGGATCCAGGATGCTGCTGTTCTTGTGAGGCCTGGTTTTACATGGTATTTAGCATGTTAATAACCTTGGTTAATGCTGCTGGTTTTGCACTGTGATCAGCCTGCACAAGCTACCTGGTGATGTCACACTTACTGTTCAGAGCTGTACTGAAGCTGTCAAGGAACGAGTGCGAGCTCGGGGGGGTTATGGACTGAGGAGAACTGCCTGCAGCAGTGGGATACTAATCGATTCCTTTTCTTGTCTTCTTTCTTTGCAGTAAATGAAATTATAAGGAATGACCTTTCCAGTACCAATGTCCACTCGTAGCTTTCAGTGTGGGCCTGGTATGAAATACACACTTTTGACTTGGCTGGCGCGTCACTTCAAGTCGGGAGATGCCGAATGAACTGAAGACGTTGCCTGGTACCACTCTGATCTTCCACCTTAATGAATGTCAGGAACTGAAGATTTACCTCTTGCTTACAAAGAAGTAGCTCCTCAACATCAACTGATGAAACAGCTTTTTTTAAAGAAAATCATCTCAGAAGAGAGAAGAAGGATACACTCCAAGACGGCGCATTTCGTGGGACAAAACTAGGAAACTCAGCAAAATCTGAGCGCTTCTTCCCAATGCTGATCCTTTTGGCACGGCACCGCTGAAATACAGCCCTGGAAGTGCCTTATTTTACCAGGTTGTGGCATCAGGGCATTTTTAATAACCTTTGAATTCGCTACCATTAAAAGTGTTGGTAGGTGCAGAAACTCTAGAGCTTGAATTCTGGAGAGTGATATTGGAAAAAAGCATAGGACACTGCAGCAGAGTAGGGAGAGCAATCCCGACTCCAGTAAGACACGTTTATGAATTCCAGAATTTCCTCAGCTTTTCTTCTGCTGTAATGTACAGCCTATTGCCTTATTCTCAGTGCATTTCAAAAGCCTCCTGATTCATCATCATCTCAGCTTTCTTTTGCATATGTCTTTGTTATGTGCTAATGAATCATAGGGTCGGTAGTAGTAGCATGGTTAAGATTTTGATTTTGATCCGGCTTCTGTCATAGCACAAGTGAGTTGAATAGCACAAAATAGAAAAGGTTGATGGACAAAAAATTGAAATCTATCTTTTACATGATAGATGAATGTGTATGCATGTACATACATACTAGTATATATGCATATATTTATATATGACAAATAATATAGATGATTGCCTAGTAAGGGCACTGAATTTAGCAATAATTTCAATTTCTGAGAATGCATTTCAAATCCACAGCAAATATTTCAGCTACTTCTTTTGAGGGTTTGTTGCACCTAAAGCAGGTATGCATTTTCTTTCCTCACGCAGTTAAGCAAGCACTTTAGATAGGCAAGAAGGATGCATACAAGATACATGTTATTTACCAAATGCCAGAATATGAGTTATAGTAACTGTAAATACCATTATGGAAGAGTGTAAAATATTTGTTCAGTTATAATGTTATTATTCCGCAGAAGCCTTATAACTCTCTGCTACATGTATGGAAAAGGATGTTACCAAAAACCCGCCTTGGTTTCACATGTGGCGCTGTATAGTGTGTTTTCAGATTAGCTAATGTTCCTGGAGCTACAGGTAGGCATGTAGTGTAGGCTTCAACATGGTATTTTTTACAATCAACTGCTTATTATATAACTAGCAACGACCTATTACTTCACATAACCAAAAAAAAAAGAAAACCAACATAAAAATAAAAACTAAACTGAACTAAACTAAACTAAACTAGCATGACTTTAAATTAAAAATGTTTAACATTAATATTGTGCCTTAGGAATCTGTGCCCCCTCCTGGAAACACACCCAAACTACACCCCCGAACTGGGGTGGCTCCTTAACCCTGATGCAATGAAGACAGAACAGGTTTCACAAAAAGGTGAAATCCAACTAAGTGTTTTAAAACATTATTCTGTATAATTATGTCTTACTTTCTTTAGGAAAAAAAAAATGAAAGCCATATTTGTCACATTTGCACATTACTGTGAAGACATGAGAATATAATATGGCTCTATGTACATAATATGCTGTTACTGGTCCTTATAATAGTCTGTTATTCCTCACCTGTTTAATCCCAATTATTTACCCTGTATTTAGCATTGTAGACGTTGCATGAAACGTTTCTTATAGACTGCCATATGAAAAGTTAAAAAGCTCGACAGATGTCAGCTTGACTTGTAGCTAGAAAACAGAACTAATAAAGCAAAATGTTTTGCTGGAAGCTAGTCTTAGAGTGGTTCATTCTATGTTATCTTGAAAAATCTTCTTTTCTCATATAAAATAGCATTTTTACATTATATACATATATCTCTCCATCTCTTCTATATGAAGCTGCTTGCATCCTGCTGCATCCTGCTAATATAACCATCTTAGTATGGAAGCAAAGTCTCTTGTCAACAGACTCCTCTTCATTTCCCCACTGCATTTAAAGATATTGCTCCCAAGAGGAGGAAATTGTATATGATATAATCCTCAGATTTTATTCTCTCATTATTTCAGAAATGTCAATAAACTGTGCATGGAGGAATCTCTGATTATGCCAAAGCATTTTTTATTCATATACTAAATACCTTGGGTGAGGCTTTAACCATGCGGGACAATAGAGACACACACACACAGAGACACATTTCAGCAGTAATTTTAGCAGAGTTTTCAAATGTATGGTTTGGCTATGTTGCAGCTCCTTCATTCTGATTTTTATTTTCCTTTTTAAGCCATTTTGGAAAAAAAAAAAGATCCCAACCTGTTACCTTTAAGCCTGGATAATGGAAGATTATGCATCTGTTGTATATGTATTCATAAAATAAAAATGAAAGCAGAAATATTTCCTGTATGAGACTGCTATCTTGTTTCTGTACATGTGTTATGGTTGTTGCTGTCAGTTTAGGAAAATGGTTTTCATCAACCTTTTTGTAAACAAAGCAAAACCAAAAAGCCACAACACTCTGAACTTGGAGCTTAGGTACATGCAAAAATAGGTGCATTCAAAAATACCTTTGCAGGGATGATTCTGACTATTAAAAAGCCCTTTGGATGAATTTTAAGTGGTGAAACAAGCTACCTTATTAATCATGCAACAAAGTACTTGGCATCTGAGCACATTGCTTGGACAACAGTTTCTTTTGCTCTGCCTGGTACTATTTCTGAAACGTGTGGGTTGTTAAGGGTGGGCTTGGGATCTGTGGCCTTCAGTGCAGTAGATACAAGAGACATTTTTGTTGGGCTGGAGGCTTTGCTAGCCCTGTGAGGGGAGGGCTGGCCACCAGCTGCCTATGATGTGATAGATGGATCTGATCGGTATGATGTGTCCCGCTCCCTGAACCCCCTCACTGCTCTGCCCCGGAAGAGAAGGGGCGACAGGAGAGTGTCAGCTCTGTCAAAGCTGGGCTGAACACCAGCTCTGGGCTTCTATCAGCTCATGAGGTGGTGCTTCTGTATGTACCAACATCTGACACCTGATGGGCTAAAGAGAAAAGTTGAAAAGTATACAAGCATGCCTACCACAGCAGTCTGAGTTTACATAAGCACTTAAAAACCATTCCAAAATTCCTCAAGAAGGAGACAAAAGTATGCGTTGAAGTCTTTGTTGAAAGAAGACCTTGCTCTGCCTTGGGCTTCTCTTCCTATGAGTATGAGGTGTCACTGCCTGCTCGGTCCATCACACCTGTCTTCCTTGGGGCTGGTACCCAACCCCTGGCCATTGAAAGAGAGGCAGATTCGCCAAGCTCATCAAAACCCAGATATGGCCCAGCTCTTCAGAGATTAGTCAAAGGACTCTTTCTCTGCTTCCCACTCTGGAGGGTGGAAATAGTGATATTTGTGCCTCATGGACAGCATGAGCTGTATTGTTGGTGAGGTTCCTGGAAAAAGGAAAATACTGAAAACTCAGTTGCAAATTCTCCTGGAGACTGTGGCACTTTGTATCAAAGCAAAACGTCACAAGCTGAATTCACCCGAGCAGCATACTTCAGTCATTGTGTTACCTGGCCTCCTGTGAGCTTCTGTTCCCTCTCATTTCCACACATCCTTCACTCAAAGCACAGCAGACCCAAGCACAGCTATGTTAACCGCATCTTGACCAGACTTCTCCAGGCAAAAACAGCCTTCAGCGAACTCCTAACTGACTACTTTCATTCATAACCAAAGCAGAAGGTGAATCCCACACATCCATCTGGTACTGTTTGACTAAATAGCCTTTGCTGGAGTCATGCCTTTGAGACTTTTCCTTTCCAGCTGAAAATGGCAAATTTCAAGGAGTTAAGTTTCTTGGACAGAGTTATACTGCCTTGAAGCTAAGCTTTCCTTCACCATGTGTATAATTTTATTGCATTCATCACTGTAAATCTATTGAATTTGTCTCAGTAAAAATAAAACAAAATCCCCCTCATCAAGTACATTACAGAGGAGTGTTAAGGTCAATGGCATAAAATCGTCTTGGTTTCTGTAGCTCTTTTTCAAACATAGAGTCTAATTTTATGTCATAAGCAGTGGTTGGATTGTTCATCAAACTAAATTGAGTCCTCTCTTCTCGACCTTTACACACACTTGTCCAATATAGAGGTCAAGCTTTTGCCTTCTTTAGTTTGCCCATACAATTTCCTTTCTCAACAAGTTAAGTATTTTTCTTCTTTGTGCTTCTTTCCAAAAAAATAAAAATGTTTTGATTCTCTTCAGGTAGCCAAATAATTTGTTCTGAGCAGATCAGTTACAGATCCTCATACTGTTGGCTTTAATTACAGGTTGTCCTTGATTCCAAAACTAGCTTTTTTTTGGCCAAAGAGACTGTCTTTTTGTACTGTGCAAACTTGTAGAGCTTTCACAGTTCAAATGTTTGTGTTTTCAGGATTTAAGACAACTGGTATTGTACCTGGAACTTGCCATCACCCATGGGCACATTAGCAGTTGTCATTTAAACTGAAAAGTTGCTGACTGTAACGCTTCCTTAGCTACTTTCAGGGACAGATAACCCACAAGCCACTCTTTGCAGATGTGGCAAATTCATTTTCAATCATTTTAGGAAATCCTTTTTTTTTCAGCTTGGGGAAAGAGTTTCCAAAGATGCTGTCAGCCTCAGTTTCCAGCACCTCTTCTGAATTAGTTTCGCACTCGTAGCTCCTGTACCCATCCTGTTTCCAGTGATGCTGATGGAGAGCTTTTGGGTCCAGAGTAACAAAGCAAACACTGGCAGTGGGTACTGGTGGCAGAGCTGCAAAACTTCCAAGAACACACATGGTGTGGCATCCCAAAACTCAGTGTGATGATGTTCCCATCCAGCTGGGGGACATTCCAATAACACCAGCTTCATGGTACTAGGGGGGAGGATAGACCTCTGGGCCTCACCAGAAAATATTTCAGTGCATGTCAGGAATCTTTTAACTGCAAAATCTGGGAGTTTTCTGGTCTGGTATGTTTTGGTTTTTAATAGGAAAAATTACATTTCCTCCAACATGAAATCATTTGCTCTACTTACTTTTTTTGGGGTCCTTTTTTCTTTAATTTTCTACTTAGAAAATACAAACCACATATTATTTTGGATCAGGTTGATCCAGACTGCACCTTCTTTCCCCCTCGCTCCCCTCCAAATCTCCAGAACGGGCTGCTTTCCCAGAGAACGGCTCCCTCTCCACCCAAGCAGAGCCGCACAGGCGTCACATGTACACTGCCTCTGCCCAATTTCTTGAACAGTTTCTTTGCAGGAAACTCCTCATGGATCTTTCCTGCCTCCCTGGCCCCTTTCCAGGGCTCCTGCCTGGGCTGAGCTGATCCAGCTTCTCATCCTCATGGCAATCTCTTCATCATTATTTTTACCACAAGTTTTTTGTACATTTTATTTTACAAAACAAATCAGCCCTGGTCAGATGACAACAGTAAATTAAGCCGACACCTTTTGGTGTATATAATGACTTACTCCTGTGCTTTTCTCCCACCCCATGCATGGAGAGCCACTCTGGTGCTGAACCCCGTGTGCCCTGCCGGCACACCGTGATGGCTCCGGCAGCTTCCTGAGAAGGCAGCAGGAGCCACAGCCTTTCCCTCCCAGCGCCGTCAGCCAGGCAGGGAAGGGAGACCCACCACAGCACACCCACGGGGCCCTGGCTGCACTGCCCCACCGGGGCTGAGCGTGGGCTGGCCGGGCGTGGGCTGAGAACGGCCACAATTCAGCACACCTGTGGAAACAAACCCGGTGCCAGCGCGGCCCTGGGACGTGCCCCAGGGAGACTATGCTGGTCAGAGCAATTAAAATGGGTTTGTGGTGCCTTCTCCACCCAGGAGCGGGGGGGGGGAGGGGGGAGGAGATGGGAGAGGGGGCTCCAGGGCCAAGGCTGAGCAGCAGAGGCGATGCGTGGGAGGGAGGGAGAACAAACTCTGCCTGACTTGCAGGATGAGTCTGCAGAGGTGGGTGTATGAAAACTCATCTATTTTCTTTAACTTTCCAATTGAGCAGTGTGGTCTGGGCAGAGAAGGTGTGGAAGGGGGAACCCCATCACTCTTTCCCTGTCCCTCCTTGTCTTCAAGAGCAAAGTACTTTCATCAGGGAAGTGCCCCTGGGAGAAGAGGCACTGGGTTTTTTCAGGGGTTCTCTGGTGCAGCCCCTCCCAGGACTGGTGACCCCAGCCATGCAAATGACAACTGAGCATCTACACGAACACTCAGACCAGCGTAGGAGTTTCTGGTTTGGTTTTCCCTGCAGTGCACGTTGCTACTGATGCTTTAGAAAGCCAGTTTCAAGAGAGGCAAATGAGATGAGAAAACTCTCACTCACAAATTAGAAAATCAGTAGTTTCAGGGTTTAATCCATATAATGCGATGGAATGGGCCAGAGGGATGAGACAGCACTTGGGGGCTGCTCCTATTGAGCGCTACAAGCCCGCTGAAGCACAGTGATGAAGCACCTGGCTCATCCCAGGGCCACCCTCAGGGCAGGTGATTGCTTGAACCTCCCTGTTATTAGGAGGAAATTCTTTGCTGTGAGGGTGGTGAGTTACGGGAACAGGTTGCCCAGAGAAGCTGTGGATGCCCCATCCCTGGAAGTGTTTAAGGCCAGGCTGGATGGGGCTCTGAGCAACCTGGTCTAATGCAAGGTGTCCCTGCCCATGGCAGGAAGGCTGTGACTAGATGAGCTTTAAGCTCCCTTCCAAGCCATTCTATGATTCCATGGCAACACTCTTCTTGTTTCAGTATAAGCTGGCAGGCACCGGGGACCTCTGGCAATGTTTGTAGGCACAAGGTGCCAGAGCATCTCTAGCAGTAATCCCAGCTTGCAGAGGGGCATGCTGCCTTTAGCAGACCAGCCCCTTGGTATTTCTGCCAGTGACCAAGAGGGCCAGGACCACTGCATTAGCAGGATGTGTTTGTGAAGCAGGTAGTCATGTAATAAAGAGCATCATAAAGGCTTAGATGCAGAAAAAAATGTTTCTCTTTCTAAAATATGTGCATGTACCAAACAATAAAGAAAGAAATAAAACTTGGTGCTAAAAATAATAATGGAAAATTATTGTTATATTTGTGGTTCCAATGCACATGATCTGTATGAGCTTTATAGGTCTACAGAGTTACTTGATTGACTAATAGTGTTAAATAACTTCTTACATAATACATTGTGTTATGTATTATGTTTTAACATTTTTGTGGCTGAAGGATGTGCATTTTTGGTGACTCAAGTGCACAATCTGAGCTCTAAAGCAGTGGTCAAGCCCAGGAATGGCACATCACTCATCACTGCTACCTACTGGCCCAGTGGTTGACTCGAAACCCCCATTTCCTTTCCTCACAGCCAGCGTTGTGAAGTGTGGGATAACAGACACGGTGTGCGTGTCTGCTGACGCACTTTGGTCCCGGTGCAGATCACAGCACAGTTTTGCAGGGTGTCACTCCCACTGGCCGCCCGTGCTGGGTGATGGAAAACACAGAAAGGCCTTTTCTTTCGAGGCAGATCTGTATCAGTTTAATGTGTCTGAGCTGCTCAGCTTGAAAGGAAAGACACTGAGGCGGCCTGGCCCTGGGGTTTGTGGTTTACATAAAGCTGGTGCTTTATCCAGACTCTAGTGGCTGCCTCAGTCGGGCCTCCCCGGTTTGAGGGCAGTTTTCAGAAGAGCAGAGGGTACCTGTGTTTGCCTCCCAGTGCTGGGGACCTCTCCTGCCACCGGCTCCCTCAAACACACTCCTGATTGCTGCTGAGCTCTTGCAGAACTGGTGTGGACCCAGCACCTGGCATGGCATTTGGTCAAAACCCTTTGGGATCTTTTGATTCAAGAAATTAAGATTTTAGCCTCCCTGGGCCTTCTCTGTGCTTAAGAGGGCTGACTGCACATAAAGCCTCTCATTTGCTCAACCCAGTGAGTCACATGACACAGCACTGGACTGTACTGTGTGAAGGCTCTAAATATCTTTGTTTCTAGCAATTCTTGTGCTTCACAGCCATGCTTCGTAACCATGATGAGGAATGAGTTTAAGCCTCTGTGGTCACACATTCAGTTAATCTGGACCGATTCTCAGCTGGAAGATAAACCCAGTCAGTGCCTGGGGTTCCTCTCTCCTCCCATCTTCTCCCAGCGTGGCTGCCTGTAGTTTGGCAGGCAGACACCCTTTGGCAAGGCACCACATCCACAGCTTCCCCCATTCACTGGCTGTGCTGTCAGCACGTCGCATGCTGTGCGTGCATCCCAGCGAGCTCCTGACGATCCAGCTGCCCCGGCTGCCTCAGAGAGCAGAGGGGGTTTGAACCCTGGGGGTTCCCAGGTGGTGTTGGCATTGAAACCAGACCTGCAGGGGTAGCTGTCACAGCAGGACTCTCACTATCCTTGGAGGGCTTTTTTAGCTCCCAGTTGCTTTGTAGCTGACTGATCATGGTAGCTCAGTAAGGCCTGCTACACGAGTTTTACCTGCTGGATGCTGTTCCTCAGCACTGACCTTACACATGAGGGTGGAAAAAGAGCAGTGTTTTTTCAGCTCTGTTTTCTGAATACCCACTTGACTTCGTTTGATGGGTTCAGTCAGTGCTCTGAAATAAGTGAAACCACACATCCCAGCAGTGCCACATCCTGTCTTATAATACAAGTTGCCACTGGAGACAATATCAGAAGTAGTTTCAGCTAATGGGAATTTTCCAATTTTTGCTTTCTTCTATAAAATTTTGCATCACATAAAGAGCTAGCCAAAAAAATACTGAACTTCGAAGAGGAAAACACAATCTCCTTCTTCAGCTGGCTCCATTGTTCACATCTTTGATTATTTTCTTCTTTCTGTGGACCAGTAATTTGCCCAGTTAAAAGGAACTGGACTGATTTTGATCTTCTACAAATACAACTGTAGTTATTGCTGAATTATGCCAGAATAAGTGAAATGAGAGTTGGGCTCAAAATGCTGCTTCTCCAGAGCTTTATGATCAAAGTTATGTTGTGCAAGAAACAGAGAAAGGGTGAAGGGAGTAGAAGACAATTAGCTTTATTTAAGTCCAAAGAAGGGTCAGTGCATCAGCTGTGCTACACACTTTGCCCTTTGGCTGCCTTGCAGAAGGGAAAAGCTCATGTGCCTCAGCCCCATCCTGGCTCTTTAAAGGAGGTGAAGTTGCATCACTTTTATCCCAGCTGATTTCAGAGAAGGTGAAGTTGCATCACTTTCATCCCAACTGATTTCCAGGCTCTGGCTGGCTGCATTCTTGGGCCCAGAGATGCTGATTATCGGCAATGCAAGCGTCCTGACTGGGGACGTTTGGCTGAACTGGTGGGTCTGAGGTCATGCCTGCTCCTGCCAGCCTCCAGTCTGTTCCTCTTCCTTCAGCAGGTCAGTGACTTAGCTGCATAGCACAGAGAGCACAGCAGCGACAATCCCATAATTTCCTGTTTCTGTCTTCTGCTGATTGGAATCCTAGAGAGGCAAGTTTGGAGAGAGGAAAATGCTGTCTGCACACCAGGTCTTGGAGGGGGGTCTCATTTTAGATGGTGCAAAGCACTGAGGGATGTGTGCAAGTGGGGAAACCTGAAGCATCTGGTGAAAGGCTTTAACACAGGCTGCCAGGAGGCAATAGATGAGTGACCAGTGAGTCACCCAGCAGGCACTGAGTCAGGGAGACCTTACTGTACAGGCTCTTACGCAGCTGAAGAAGGCTCTCTGCAGCCCAGATGCACCAAAATGGTGAGGCCAAATCCTGTCCTTCTCTCATTGCAATGTCCCAGTCTGCAACCCAGTGGGAAGTGAACAGAGTGAAGAGAAAATCTCAGTGCAGGAGCAATGATCGTGTTTGGAAAAATTTGAGCACGAGTGTTGGTATAAATGCTGCTGTCTCTAGTCTTACAGTATTTCAAGTTCCTAGACCAGTATTGCAGCTCCTAGACCCAAAGCAGGTGTCCCTGCCACAGATGGATGCACCTCCTTGGGTATGCATCCTCTACCAGAAGGAATTGGGCCATTACCTGCTGCTGCCACCTCCAGGCTGTTGTGACAGAAACCCAGTCTCTGGTCAGTCTGATCCTGTGGCCTTTGATGGTTTTATTCTTACTCTGCTAACGTGTGCAGCTTGTGTCTCATGGAGCTGGGATGCTTCACAACTTAGCAATGATATATATTTACATAGCCTCAAAGATGCCCAAAGAAATCCTTTTTGGGGCTTTACTCACAGATAGAGTAATGATAAAAGAATGAAAAAAATAGAAGGAAACATGCCTCAAAATAACTCATTTTGTTTATACTTGAGGTTGGTTTTGCTCCTTATTTTAGGAAGACATTTTTTGTTGAGTTTCATATGTATAACTTTTCAGTTATGCTGACTAAAAATAGAAGTCAGTGCTGACTATCAATATTTATGCATGAAGCAATTATTTTAGAAGGCCTGTAGCTACAACACAATCTTTCCTCTGTACAGTTTCCGTCATGATTTCAAATTGCAAAACGGAAGCTTCAGAAAGAGAGGTCTGTACAGAGCTTTGGATAGGGAATGCATCCTGGTTCCCAGATTTAAAAGCAAAGGTTGAGAGCGTTTCAAGTGTCTGTGTGGTGAGGACAATGGAAAAAATAGTATTTTAGCCTTGGTTGTGTACAATGTTTAGGCCAAGTTGGATGGGGCTTTGAGTAACCTGATCCAGTGGAAGGTGTCCCTGCCCATGGCAGAGGGGTTGGAACAAGATGATCTCTAAGGTCCCTTCCAACCCAAACCAGTCTATGGTTCTATGAATATTTACTGCCAAATTGATGAATTTGAGGTTTTGGGTTAACCCTCCTTTGTTCCCGCGTGGTTTTACAGACATTACTGAAGCTCGGAGCAGTGCCTTGTTCCTGGTGGTCTCAGGTCCTCCTTGCTCTGCTGGTGCAATTAAGGGATTCGAGCTTGACCTGATGGAAATCCCTGCAGCTGTGGGGCCGTAACCCAAGCTGGAGTTTGCCCAGCTCAGTTTATGCTGCACAAGACATTAACAGAGGCCTTGCTGTCTGAGCTCGTGCAGAGTGGCAACCTCCAACAAAGATGCAACACCACCAACAAAAGGAAGAGATTAGAGTCACACCAGGAGTTTTGCTTCACTTTTAATCACCACCAGTTCTTTCTTGGCAAAGTTTTCAGTGTTGTGTTTTTCAGCTTGGGTACCTACATTATCTGTCTGGTCCTGTAGTTTATGGGCTCTATAGTAATATGCACTCACTCTTCACCATTCACTTAATGCCCTAAACAGAAGACCTGAATACTCTGTTTGCAAATTTGGCTCTCTGAGAAGAGGTTTAATAATTAAAAAAAAAAAAAAGAAAAGAAAAGAAAGAAGCGGGGGAGGTTTTTGGAAGGGCTGTGTTACACTAACAGCTATAAAGCAGTCTCTGAAAGCGAGGCAGTGTCTGCCACTGCCAAACAACCGGGTTTCATTACTTTAGAGCCACATTTTAGGGCTCAGGCAGCTTGTTTAAGTACATTTATAGTGCACCACCACCATGGGCAGACCTGCTGCAGCCTCACCTTGGGTGTCTGTCATTTCTGTCTGGTTCTGCAGGGCAGCTCTCTTCCAGCCCTGGGCATGGGGCTTCTGCTTATCCCAAAGGATATGGAAGATATCAGGATGTGGGCTTTGCCATCCTCTGGAGCAGCAGGGTAGGGATACAGCAGTGCCAGCTGTTAATGCACAAATCGGCTGCTAAGGAAGGGAGGTGAGAAACAGCTCCTGCAATTAGGAGCACAGAGGTGATTGTGAGTAGGTAAACTGCCAGAGCTGGTGGAGTGCCAGAACAGGATTTGGCCAGGACACCACAGCTAACACCTGCATGTTTACAAGGAGCGACACGGGATCATTGGCTCCTCAGAGCCTCCCACCTCCTGTGTCGCCTCTCCCCTCCGGCAGCACGGCACCAAAGGGCAACATCTGGTCTGCAGTTGACATCAGAAACATCATTATTATGAACTGGTCCAGCGAAGACTCAGCCTGAAAACCACAACCTAATGAACCTCCAGTCCCACACTGTGCAAAGGCTCCCAGCCCAGTGCTGGTTGGTCCAGGGATGGTGGAGACTACTGGAAAACCTCTCCTGCGGGCTGCCAGGCAGCTATCAGGCCAGATTGGTTCCTGTAACGTGTGAGCTCCAACGAGAATGCAGCAAAAAATGAGAGAGCTGACCACAGGCAGATTTCTTCCTAACTGTGTCACTGGTGAATGCTGTAATTCCAAGCCGGAGGTGGGAGAATGGGTTTGTTTTTACAAGAAACCTGTCAATGGAGAAAAGAAAAATTTGAGGAGAATTTAGCAACTGGCTGAATTTGGCAAATAATTTCAGCTGGAGAAAATAGCTAAAATAGTTCAAACTTGGAGCAAGGAGTGGGAGACGAGAAATTCTGAAAATCCATTATTTGCACAGCTCTCCTCCAAAGAGCTTATATTATACTGCCCGCTACCAGCTGGCCCGAGATTTAGGTTGCCTAATATTTTCCGTTATAAAAGATTCTTTCAACATTTTTATTTTTTTAGAAGCTCTAACACCTCCATTGTTTGCAGTAGGCCCTTATAATTTGGCAGGGACAAAGCCCCTGGGCTAGAGAAGTGCCTTTTCTTTCATCCATGAAATTCCAGTCAGGTTTGGCTGGATAAAATAAAAAAATTTTTTTTTTTAATTTTAAAAAAACCCACACACACAAAAAAACCTGTTAAAGATCACCATTTCCCTTCTCTCTCTTATGTGCCTCAAGAAAATATGCTGGCAGACTGCCAGCATAGCAAGTGAACGTGAACGTTCTCATTAAATTGAGCCCAGGTTGTCACCAAAGCAGCCATCCAGACTCTGCTGGGAATGTCTGGGGGCTTCCAGGGCAGCTGCAGCAGCAGGAGAAGAGTTGCAGGAGACCAAGCACCACCCCAAGGAGTTTTCCCAACAGGCAAAGGAGGCAGAGAGGGAAGGAGCTCCTCCTGTCACTGATTTAAAAGACCTGGCAAGCCAGTTTCCATGCCTTGGGGCTCCTGTCCCTACTTTTGAGGCTGGGAAGAGTAGAGCCAATTTCTCGCTCAGCCAGCTGTGAAATAGCAACACTAAGCCACGTTCATCTTTCTCCAGGACCCTTCTCTTCTCCCTGGGAACAGCAGCAATCCTGCCCTCCCCTAAAATAGTTAACCCTGCAGTCTAATTGTATCAGTCTATTTTGTGATGCTGAACAGACAATGGGTTTGGTGGTTGTTGGGTAGGGGTTTTATAAGCACTGAAGAGAGGATAGTTGTCTTGGAAAAGCTTCTGGTCTACAGATTGGAATGGGGCCAGCCCAGAAGACTATACAGGAAGAGATGAGAGTCCAGGAGCCAGACTTAGTAGGGAGGCAGCTTCCAAACTGTGATCAGGAAACAGAAATGGGACCATGTGCACAGAAATGAGCTTAGAGAGCTAAAGGGAGTGGAACGGGCAATGGGAAAATTTGGACATCATTTTGTGGGAGACCTGGTGAAGGCTTGGAAGATCTTAAGTAGCCAATATAATCCACTCCTGGCAGAGGAGACTATGTTATGAAAGTCAACATTGAGTGCAATATAGTGAGATGAGCACTAAAGCAGAAAGGAACATAGAAATATATCATTTAGTGGTCCGCCAGTCTAGATTTTTGGCCTCCACAAGTGATGTTGGAAAGGATGGCATACAGAAGCTCTGCAGCCAGCAAATTTTTGCCAGTTGTGAAAATCCTAGTGCAATCCTAAATTGCAAGAAAGTGGCTTGTGTCACAGAGTATCAAGTTTTATGAGTCTTCCCAAATTTGTTAATATTATCCAAAAATTGGATTGAAATTCAAATATCAGAGTACACCACACAGGAAGTTTGATCCCCCTGAGCCTTCATTCCCATAGACGTGTAGCTGTCAGGAGAATCTAGCTGATTTCACAAGGGAGGTGCTTATCCAGGGAAAAATTGTTAGTGCCCGTTTGAGAAGTTTGGTGGTCGCCTGTGGACAAAAGAGACAGAAAAGCTAAAAAGTTGCTTTAGTTCTGTCATCCTGCCCCTGCTCTGTTGGCTACATGTGCAAGACTCAGGCACGATCTGACCCTTTGCCCCATCCAGAGAGGGGCACACTGAAAAGCTGCTAGCCAGGCTTGTCCCAAAGCTGATCTTTGACAGGAGGTGTATCTTACTCCAGTGGGCAGAGTGGACAAGGGCTTTTGGAGCCTGTGCTGCGCTGTGTGCAGAGCATGGATGCAGGAGCTCATGGGCTGTCTCTGCCTTACGGTTCTTTGCATGGTACTCCACTGTGCCAAGTAGATGCAGTGGTAAATATGTTGGTAAAACATGAAAGAAGGACTGAGTGGTAGCAGTGAGAAGACAAGAGCTGGAACTTTCACCTCTGCTTGAGCATTTGCTTTACCCTGAGGATGGGTTTCTAAGTTAAATGAGAGGTGGATGGCCAAAACGATGTCAAAACTTGGCTTTTCTTTGGTGCCACTTTAGAAATAAAACTTCTTTCTCGCATTTGAATTCAGATCTATATCTGTGCCCCTCAAGGGAAAGTGGCAGTTCAAAGATAGGTCTTGGTACTGATTCCAATTTAAATAGAAAAGGCTGTGTAATTTTCCCTTCAGCTGGATAGTGTATTAATTAGCACAGTAATTTCTGGAGTGCTACTAATAAACTATATATCCAACAACTTTGGCAGTAAAAGCCATCAAAGCAAGCATCAGCAATTCTTGAAGAGAGAATGTGGCTATGAGTACCTGAAGACTCTTTATTTGGATTGCAGGAGTGGGATAACTTGTCAGGAATGAGTAAATTGCAATCAAATATGTCTAGAATTCAGACTAGCTAAAGATGGAATAATCAAAACCATCAAATCTTGGTGCATAATGAGTTGAGACAAGTAGTTCAGCAAATATTGTTCTAATATCATCTTAACCACAAGGACTGCTCAGATGTGTTTCTTGAAGAGGTTTAAGTTAGCAAATAATACTCATCATTAATCTTTTATAATGGCTTTTGGGAGCCACAGTTCATTTAAACATTTTACATTTTTATTACTTATGTATGCAGGGCAGCAATTAAAGCTGTCGTGGTCATATAATGAAGACTAATGAAAGCAAGACGAAGGCAGGTTTTCATTTTCTGTCAACCTGAATATCCATCTGCTTCTGCCATCTCCCTGTCCCCCAACTTTTTTTGTAGGAGGGGAGGTGTTTGGGTGTTTCATTTTGTTTTCATTTGTTTCATTTTGTTGTTTGTGGTTTTTTTGCTTGAAAGCAATCTCCCCAGCCCCGAGGTGTTTATGCGAA
This sequence comes from Coloeus monedula, assembly GCF_965178545.1. Classification (NCBI taxonomy): domain Eukaryota; kingdom Metazoa; phylum Chordata; class Aves; order Passeriformes; family Corvidae; genus Coloeus; species Coloeus monedula. Next base: position 63,538,751 of record NC_138781.1, on the reverse strand, counting down.
CACCTTTACTACTGTCCAGGAAGAGTTGTGAAGACTAAGTGTTCCTTTCTTTTTCTGGCATGGAAGAAACATCTCTTTTGGTAATCAGACAAGTACTGTAAAAGGCTCGGTCTTTCTCAATGCAAATAAATGTGAGTGATGCAATAACAACATCTTTATGGTACGTTTTCTCGGCCACTGTGAAGTAATAGTTTTGGAGGGGAGACAGGGATTAGTCACCCCACAATTAGTCATTCTGCAGTGTAGTTTGATACTTGAGAGATCTGTATTTCAGAAATGTGGTTCTGCAACCATAGGACCTATTTTCAAGTGCTTTCTGCTTTCCCCTTCTTTTAATTGGGAAGAGTTTGTTAAAAGAACAAAAATCATTCACTTTTTTCTTTTCATGTGCTTCTGCACTCATGTGTCTCTGTTTCATCTTCATACAAGCCTTTCTTTCCCTCCATCGGGGAGCTTTGACCAAGGCCTGAGTTTGGGAAGTGCCTCCATTCCAGGTTTTCTAAGGCAGAGCCCATCAGCCTGGCCAGGCATCCTAAAGCCAGCGCTACAAAGAGGGCGGTCTGGGGGGGTGGGGGGGGTGTGTGTGTATGTGTGTCACACGTAGGGGCACTGCCCCCTCACATGTGTTTCCAGCATCCTGGGAGCCTGAGAGGGGCCGGTGCCCCGTTAGTTCTTGGCAGGGTGTGGGGAACTCTCTGGGCACAGAGCTGTGAGCTGGGGCACTGGAAGACACCTCCTTTCCAAAGGCTGTTTACTGCCTTGGGGAAAGAACAGGGTAAGAGACAGCTGCTCTGGAAGTCTTCTCTTTTGTAACAGCCAGAAACTTTGCTACAGAAAGTTTGTTCCCTTAAACTGGAATTCTTGTGAGTCAAAAAGGCAATGCAGATGTTTCAAAGTGTTAATCATAAATATCAGGGGAGAGGGAGCTTAATGGCAGAGCTCCCAATGAGTAACAGTGTTTGGCCTCAAATATTTCAGCTGGTAAGATGTCACATACTTCTCTGTACATGGCAACCCTGCAGTTGTCTTAACCATTTCATTTTTTGATTGAGTAGCTGCAGTCCAGCCCATGTGTCACAGCCAGTGTGGCACACACCAGGGTCTCCACTGGGCACATGGTTATCACTAGTCCAGGCACCTGCACCAGACCTGGTCCTCTCCTAAGATGGCTTGTTTCATCGAATCTCCCCACCACAGCAAAAGCCTGAATCTGCTTTCCAACCAACCTTCCTCCCAGCTCCTTGGTATTTCTCTGCTGCCAAACTCTGTAGCCTCCTGAATGTATTCCGTGCATACCAAAGCCTGCTTGACATTTGGCTCTGCAAGTCTTTCCTAATTCTTCTTGTGCTGGTATAGAGTTAATTTGTTCTTGTTTCAGACACATTGTTGTCATTATTAACTTACCAACCCAAACTCCAAACGCAAAATTCAAATCTGACAAAATAAATACCGAGCAACCCATGGGCCAAATTGATTTGACTTAAGACAGCATTGAAACAAATGAAATACTGTGTTTCATTTGGAAAAAGAGCAGCTGTGTCTGTACCGTAACTACTGTGTTTCTCCAAAGGGTTTTTCCCACAGGGCCAAACTCAACCAAATGTAGGTTGGGATTAGAAGGTAAAGCTCCTATTAAATTCCTGGATCAAACTGTTTGAAGATGTAAATAGGGTTACTAGGTTTGAAGTCAGATGAAGGAGGTATGCATTGCACCAACTATGGTGTTCAGTGCAACATCTCTGCTGATGGCAGACAAAAACTGGGTAGGAAAACTCCAGCCCAGAGGACACAAGCTAAAGACAGAGCCTTGCTTCTCTACCCTTTCCTTACTGGCTAGAAGCAGATGCCAAGGTAGAAGCAGATGCCAAGGTCTGTACTCCACAATCATCATAATTTGCAATGATCTAATATTAAAATGTCAGCACTAATGTGCAAGGAATTCTGTTTCTCCTCAGTCCCAGTGTGTGGTATCTCTACTCAGCTGGCAAATTACCACAGCCCTGACATGGTATAGACCTCCCATACCCAAAAGAGCACAAACACGCTCCAGTTACAAACTGAACTGCTTTCTGCCATAGTGGAGAGCCCTGTTGGGCACAAGTCGTCATTTCACAAGTGATGGGGTTTAAAAGTGAAGCTAACCTGGAACAAACCTTGCTGAGCAGACCCAGTAGAAGTGGTCACTGCCTGTGTAGCTCAGCAGGGAATTGAGGTGTGTGGTACTGCCCCTGGAAAGTCCCACAGAGAGAGCACCCTTCAGAGCTGCTCTCAAGCACTTTTGCCATTGTAAGGGAAGCATAATCTGAAATGATTGTTACCTTAAATGCAGTTTAACTTTTAAATCCTGATGGTTTCACTGAGGATTGGATAGCTAAAATAGCTTTCAGAATCCAAAGCTGAAGTTTCACTTCTTTTTGCTTAGCTGTTGGGTTGCAGAAGACCTTGTAGGGAAGGGGAGAAGCCAATTTTCTGATGACACTCACAGATCTGCTTCCCTTTACTAAACAGGGTGTACATGGTACAACTGCCTTCTTGAAGTTGAACACTGCACTCCAGCTGTCTTGGAGTCAAAAAGGGAGGCATATCCTTGAGGCAGCTCCAGTCCTTTTACACAGGAATGATGCGGGGGAGAAAATCAAGGCAGATGCAATTAGTGAAAATCAGAACCTGCAGTGCAGCTTCTCTCTGTGGCTGCTTTTGTGTAGGGCTTAGCCCATACAAAGCAGCCTCCCCTGAGCCTTGGACTCCTTACAGCCTAACAGAAGGAAGATCACTACAAGCATCAGGTATTTCTGTTAGTGGGAAGCCTGGTAAATACTCTTTACATGCCAGCAACACCTCCTGTTGGCAGGCTTACTTGGCAGGCTCCAGGTACTGAAGTAAACAAGCTGTCTGTTTTGTGAGATTCACCAAAGTGGGGCTTATCCCTGTCCTGCCTCTCAAGAGAGTCTGAGGAGCCAGTTGTGCCCCTTTAATGTAGGGGTATTAAATGGCCAAAAAAATGGAACTGCCTGAAAAAGAGTTGCCCCTCAGTTATGACAAGTGATACGGAAATAATTTGAGAGTGGGTTGAGTTTCATTAATTTTTCCCACAATTTCACTGTATTTTATGTTTTTTGGTGGGTTTTTTTTTCCACAATCTGACTATACATTAAAAGAACAAAGCATAAGTAGTGTGTTAAGAGGGAGAGTGGGGAGCAGAAGACAGGATGCAAAAAGCCTGGGAGAAGCAGCCAGTCTGAGCTGACTGCTCAGAGGGACCACAGGATCATTCAGGGGAGGTTATTCCAGGGGCAGTACACAGCCTGGGTTGGGTGGTCCCATGGTGTGGCATCTCTCTTCCACCTGGCCCAGATCCAGTCTCTCTTCCACCTGACCTGCCCCTTTGCCAGCAGCTGCCCAAAGCCAACAGACCAGAGGAGTCACTCCAGCATCCAGAAATGGGTTATCGCTTGAGAGACACTAAACTTTGCCTTAGAGTTTGTTTGGGAAGGGTGGGGAACAGTCCACGCCGAAAAGAGATAGAGGAAAAAAAACTAGAAAAACAAACTTCAGACAATATCTCATTGATAGAATGTCTGGGGCCAGCACTGTAACCCAAGCGACACGCAGAGGACAGCGGGAAGCCCTGGTGCTCGGAGTAATCCATTATTTTCACTGGTATTGACCATGCTTACCTGCCTCCCAGTGTCTCTGGAGCTGGTGGAGGCAGCTTCAGAAGGACCACCAGGGCATTTTTGCTTCTGCTGCTTTGCCCATGCTCTCCTTATGGTGAGACCTCACTGCCAACCCCACGCCAATACTGTCTGCCAGGATGCTACTGGGGGAGACTTGGCACCATGTTGGAAGCATATCCCTGTGTCCAGATCCCAAAGGACTGTGCCAGTAGCCACCACCGCCCAAGCAAGGCCAAGGCCATACGCACAGCTGATTTCTGCCCCTGTTGAGTCACCCCACTGTCTGCTTCTTTCTTGTTGCTTTAGCTAAATCAGGAGATCTGCCCTGCCCTTGCAGGGCTGCTGGGCAGCTGCTGAGGTTCCCAGTCTGTGCCAGTCAGGGAGGGGCTCTGCTCGCTCTCAGGCTGGAGCTGCTGCAGGCAAGAGAAGGGGCAAAGCACACAGGAGGAGAACGGCAGCCTTGTATATCTGTCATATAAAACTCAGAGCCCCCAGTCTGGCTCTTTATCAATTATTAGCCTGCTGCTAAAATAAGAAAATAGATTTCATAAGTGTGTTTCTGTTCCACACACCAGACAGATAGTCTGGCTAAAATGATTTATTGGTATGAGTTAGTGCATGTGTATGTGTAGATGTGCATATGGTTCAAATCCTATAAAGCAGAGTCCTGCCTGTGTGTGCGTGTATTTAATGCTTTATATGGTACATCATTCCTTTTTCATGTGTGTCTGTCTGGTTTTCTTGGGCAGCACTAGTTAAATTTCTTCTTTCTTTTCTTTTTTTTTTTTTTTTTTTTTTTTTATTTTTGCATTTCACATGAATTGTGCAGTGGAAGCCAAGAGTATCTGCCAACTTGGCTGTCCCAAAAATAAAAGCTGACACTCTTCTCCTAGAAACAGTTATCTCCTCATTGTAGTCATGGTCAGACACACCCACACCATCCCTTTCTTGAAACTGAGGCCAAATTTAATAATGCGCTTGGCCACTCTCATTTCTGACTAAAAATGTCAAAAAGTGAAAATACTTTTTCTTAAGAATGCAGAGGCAGAGAGCAATCCCAGGACACAACACTTACTATTGTAAGTATGCACAAAGGCACAGACTGCTCTCCTCCAGCTGGCAACTGGGAACAGTGCTGCAGAAACCAAGGACAAAGGTGGAAGCAGTGATAGGAGAGTCCCCCCCACCTTCTCTTCAAGTTAAAATTCCTCTCTTCTCTCATCTGTGGTAGATGGACTGCTGCAATTTTCAACTTTCCTTGAATTCTTGATTTTGGTCTTTGAGGTTTGGGACTCCTCCTCTTTCCACACCCCTAGCTTACTCAGAGACAGTAAACAAACATTGATTTCACCCCAATGATAAGTGCTACAGAGCGTGAGGAGGGAAAGCTGCTTGGATATGAAGCCAGTTCATGTCCCTGCCTACCAGAATAGCAGGCAGGGGTTGGTATGAGTCATGCAAGACGCGTTGTCTGCTCTTAAGTTATACTTGCCCCATGCAACTTATTTTCTAAGCACTTGGCAGAGAAGTAGCTATTCAGTGTTGCTGTCATAGGTATTTCAGAAGCTGTGCTTTTAGTTAGAGGTGGCAACCGCCCATGGAAATTTCTGGTTTAGATAGGAAAACATAACTTAAAAAATGAATGAACAATCTGTTTTCCCAAATCACGCCCATTTCCACCTGTACAATACCTAGACAGCAAGTAAGGTTCTTTTAAAGCAACAGTAAGCCATGAATTCAAAGTGACTTTTACCACTGCTGTTGTAAAGAGCCATGAAAAAATATATTCCCTCTTGGCTTTCTCTCAATTTAGGTGCCATAGCTCCCGTAACATGGAGACTCTCAGGCTAAACTAAACAGCTGATTCTAATTTTTCGCTTCGCGAGTTCGAGCAATCGTAGCTGCTTGAATTGGTTGGGTATTTTCAAGCTTCTGTAGGTGAATAATTCTCTGTTGCAGGAGTTTCTCCATGTGGTCAGACCCGTGAGTGGCTTGAAATCAATTATGAGATGGAAAATGGCTGACATGATGATTGAAGAACATTTCTGGTTTTCACTGTCAAGGTAATTGCCAACGAGGTGAGATCCATGCATACAGAAATCACTGACAACAGAGATCTGTCATTCTAAGTAGATGAGGTGGGTCTTGTGATCCTTCATGGTGGCTGTTCTAGTGATGTAGTATGGTCATTGTCTTTGGAGAAAAAGAGGCATGTGTTTAAGCCTTTGGGGACAGCAGTTAGTTCAGCATCAATTTCAGGATTTTTTTCACCCAGCGAGCAGGGGAGAACAAAGCTCCAGAGCAAAGGGTTACAGAATCACAGAATCATCAAGGTTGGAAGAGACCTTTAAGAACATCTAGTCCAACCATCAATCCGGCACCACCATAGTCACCCCTAAACCCTATCCCCAAGTGCCACATCCAGACAACTCTTGAACACATTCAGAGACAGTGACTCCACCACCTCCCTGGGCAACTTATTCCAGTGCCTACCACTCTTTCAGTGAAATATTTTTCTAGTATCTAATCTGAACCTCCCCTGGCACAACTGAAAGACATTTCCTCTTGTCCTTTCACTTGAAACATGGCAGAATCACCCTACCTGGCTACAGCCTCCTTTCAGTCAGTTGTAGAGAGTGATAAAGTCTCCCCTGAGCCTCCTTTTCTCCAGACTAAACAACTCCAGTTCCCCCAGCTGTCATACAAGTCATAAGACTTGTTTTCAATTCATTCACCAGCTCTGCTGCCCTTCTTTGGACACACTTCAGCACTTCAATATCTTTCTTGAAGTGAGGGACCCAGAACTGAACACAGTAGTCAAGGTGCAGCGTCAGTTGCTACCCTACAAAGCAACATTTTCAGCACTGTAGGTGCCATCAGAAGATGTGGCTCCTGTGCTCAGCCTTAGCAGAGAAAACATTAGATGTGTTGGATTGTTGTTACTTACATGGCTTTGCAAACAGACAAGAATTGTGTTAGTAATTTGTAAAAGTCAAAAACCCAGTTAATCTTGGCACACAGAGAAACCTGGATAAATTCAGTTTCTCAGTCATGGGAAACTTCCATATTTTGCACAAGAAGCAGCTTTGATTCAAGGCAGATCCTGCCAAACTGCCTGTTTTGAGGACTGGGTTGAACTGATCCACCTAAGTTGTTGTCATGGGTTAGCATAGCTAAGAAGTGATTCTCCTGCAAAGAGGTGCTTACAGCTTCCTCTATGACCTAACAGAACCTATCAACTGGCTAGTGTGGATATTGGCAACTTTGTAAGCCACTTAAAGAGCTTGACACGCCTCCGTGATCCACATTTAAGAATGAACAAACCCCCAGAAAGCTCTCTTGCTTCCGGCCTTTGGACAGGTAACTGGGGGCTGGGACTCAGCCATCCTGGAGCCGTGCGGCCCCGTTCCACCCGCGGCGCCCCCAGCCCTGCTCCGTGCAGGCAGCGCGGCCTGGCTCCACACCACCCCCTTCCAGTGCGGCTGAAGATTCAGCTGAAGCTGCCTGGCAAAGATCATGTGACCAACAGCAATAAGCAAATTCCAGCTGTGGGGCCTGGGTGAGATTAACCCTCTTTTAGTGCTGCAAGTTTCCTCCAGAACAGATGAAGCCTGCAGACATCAATCCTCTCCCAAGTCTGAAGAAGGGGGAAGGTGAAGAAAACACCATGGAGACACCAAAGTCAGTGAAGAAGGAAGAGCTGAAACCCTGAGGGAGGAGAAAGAGGAGATGCTTAGAAGCTGAAATTCTGTTGTAAAGCTATGGTGGTGATGGACTGTGATATATCAGAGTACCCGTTGTAATTCCATGAAAGCATGGGGGGGTGAAGCGTTCAAACTGTGCTTGTGAGCAAAAGTACCTGTGCTGAAATAAGCAAATGCTGAAGCAGCTGTAATTTGATGAGAAGTTTGAACAGGGAGAGATGGAAGTGATGAGGACTCTTGCTCCAAATTGGAAGAAGACCTCTGTTCCTGGAGATGAAGATGCTCCCAGAGATAGGTGAAGAGAACCTTTGTTTCTGAACAGCTAATCCGTAAAATGGTACCCCAGTAGCTCAAGATTGAACCCTCAAAAGCAGTTGTGGGGAAAGCTGTAAGTCGAGGGAAGGGACTTCCACATGCGAGCAGAGAACCAACCCGGGCAGCTGTCTCGCTGTGACACTGAAGCCATGAGAGAACTTCTTGTGGAGATGTCTCCATAGCATGAGCAAGAGAGACTCCTCTCCCTAAGTGAACTGGAAAAGGTTATTATAGAAGTGGTAAACTGACTGAAAATCTCAAGGGCTGTCTTTTTACACTGTCAGTGGGAGAAAGGAGAAAGGTGGGGGGAAGAGAAGTGTTCTGAAGGTTTTGGTCTGAATTTTTTTCCCTTTCTTTTAGGTCTGTTAATAAAATTCTTTACATTCTTTTAAGTTTTGTGCCTGCTTTGCTTTCTCCTAGTTCTTATCTCACAGAAGGTAAATAAGTAAGTAATAGATATTTTGAATCAAACCACTACAGTTGTAAATTATCAGATCCCATACGTAAATTGTGAAAATCAAGAGAGATCCAAGCTGGGACGAATCCTGAAGTTTGACTGTAGACCAAGTGTCCGTGCTTCTGTGCTCTGACCTGCTGGCTGAAATATCTTTCTTTTTTCTTTTGCAATAAACCTGGACTTCTTACTATGGGTTTGCATGGCACTCAAATTAGATGTCTGGAGGAAATGGTATGAGTAGTAGTCGGAATGTGTGACTCCACATATGACTGTAGAGCACAACATTTTGCCTGTCCTGGGCAGTGGCTCCTCATCTCTCCCATTTCTTTAAAATCTTGTCGACCTCTCATAGACATTAATTATGTAGCCCTTTTGAAGGGGGATCTTTTCTTCTTCAGAGCATGTTTGGTTTTAATGAAAGTGTAAATGGGTCTGCTCATCATGGCTGGAGTGTACAACAGACATGGTTATGGAAACCGTGTGAGTATTTAGAGCGTGAGGATCAGTAAGCAGAGTCTACTTTCACCCTGAGAGGTTTTATGTGGCATTTTCATGGGAAAACTGTCCAATACTGCTTTCATTTGGAGGTATGACTGTCTATATGCCAACTCATGTGCATTTTGACATGTGAGTGCTAGCCCAACACCTGAAAGACTCCAAGTTGGTTTCCTGCTCTAGGAAATCTCTGGCTGTTTAATTACTGTCTCTGCACTCATCTGTTGATCAGAGGGCCACTGCATGAATTATGTTTAAGGCTGTGATTCTGAAGGTCAGTCAGGTTGTTTAACTTCTCAGCACAAAATGGTGAAAAGAGGGCGGGAAGGCATCTGAATGTGGCATCCCCATCTCTGAGGTGAATAGCTAGGACAGATAACCTAGTTATGCCAGGAAGTCACAGTAAAATAGAAATCAGTGATATTATAAGCTTGAGTGTTGTGGAAGGAATAAGCCTAGGCTAGTACTGGAGCCATAGAAACAGACTTGTACAGAAATTGGTAACAATTAGCTGCAGTACCTCTTAGGTGGAGACAGGCCTCTTGGACCAGCCGTCCTATCTTTCACTATGGGCTAGTGGTGAAAGATCATGAGTTAAGAGCTTGGCCTGAGCAGGAGAGTCCATACTATCAAGGGCAGTGAATGAGCTTCCCTTTGAGAGCTGTATCAGTCTGTGAGGTGGGTTCCCATTTTGAGAGTTTTAGTGTTCCCCATTAAGTCCAGGAAGCCTTTATCTAAGCAATCAGGGAAGGCCACAATAATCAAAGTAGAGGTAATGCATGGGGAAGCCCACAATACTTGGAACAGAACTTGTTTAAAAGCAGTTTGAATAGCCTGGTGCTGAGTTAACCCTTCATCTCTGTGCCTTTGGAGATTGCTGAGCCTATGCTGCACACAAGAAACCACACTGGTGGGTGAGGTGGTGCAGTGGGGAATTGCCATGAGCTGGAGCTGAGCTCTGTCCTAGTGGTGCCATAAAGACTTTCCGGAAAAAACGTGGAATTCAACTGCAGTGAGAGCCCAAGGGTTGACACAAAGGGTACCCAATTGCAGTGTACAATAGGGTGTTTTATTAATCCTGCAAAACTGAGGAGTTGTCTAGGATAGAGACCAACTGCTGGCTCTCTCTTGGCATTTTATCTATTAATAACTGTTTACTTACAGAGTGGTATAAAGCACTCCTGTAATGAAAACTGAGCAGCATTAAAGGAGTGACTGCTGCTGAGCTGTGATAGCGTCTCCTCTAAGATGCTCCAGTTTACAAATGTTAAAAATGCAAGCTTTCCAGTGTGCCTGTACACATATGACAAGCTGTTTATAGCTGAGATTCCCACTGAATGTGGGTTTTGAGATGGGCAGGTACTCACCAAAGATGTAGTCTTGTGTCAGCTTCTCACAATGTCTCCTGAAGTGGTAGTGAAACCTGAAATTTTAGATTCACTAACTAATCATGTAGTACATGGCTCTGGTGATCTAAGTGAGGAGAAGTATAGGTATAAGAAACTGAAAAACATGTGTCTCTTCACCACTACAATCCAGTGACTGGGAGAAAAACCACAAGTATATACTGAAGCCATGCTGTGACAAAGAAATAGAGGAAGTAGAAAGCTCTCCAAAAACGGCAGTACTTACACACTTCTTGCACAAGGTGTCTATAGAAGCATAAATGTGTGTCTAAGTGTGTATATACCCTGGCAACAAATCTTTTTGTACGTGAAAGGTCTGACTTGGAAAGTATAATTTTTTTTTTATTTTTCTGGTGAGTATACCTAGAAAAAGTGAGAAATGCAGATTATAAAAGTTGGTAGAAATTCTGCATTTATCTAAGATTCTAAGAATGATTGTCCTCTACAGTTACTTATTTTAAGAGTTTGCACTGAGGTACTGTGGAGTAAGAAGGATGCTTTCCTCCTCTTTTTAGGACTATTTTGTACTCAGATAAATACAAAGCCAGTCTGCAACTTAATGCAAGGCTGATAGAAAACAAAATATGAACAGAAAACAATCAGACTGATTTTATTTATTTTAGTAAATATGCATGATACTTTGGGTTGCCATTTTTTGTTTTTACTGCACAGTTACATCCAGCAAATACTGCGTTCACAGTCAGAATTACTTTCCAATGGGATTGAATCCTGTGGCCTCTGCAACTGCACAGCACCAGGTCATCTGGCATGCACATTCCTTGTCTCTAACAGTGTGAACTACATGTGCAAGGCTTAAAGATAGACCTCCCTCTTAGTAATCTGTGTTTCAGCCATATTCAACATATTTTTCTTTCCAGTTTCAATATTTTAATGAACTTTTGACTCACAGCAATAATCTCCATTTTAACAAAAAAATTAAGAAGTCAAAAAGAGAAATCTAATCCTGGATTATCCCATCCATTGCTCAATTGTGCTCTCAGGAGCTCACCGGGTGCTTTTTGCTAATCAAACAAATCTGAGCTTTAAGAGGTCCCACTCACACTCTTGCTGCTTTTTTCTTTCTAGTATCCCAAATATAAAAAAGAAGACAGCACCTAAGTAACAACAGGGGGTAAGTGCTGGGAGAGAACATCTCAGTAGAACAGGTATAGAAAAAGCAAGTGCCTTTTTCTGAAGAATTCTACTTTGGTATACAATCCTTGTACCTCTTAGTTCAGCATGAACTGAGATACGAGACTCTTAGCATCTTAATGTTGTATGCTACTGCACAGAACTTCATGAGGATAAAAAAAACCTCCCACACATCTTTATGTTTGTGTCTATATTGGACAAAAGGAGAGTGGCTGAGGGTATCTGAGAATTGTTACTTCCTTTCAATGGGTTGCTAGGATGTATCAGGAACACAGCTTTCCAAAGTTCAAGTTAGCTTTGAGTCCCATATGAGTTTTATAAGAGGAGGGAAGGTTTGTTTCCAGTAGAGAAAGGAAATAAGAGAATTTAAATAAAACCTAGATGAAGCTTGAAGTGACCTGCTAGACACAAGTGAGGTATCAAGGGCTACAGCCCAGACCATGCCTACTCCTGCTCTGGAACTCTACTCCATGGAAGTGCCACAGGTTCAGGATGGCTGCTGTGTTGGAGACCACAAGAGTCATGATTCACACAGAGGGAATGTGAAGCAAGTCAGTTATTTTTTGAAAGTTTCACAATGGCAAAGAATGGGAACCAATTCACTGGCCAAGAAAACAGGCAACAATGGCTAAGAGTATAAACATGTAAGGCAGACATATAGGGGGCAGGCAGCCAATTAAGAGGAAGGAAGAAGCTAAAATAAGCCGATGAATGAACAGACAGGAAATATTTAACAGTGAAAGAGATAACGTGTGACTTAGAGGGAAATAAGAGGAAAGAGTTACAAGGTTAAATCTATAAAATAATACAGCGGTTATTTAGGGGAAATTTTGTCTTGCTACAAACAGAAAGGCCAGAACAAAATGCAGGGGAAGTGCTGCAGAAGTACCAGCAAACAGCCGGCGTCGGGGGCACCTTGCCCCTGCAAAGACTGGCCAACCCCTCTTGAAGTCTGGCTTTTGTTGTGTGGTCACCCCACTGCTTTATGCCTTCTCTCATATGGCTTGCAAAATGCATGCAGTATTTCTGGGGTCTTTTGAGCATTCTTTACTGCCTTGAGTCTACATGTCCTCTTGACTATATTTTGTATAGGTCATACCCTGTGATCCGTACTTGGATCTGGGGTTGTGGCAGGGAGGGCTGCCAGAGCTGGTAGATTTGTGTTCAGGTGATGTTCATATAGAGGAGTACAGAAACAACCGTCCCAGCCTTAAAGTTGAAAGGACGTGAAAAAGCAGATGGGACTATCTGAGGGAAAATACTGACTGTTTCCAGTAGATTAGGCTATTTGATCTGCTTTGGCAGAGCACATCCAAAACCACTTTGGTGTCTCTTCTGGGGCTGGCAAGACGCAATGGCAACTCCTTGTCTCTAAGCCCCTGGCATGTCTCCAGTCCTGTGCCTTCTTCCTGTATGGGTGCTATGGGCTGCTGGAAGCATCCTGTAGCCTGGATTCAGAGAGAAAAAGAATAACCTGAAAGGCCTTTTTTTACTGGTTAGTAAGTAAGGTAATGAACTTTTATAGTGGAATAGAACCACAATCCTAGGAAAAGTTGCATGTTATAAAACCCTGGTTTTTTAGACATCTTAATAGAAGAAACATCTGACTCCACACAGAAGTCTATTATTTTAGCATAAGACGATTCCTGCAAATATGGGAAGGAGGGTGTCTCTGTATGATTGGCCTCCCCTCTCTTCCTGCATTCCTTCACATTGACTTGAGTTCCAGATTTGAATAAAATTGAACTCATAAAATCTTTAAATGGTTAGGATCCACATGTTGAATTTGTAGCATCCTGAAATTAAGCCAGTTTTACATTGTTCTAGTTTGTGTGGATGTGGTTTTTCTGGACTACTTTGAAATAACATTTTGAGGGGATACAAGAAAATCATCAGCCTGAGAAAATTACTCATGTGTCAAACAGGAACATACTTTATGACACTGAGAAATAGGGAATGAAGATGGTCCAAGATAGCTTCCTGATTCAAAATTAGAAATCAGGAAGTAGAAAGGGAAAAACTAATTACTTTGCTTTGCTCAGCACAATACCATGATTTGAGTGCGGAGCCTGACTTTGCTCTCAGTTACCCTGAGAAATTCAGATTAATCACAGTGTAAAAGTGGTAAGATCATAATAAGGCCTGTGTAGTTTTCACACACATTCACATCTCACAAAGCCTTTTGGTGGGACTAGCACTGTGCTCTGTGTTACCCAAAATGCAAAGGCAGGAACTGATTTTTGGAGCTTACCATTTAAATGCAAGGAGCTCTTTCTAGATGCTAGATACTCTGTCTTAGCTTTAGAAGAAAACCTTAGAATAGAGTAGATTAGAATACATTAGATTAGAAAAGAATAGGTAGTCTTAGATTAAAAAGAATAGGCTTTCTGACTGCCTAGGGGCAGGAGAAATCCCTGGCCTTGCTGCACAGGGTGCAGGCAGCCTGGCTACTGCCTGAAGGTGCTTCTAGCTGGTCTGGGCATAAGAGCACTGAAGACTACCCTACAACCCAGCAATCGAATAATCAACGTCTGTGGGGCTTTGTAGTCCTGAGGGAGGTGCTGTGTTGGAGGAAGGTGATGATGCCTTTGCCAGCATGCCTTAACTGCTGCTGTCCTGCAGAGCTGCCAGACAAAAACTATCACAGATAGGTCTATCCAGGCTGCAATCACACCTCCTTTTTGTCGTGAGGGCAAGTACTTGGACATCCTCTGTAAATGGTGGCAGTCTTCCAGCAAACAATGGTGTCTGGGCTCCCTGCAGTATTACCTGCTAAGGTGTTTCCTACAACATGCCACTTCCTTCTTTACCCTTGCTCTTGCCTCTTTCCCTTTAGACAGAGCTTGGCAAGCGGCCCTGTGGCAATTTTCTGCACTGAACATGTGCCAGAGGAAACCCGCTTGGATAAGAACTGGGACATTTTGATCGAAAGCAAGGTTGTGAGTCCCAATGGATATTCTTTTTTTATGTGCTTGTTAGCATCATTGTTTTTCCAATTTTTGCTGTATGAATAGTATTCTGTCCTTGACTAATGCAGTGCTATATTATTCATTCGCTTTTCTTACAAGTCCCTGCTTTGGTATGGAGAATGTCTAAATTCCCTTCATTAAACTTTCTTTGTTCATTGGAAAACAGCAAAAATTGTATGGCAAAGATTCAAATGTGTTTGAAGTAATGCCCTCTTACTTGCTTTGGTTTCTAAAAGTTAATTGTTAAAAAATGGGCCTTGATATCAAATGTGTTTTAATGATATGGTGCTTTGAGAAAAACAATACACAAGTGCCAGGCCAGCTTGGTCAACCCTTGCTTACTCGGACAGTACCTCATGTAGCAGGGTGCCAGAGATGCTCCTCTGAAATAAAAAGTGCAAAGGTACTTAGTTGCAGCATAATAAAAAGAATGCCAATTATCCTTTTGATGAGTTACATGTTGGTATCAAACATCAAAATTACTGATTTTTTCATTAAATGAATAGAGGAATTTCTGTTTCAGTTTTCTTTTTTCAGATTACAGCTCTTCTTATAATCCCTGAGCCCACAATATGCCCATTTTACCTTCCGTTTTCTTGTTTTTATTTAAAAGATTCAGCCAACAGACCTTTGGCAACATCATCCATATTTATGGACAGCGATATTTGCTTTAGAAATAGGGTCACTGCTGTACCTTGTGAGGTGATGATAAACATCCTGAAATTGTACACAGAAAAAGGCCAAAGATCAAATAGATTTCCTCACCAGGGAATTGTCCTGTAAAACACAATGATCCTGTTGTTTGTATTGTAACACAGGAGTTCGGGGCTGCAGAAAATGATGATGTGGACTGGATTGACAGACTTTGAAAGACGTGTAAGATGTTGGATCTTTCAAAGACAAGAAGGTTGTTTCTTTGGCACTGTGGCCACTGGGCTTAATCTTTTTCCTGATGATGGGGTGAAAAGTGTGAAATGAATACTTGCTACTGGCCTCTATCAGACAGGACAATTCGGCTGGATGAAGTGCAGCCTAAATGAGGCTCTTCTCCGCCTCACGGGGCAAGACCTACTTTCAGACAACAGCAACTTGACCTCTAATGGTGTTATGAAGATGTCAGTGACTACAGCCATTAAACAAACCAACTGCAAGTGCTGGGCTGTGTCTGTGTGCATTCACTTCAGCACTCACTTCCCTTTTGCTGACTCAATTGCCTACAGCTTGCTGTTGCTCAGACAGGGGAACATGTAAAGTGAGACCAGCTGAATATGCAGACAGTGTTGAGGCATTCCAGGGGAGCAGTTAATGTTAGTGCCTTCATAAGATTTCCAGGTTCCAGTCAGCCTGGAGTTTGCATTTATTTTCGGGATGGAGTCAGCATTTGGTTTGTTGGGCAATTTCATTGTCAAATCCAATGTTAATCCAAAGAAACATTACTATTACTTACTTATTCCTACCACTCTGCTGACTATTATGTAGGCCACAAAATCTTGAGTAGGAGCTCCCTTTGCCTGTATCAGGAAAATTAGTTTTTCAAACAAGAGATAAATATTATTTTTCCTTATTAAAAAAAAAAATGACACCAAGGTGTTTCTGTTTGGGTTTGCTTGGTCTTAGTGCTGACTTCTGCTGTTCTCTATCTAATAACTGTTCATCTGGCATTCTGGCATTCTCATTATATCAAGGCACTATCCTACTGTCTCCTCTGGAGCTGAAAATCAAAATTATTATATGATGCAACAAGAAGATGTGATAAATGAGTAGAGGGAATGTAAGAGAAATGATGAGGCTACCAGTGACAGGAAACAGAGCTATATAGACCGGCTGTAAAATCTGTAACTTTGTAGTATGTGTTAGGTTTTATTTCTCTAAGATACAAAAAGAGGAAAAAGATTGATGGTGTCAATAATGCCTGCTGGCCACTGCCTCCTGTTTATGTTGAAAAGATGAAAGTGCATCCCTTTCATACATCAGGGTACGTTTTATGATTTCTGTAACAAAGCACACCATAGTATTTTGTCCAATTTCATTTTCTGTTTACTTATAAGAAAATAAATCTGAGAAAATGGAGAAGATCTTGAGAACTATGAGCCTGCTAATTTTGTAGTTTAAAAAGTCTAGCATGTTGCTTTGTCTTTCCCTTATAAATATTTTCCAGAGGAGCACTATCTCTTGACTGGACCATCTTGTGACCATTAATAGGCAACAGAGGAAACAGCAATGAGTGCTGTGCTCGGACAAAAGCCTGCCAGAACGAGTGGTACAGCAACACACAACAGCCCTGCTCAGACTTTAAAGCAAACGTCAAACTAAATAATCCATTTCTCATGGGTGGGATTGTGGTGCAGGTTGACAGCTACATGACAGAAAATGACAGACATATACACAAGTACAAATAATTGTGTGTGTGAGGGCGCTGAAACAGAGAGGGAGATCAGACTGCCATTTTCTCAGTGAAATCTAACCACACATCAGAATATAATTTTGCTTACATTTGCCATTTGCAGGGAACAAAAGTCTGTCTTTCAAAAAGGAAAAAAAAAAGAGTGCATCCTTGTTCTAAGAAGAGCAGGGAGTGGGAAGGAGGGATGTGACAGGACCTCCTGAGGAAGGCCAGCATCACTGCACCCCAAGCAGGCAGCTCTTTGCAGCCAGCAGCTAAGACGAACTCACAAGTACATCACGGGGACTGCCAGCTATGCCAACAGGGGGACTAACACTGTCTGTGTAAATTGAAGTCCACAAGTCTCTGTTCCCCACAGGGAGAGTGCCCCTGAGGCAAAGGACCACAGCATCTACGCATCGTTTTCATTCAAGCAAAAAGGGGAACCATAACACAATCTGGCCAGAAAAATGGCCTTGGGGAATTGCTGTGAGAAAAGCAGAAAGGAATGATTTCTAATGTGAGAAATCTGATCCAGTCTTACCCTGGTTTGGATTAAGGCAGTAAGGTTTGCTTTAGACACTTCTAAATTTGCATTGACATAGGATTAGGGTTAGGGTTTAGGGTTAGGACATTTAGAGTTATGGCTTACTGTTAGGGTTATTAGGGTTAGGGTCATTAGAGTAAAGGTTGTGTTGGTTAGAGTAAGGCTTTGTGTTATACTTTTTAGGTTAGGATTAAGTTTATGGTTAATGTTGAAGCTACAGGTTTTGCATTGTTGTTAGGGTGAGGGTTAAGTTTAGAAACGAGTAGATTTGCTTTTACTTTGGGCTGCTAATTTCTAACTACTCTTCACTGTCTTCTATATTTTGCACTACTGGAATTCTTCAAATGCTTGTTTATCTGTTCTTCTAGACCTCTGTGACCCTCTCATCATGCCCATTATTATCCCCTCTATTTTTAATGTGAACCACAGCCCAGGCTGCATGAGTGCTGTTTAGTACTTGTATGTTTATATCCAAAGAAGAGCTTCCTGCTCCACACACAGAGCATGGGTTGCCTGATGCTCCCCTTCAGGACACACTTTTTTCAGGATCTGGGAAATTTTCCAGATTTCAGATGCTGTGGTGGCCTAACCATTTGTTTGAAGAAGAAACTTGTGAAGCTCCAGATGGAAGGAGCAAATATTTATCACCAATGCAGGACCTGGATTCAATGCAATGCTTTTCCTTACGTGCCTCCTGTTATTCTCTGATTCATCACAAGCTATTAATTTATTTTACACTTGTATGAATTATCCATGCATCACAGAAATCTTTCTCTTACCCTTTGTTTTTTTAATATTTATTAAGAACGAAACCTCTGTGGTGGAAACAATTTATTGTGCATAAGTGAATGGTTCAGAAGATGAAATATTTGCCCCTGGGATCTTCTCCACACACACTGTAGAACACATCCTCCTCAGGAAGGTTTCTCCTGGCACTCCACCTGAGGGGCTCTCCATTTCCTGATCAAACACCACATGGAAAATTAAAGTTCACAGAAAATATATATAAAATCCAACACCTCTCTATAACAAGCTATGTGGAGAGGCCAGATATTAAGTTGTTAGTTCTTACCACTGTTTAATACACAGTGCATAATTAGCACTATGTACTACTGTACAGCACATGATACTATTAATGTGCTGATTAAATTGCAATTAATTTCACTTGTTTTTCTTACTAATTCCCTCCTATTTCCTTCTGACAATAGCTCTCTTTTCTCTCTCTCACCCTTGCTTTCTGCTCAGTAACATATGTGTTGCACAACCCTGTCCCTGAGGTGTGTTCATGACTTCCTTAAGCTTACCAAAACATGTACCTGGGACAGCTTAACTCAGAAACACCAATACTTTCAGTCTCAGACCACTGCCCATGGCAGCCTTCCTAGCTTCAGCCTGAGCACAGCCCTAAATCTTGCTCTGTGGTAAGAGAGGAATGGGCAATGTGGAACAAAATATTTAAAAAATAGAAGTTTCTGCTTCAGATTATTTTTGTTGTACAAATCTATTCACCTTCATAAGCTTGTGCATCACCACATCTGGGGCCCTTAGCACAAGAATGACATGGACCTCTTAGAGCAGATCCAGAGTAAGGACACAAAAATTGATCAGAGGGAAGGAGCACCTCTCCTATGAGGACAAGCTGATACAGTTGAGGTTGTTCAGCCTGGAGAAGAGAAGGTTTTGGGGAGAACTTAAAGCACCTTTCAGTACTTAAAGGCGGCCTCCAAAAAGGAGGATGAGAGAATTTTTACAAGAGGAGATAGTGACAGAACAAGGGGGGAATGGTTTTATATTAAAAGATGAGAGATTTAGATGAAATTCTTGGAAGAAGTTCTTTTCTCAGAGGGTGGTGAGGCACTGGAACATATTGCACAGAATGGTGCTCCATCCCTGGAAGTGTTCAAGGCCGGGCTGGACAGGGCTCTGAGCAATGTGGTCTAATGGAAGGTGTCCTTGCTCATGGCAGAAGAGTTGGAAGGTCCCTTTCAACCCAAGACATTCTGTGGTTCTGTGATCTGTATGTGTATGCATGCATGTAGAGAGAGCAGATACTTCTGTATCACAGAAACTACTGCTGAATCACAGACTGTTCTGAGTTACACCGACATACTACAGAGTTTTTAAGGGCTACTGAGTACTGAGTCAATGCCCCCTCCCTCCTTCCCTGTTTTTAATTGCCATATTTTTAATTCTTTTGGAATCTGACCATGCTGATAAATGATACGTCACTGAAGGGCACTTTGTTTATTTTCTGCTGTGATGGGAGGATGGAAGGCTTTTTGCGTAGGGCTACTTCTGGAAGACAAAGGAAAACAAAAGAGCTTCTTCAAGGAGAAGACAATGGAAACCCAGAGCAGAAGGACCTCCATGACAGGCTGGTGCTGCTGGCTCCAGGCAGTCATCACCTGGGGTTCTGGGAAAAGGGGCGTAGCTAGCCCCGCTCCCCCAGAAGAAGGCAGCTGCTGCAGGCTCCAGTGCCACTGTCTTTCATTCCTCTTTTGCCCTAGACTCTCTCCAGACTCTCTCCAGCCTCCCTATTTTACAATTTTATGTAAACTCTGGGGTCCTGCCGGATGAAAGTGCTCTCTGTTTCGCAGCGGAGCTGTGGCTTTTGGATTTTACAGCCCCAAAATTACTTCACGATGATCCAGAGCACACATCATAGCCCAGAAACCACACGGGAGCCGTGCTGGTAAAGGAAGCCGAGAGTTGCTGAAGTAGCCAGACTGAAATTTATAACCGTGACCTGGGCCTTGTCAGGCCTTTACGACACCATGTAAAGGGAATTGCTGCTTAGTCACCAATTTGCTTGGCAAGATTGGCTGGATTAGGAAATACATAAAAGGTCAGACAGTAGGAGTTTGTCTAGACATCCTATTTTGGATTATATGCTCTACAAGTTTCTGTGGCAACCCCTGCAAAACATTCATATTTTAGCAATATTTTTGAAGGCTCCATTTCTGTAATGAGCCACTGAAGCTTTTGTGAGCAAAATTAACTTGTTTCTCTGCCACCTGCTACACCCTTTTGGGAAGCGGAGCGAGCCACCCCAGCCGGGAGCTGACGGAGAAACCGTCTTACTCCCCAAGGCAGAAGCTGTGCCTGTGGGGGCAGCTGGTTACCCAGGGAGGCCTGTGGACCAGCCAGGGTGGAGAAGCTGAGACAGGGAGCTGCATGCTTCCCTGTGGCTGCCAGACCACACTGTGTTGTCCTTTGCCAGCCCAGGCTCCACGTGGAGCTTTCCAGTGCCAGCGGGATGGATGGGAGGAGCCAGAAGAAACAGGTGCTGCCCCAGGTTCCCAGCTTGTGAGCAGTACACTGAGGTCTGTGGGTAAAAGCAGCAGTGCCATGGCTTGCCACGTGCATCTGAGTCCACTGGGATTTGAGATGGGCTGCTCAGGAGTTTTAACAGAAAGAAATGCAGTATTGTAGCAAGAGGGAAAAACCAACCAGCCAGCCAGGCAAACACAAGCTACACTGATGGGTTTTTTGTTTTACTTCTCATAGAATCAGAGACTGATTTGAATTGGAAGGGACCTTAAAGTCCATCTAGTTCCAACCCCTCTGCCATGGGTAGGGACATCTTCTGCTAGAACAGATTGCTCAAAGCCCTGTCCAACCCATCCTTGTACTTCTGAATTATTACTATTATTATTTACTCCCCTTCATCTCATCCCTTGTGCAGGTGAGAAATGGGAACAGTTTCAAATTTTGGTCTCTGGAATTCTTTTTCTGGGTTGTTAAAGTGAGGGTAAAAAGTAGAAAAAGTGAACTCCATGAGTTTCAATGACACTAATTGGATTTGGCTGGGCTTTCCATGTTGAATCAAATAGATGCCAACTTAAACTAAATAAAATGTAGCAAGAAAAATTTTATGAAAACCAAAGGTAGATTTACTTTGTCTACTCAAGTAAAAATGAATGAATAAATAAACACTCCAGACAGTGCTTTTGACCAGGTTCATTAAAGTAAGCTCATGCTTAACTTTATGATTCCTATCATCTGATACCTAGAAAACTAGCTTTCAAATTCATTCCTGGAAGGGCTGGTATTTATTAGGACTGGTCAGTTTTCTTTCCTTTTCCTCGTAATTAACTTCTGGCTAAATATTACTATGAAAGGGGTTTTGCAATGCTGACTGCTGACATAGCCAGCACCTGAAGCCACGGTGGTGCCCATCCAGCAGTGCAGCAGATGTTCCTCTGATGGTACCACACACCTTCCTTGGGCAGAGCTCTTCCCCATCCACCTCCAAGCCCTTCAGAAAAGTGGGTACCATTATCCGCACTCTGCAGTTGAGGAACAGCTGGAGGAAAGCTGGGCTTAGAGGAATCAACCAACAGTTTTGAGAAGGTGTGGACTACTAGCAGCTTCCCTGAAACTTCAGGGGTGAGAGTGATGCTTCTGTCACTGTTGGCTTTTCATACGTCTATTGAGAAGGTCTGTAATTAGTTTACTTTGTAAATTAAACTGCGTAATACTGTACTGAGTTACAACTGGGTTAGGCTGAGTTTCTGAAATGAGCAAGATTTCTGAAGTAAGAGCAGAGAATAATAGCCGCTCTGCTGATATCCTTTGAATTTGAAACCTAGTGCTCTGGCACTTCCCCGGCAAAGTGAGTCAACCCTCATTCATAGTTGTCTCTGGCACAGGCAGAGGGATTGCACATGAATTTGAGGAGTGTAGCAACACCCTCAGAGCTGAGGGTGTGCACTGATGTATGTACTTACATGAATCTATTCTATGCACTAAACTAACCACAGGCAGATGCACATTTCATGGCCTACCTGTTCAACAGGGCTCCCAATGACAGTCTATGAGTCAAATAATGTGAAACTGAAATGTGTGGTGGAAGGAAAATTCCATGTTTGACCAAGCAAACACCTCTCTGATTCTAAATTGTTTTCAGCCGGCTTCCTTTGGTCATACTTCCTTGGTGATTTGCCTATAAAATGAGCTTTTATTTAATGCTTTGAAATACTGTGTTAATAAGAAGGCTATAGAACCACATCAGATACTTCTGAATTCCAGCACAAATCTGTTATCTATTATTATTATTACTATTATTACGCAAGCAGCCCTGTTTGGGCAAAAGAGCTTTGCAATACAATTTGCCAAATGAGTAACAGGTCTCTGCCCTAAGGACCTTACAGTCTAAAGGCAATTTTGGCAAGGTTTTCAAAGGTGCTGTGTACCCACAGTTTACAGTGACTTCAATGAGAACCTGTGAGTCCAATGACAACTTTGAAAATCATGCCAAATATAAATAATTACTTTTTTTTCCTTCTTTGATATCTGGAAGTCACTCATAACTTTTTAATTACAAACATATTATCAAATTTTATTGTTTGACTTGTTTAGTTCCATCTCCCCCTTTCAGGACTGATCTTCATTTGGTTGATAGACATCTGTCATTTCCTCCCCTACACTGTAAGAGGAGCCTAATAGGCTCCTAGGAATGGCTAGCCACCACTAGGGAAAATCCTACTGAATGTAGCAGCTATTGGGCTGAGCTACATTCCTGTTTTTATAGGTGAATATAACTGAAAGGCAGTCTATTGCTTGTACTGGATAAATTGAGGGGACTAACAATTTCACTAATGCTTACAAATATAAGGGGCAAGTAGGTGGGATATTTTAGATCTCTGATAGTGTATAGAAGCTTCAGAGTACAACGAAAGGAGGTTTTCATAGGTGCTTGTGAATAGTGGGGAGGATATTTTAAAATAGTTTTTAAAAATAGGCTTCCTGGCAAAGCTAATGCCTTCAAAATGCCAGGGCAATATAATCTGTAGGAAAATATGTAATTAATATGTAATTAATTCTTATTACGCAGCCAGCAATTCAAATATATAATTAAATCTTATAATTTAAGATTTAAACAAGTTATACACAGCTCATGATGTTTTCCACTATCCATACAGATAGCTGGATACAGGATGTGGAACGTGTGTTATGGAGGGCCTCTGACATCTCCATATTCCCTAATGAACACTGAAATTCAGTATCAACTTCCAAAACAGGGCAAAGGGATTTAGCCAATTATATCTGGATTAAGAGGAATGGGTTTTTTATTTTTCTTGGGTCTTTTATGACATTGCTATTACTCTTCTACTTTGTATTCTTCACTCTTTTACTTTAGAACTAAGCTATGAAATAGCTACAGTTTTATGAAGAAGAAAAGCAAGAGAGAAGATAAATTTAGTGATGTGATCAACGTACTAAGCAGAACAGAAAAGCAACATAGACCACATGAAAGGCTAGAAAATGAAGAAGAAAACTGATTCCCTGTGCATGGTGGGAAAGGGGAATTTTAGTCACACCCAGCTCTTATTTAGTGCTTTCTCTTGTGGATCTCAAAGTACCTTAGCGAATCAGTGAGTACCACTACCTGATTTATGGATGGGGAAACTAAGGAACAAACAGGGAATTTCACATGCTTGAGGCTGCCCAGTATACCAGCTAGGAATAGCAACAATATCCTGCTGCTGCAAAGCTGAGTCCACTCGATCATGTTAGCTGTGGGTGATGATTCAGCTGCAAAAGCACTGTTGAATTGACACCAATATTGGAATGCAGCCTACAAAAGAAATTGTGTTTCTCTGACCCAAAATATGATATGAAAATGGTCTGTTCCACCTGAGTGTGGCATCCTCACCCAAACCTGACATGAGACTGGAAAAGGCAGCCAGCTGTTGTGATGACCTGCTCAGCCCTTCTTCCTTCAGAGGTGAGCAGAGGCAACAGGCCTTTGCTCCAAACTTTCTACCCAGGTTACCCTAGACAATTTCCATTCCCTTCAGGAAAACTGAACTGCTGCATGGTTCTCCTGTGAGTTTCTCTGGTGCCTGGCATCCTGCCAGAGCTACATTCTTTGACAATCTCCTCTTCACCTTCACATTGTCCACATACATGTATTAATAATGATGATTATAGTTGAGTATTATCTTATTTTGGCAGCAGTTTTTTGGAAGATAAAATAAGAAATCTACTGCTTTTGTTGATGTTGCTTATCTCCCCTGACAAATCCTCACCTCCTTCTCTTCTCCTTTCTTGGGTCTTTTCCAATGTCTGTTTTCCCTCCACATAATTTTTCTTCTTGTTGAATATTGTACTGTATTAATACTTTTTCTTCCTATTTCCCTCTGCCTTTTGCTCGTCTCCCACATTTTTATTCTGTTCATGACCTCCATCCTTCTTCTTCTATGTCTTTTTCCCACATTCCTTCTTTTCTATCTGGTTTGTCCCAGTCTCCTCAGCCAGAAACAGATCGATCATGTCAGGTGGTTTGGGGAGTTTCAGAGCAAGTTCACGAACAGGAGATGGTCAGGCCAAGTAAAGCATCTGGATTCAGCAGTTTCTCAGCTGTTTTGCATCTACCTTCTGCGTAGTCTGAGCACATGGAAGTAGGCAAGCTGCCACATCTTCTGGAGAGGTGCTCTGTAGTCATCAGGGATGACAATGTGATACAGCTATCCAGAAAACTAGAGTGCCCATGCCTTTTTATCTTGCTTGACCAGCAGGAGCTCACCCTCACTTGCCTTAGAGATTTAGGAAAAGGTTTGGGCATAAGCTAAGGTGGAGGCAACCCATTAAATATTTGCAGTAATCCTCAAAACAGTTCACTTCTGTGGCCAAACTAAAGCAGCAAGGTTGGCAATGTTATTTAATATAGTAAAGCAGACAAACTGATTGAAAATTGTGTGTGTTTAAAGCCAGATTTGGTCTTCTGTGTACTTAGAGATATTACCCAGTCCATATCACAAAACATATTATTTAATTAAGAGTGTTAGTCACAGAGAGTACACTTGTGTTTGTAATTGCTCAGTCTGATTCAAAGGTAGTGAGAACAAAATGTGTACCATTGCCTGCCTTGATACCGAGCTGTCAGCCCTTGCAGAAGGGTGCATAGGGCATGGCATCTCACGTTGTATGAGGGAATGACTACACCAGCACTGGAAAAAACATTCAAAGAATAGAAACCCCACAAAGTGTGCTAGTTTTGCAGGGAGAGCCAATATATCCAGACAATTCACCTGCTCCACAGGACAGATGCCTGGAGTCCTGAGGCTCATTTCCCCCCAGCCCTGGCCCTCTGCCTGCTGAAGGATGAGAAGAATGGGGAGGCAGATGGTGATTTGTGAGCCACTGGCCTTTCCAGCACTGTCCTGTGCAGATGTGCTCTCAGCAGACAGATGCTTAAATTGCCTGGGGCTCTGCCTACTCTGACTCCCATCATTGCTACTGCCAGTGGAAAATTGCAGACAAAAAAAGCTTCATGTAAATAGATTCTTGTTTAAAAGCTTGGTGCCTTCAGCTGTTTCTGAGGCATGTCAAGGTGTAGGAGGGAAGCCCTAATGGCTTATGGGGAGCTGGGAAACACCAACTTCCGTGAAATGCCTGTGGCCAGCTTTAAATATTCTTAGAGGTTTTATTTTTAACTATTTCAGTAAGTAAGAGATCTCTAGTGGTTGTTTTGAGGATAAGTAAATGAAGTGCTGGTAATTTAATATCAGCTATGTGCTTGGCCTCATAATTTTTGTTCTCTCTGTCAGCTCTTCATGAAGCCACAGAAACCAAACTTTAATAGCTGTCTCTTCCTCAAAACAACACGATTGCTTTTGCAGTTCTCTCTTTGACAAGCTGCCAGCAGTGCATTATCATATACTCAGGATCTCACAAGACACTTAAAAGCTGCATATCATCACAAGCTGTCTTCTTGGTAAGAAATAGTGTAGTGTTTGCTCCACTGAAACAGTAGTTAGCTGTGAGGTATAAATTTCTAGATGATGACTGCAGAGTTTGGATGGTGATGTAAGGGCTGCACAGAAGGCAGTAACTCTCTG
Organism: Coloeus monedula; assembly: GCF_965178545.1. NCBI lineage: Eukaryota > Metazoa > Chordata > Aves > Passeriformes > Corvidae > Coloeus > Coloeus monedula. Next base: position 63,512,800 of record NC_138781.1, on the reverse strand, counting down.
AGAATGCCTGCCCAGGACTCCTCATCACTGTGGAGTGCCTAAATATACCATAAATTGCAGGCTGATTGGCTGGAGGAGACTTCAGCTCCTAAATATCTTCTGCTAACGCATACACTGGAATGAGACATCTAGCTGAGTTACTATGATGCCCGGGCTGTCCTCCAACTCACTCACTCCCCAACATTTTTACATTCTGTTCTTTAATAAAAATGCTTACTTTTTTTCTCTCCTTCTCAAATTTGCCTTTTTCCATTATCCTCTCTACCACTCTTGGAATGGGTCTGCCTGCTGTCTACACCAAGTCACTAAACAGATCACTTCAGAGAAGGTCTCCAAAGGGAAATTGCCCCTTCCCTTCATCTGACTGGTGAGGTACAAATCCGGTCTTTGACACTTTGTTCAAGCCAATAATGCATCCGTCCCCCAACACATATACAGATTTATTATCTGCTTCTTATTAATGTCTTGCTAAGATGTGGGTCATCTGGACTGCTGATTCTGCTGATACACTTCTGTAGGGTTGAGGTGTCTGTAGTGTGCTCAAGGGTGGCTTCTGCAAATCTCACTGCAGTAGAAACATAATTTTATACAAGGTTTTTTATTAAAGCAGTTCCATCAGTGGAATTATAGAGAACTCCTCAGGTTTGCTGGATTAACTGTTACAAATCAAGGTAATTTGTCTCTTAGAATCTGGCAGGATAACATTAGTTATCCTTTGTAGTTATGTTACCTTTGGTAGTTAAAAAAACTTTGAGTAGTTAACTATTGCTTTCAATAGAACAGATATTTGTTTTCTTTTATATCTGAAATCTTGCCAGTTAAGGTTTCTACTTAACAGTTAATCCCATTCATAATTAGGGTCAAAAAAACCCTGGTATACCTTTTCTAATCATAACACCAAAGCCATAGACTGGGACCCAGAAGGTAAATGGAAACAGGCTAGGTAATGTATAATCACAGATAACTACAATGCAGAGAAAAGAGAAAGTGCATGGACAAGCTGTCTTTGGAGCAGTGGATATCCCAGTGGCTGCACGATGTGGGGTGCCAGCTGTGCACACTTTGCACTTTGTCTGTCCCATGATCAGGAGCTACCCACTGCCATGGATTTTGTGCTGTTCAGTTCAAGATTAAGCAGTTGAAGGTCATCTGGTCACAGCACTAACTGCAGGGGTGGCCTTGCAGACCGCAGAGGCCCACAGACTGCAGAGGACAGGGTTCTCCACAGCTCAGACATGGAGGGAGTCATTCAAAGCTCCACAGTTCGGACAAGCACTTTGCGATGCTGAAATGAATCATACTGTGCAACTTGTCCTCTTTAAGAATGGCTCTATAATTCAGTAAGAACACAGACTAAAACGATGAATAGAGCATGGTGCCTAATATTTAGTCAGTTAAAATAAATTATCTAAATTCTGCACCAGTTTCAAATATTCCTTGTTTAAGATGCTTAGGAGACTAAATTATCTTGCACTATCTGGAAATGTTACATCCTGCCATATTTATTAGCAAGCCAAGACCTAAGGAGATAGTGCTGCTGTCTCTTCGTTTTCTGAAATCTCTCTATGTATACATTTATTCTATCACTGTTGGAATATGTCAACATATGTTAACTAATGAACCTGAGAAAGAATCAATTGTATCAATAATTTCATGCATAAATAATTTTTCATCAAAATCAAGTTAATAGGTAATGAAATGTTGCCTTGATCATGACCACTCAGGCCTTAAGTCATGAGCTGGATCATTTACCTCCCCCACATTTGGAATTGACATAAATGATACAAATTGATTAAGAAGCAGCATGAGATGACTCCAGTGTCTTCAAGTGCCAGTTTAGTACCTGTTTCCAGTAATGGAAACATATGGTCAGCTGGGATAAAACTATTCTTACAGTCAGAGCACAGACTCCAGGACAGTTTTCTGTCTTTTTTGCCTTCAAGCCTTTCCCATAACCGTGGCTAGTTTACTTCAACAGTAATGCCACAAAGGGTCTCAAGACATCAGGCAACAGAAATTTTCCTGAGGTGAAAAATGCTGGCTGAGAAAAGCCTCTGTTTTCTTTTGGTGGCAGCTGATTGGCTCCATTAGCGCTTACCATAAAATCATAGAATGATTTGGATTAGAAGGTATCTTAAAGACCACCTAGTTCCATCTCCCCTGCCCATGGCTGGGATATCTTCCACTAGACCGGGTTGCTCAGAGCCCCATCCAGCCTGGCCTTGAATGCTTCCAGGGATGGAAACAACTTCACTAGGCAACCTGTTCCAGTGCCTCACCACCCTTGCTGTCAAGAATTTCTTCCTAATGCCTAATCTAAACCTATTCTCTTTCAGTTTGAAGCCATACCCCCTTGTCCTGTCACTACATGCCCTTGTAAAAAGCCTCTCTCCATCTTTCTTGTTGGTTCCCTTCACGTACTGGAAGGCCACAATTCAGTCACCTCAGACACTTCTCTGGACTAAACAATCCCAATTTTCCCAGCCTTTCCTCATAGGAAAGGTGTTCCACCCCTATAATCATCTTGGTGCCCTCCTCTGGACTTAGTCCAACAGGTCAGTGTCCTTCCTGTGCTGGAGACCCCAGAGCTGGATGCAGCACTCCAGGAGGGGTCTCACCAGTGCAGAGCAGAGGGGCAGAATCACCTCCCTCATCCTCCCAACCACTTTACTTTTAGTGCAGCCCAGGATGGGATTGGCTTTCTGCCTTAATATTTTTTTGTTTTGCTGTTGTTTAAAAGGAGTGTATAAGCCAAGAATCAATTTAGCATGCAGCTGGAGCTGTGATTTCCAAGTGTAAGGTGCGGTCATGGCTGTTGAGCTCTGAAGAGCTTCACTCATATGAGCTGCAGTTCTTAATTGGTATTTGCGGGATCAGGGTCTTCCTAAGTCCCCAGTTGTTTTTCTCAAGTTTCATGAGTGAGCAGGGGCGTTTTCTTTTAGAAGAGGAAAATACTGGTAATACTGGAAAGTGCAAAAAACTACTTGGATGGCAGGGCTTTACCACCCGAAATGGCCTTGCTATTTCTTCTTTTTTTTTTTAACATACTTCATTTTTATGGTTGACTTTCCACAGAAATTTTCTGCCTTGTTTCACGTTTCATGTTCCATGTTTTTATCTGTGATTTTGAATGAGTGAAGGAGCAGGGGTTAAAAAACATGCTTTGCATTTGACAAGGATGTAAGGCTAAATGTTGTTCAAGGTTTTTGCCAGATGTCTGCATTCGGTGATTTTTTAACAGAGTAGGTACATTTTCTTGAAAAGTATGATGTAGTTCTACTAAACTCTTTACACTAAAATATTTCAAACTCATTTCACCTAAGAATTCACTGGTTGGGACAAAAAGAATGGGCTCTGATTTATGGCAGATTTGATTCGAGTCCTAGCTGTGGCACGGGTAATGCTTCGGAAAGGACTGAGTTCGTTTTCCAAGACAACATGACACAACAACGTTTGGCATTGCTGCCTCCCAGTTATTCACCTATGACCTGGTGAGCATGGCTAAGATGGCACACATAGTGGGAGGAAAAGGAGACATTCTTGCCTCATTCCTCTTAAATCAAGAAGCAAGGTGGGAGACATTTCAAGTTGTTATCACCAAGGCATAGTTTTCAGGAAAAACATTTTTATCCATGATATAAACTCCAAGCCAAAATTAAAAACTTCTACAGTAAAGAACAAAAAAATCCCTTGGGATCCTATCAAATGTTTTCTTGGAACCAAGACTGCGAATTAGGCTTCTATTTTGTTCCACTGAAGGTAATGAATAATATTTAATAACCTCCTTATGTTATTCTTGGCCTGCCTCTGGAGGGGTTACCCTGGCTGGTCAGCGTGGATAATGGATGTCAGGAAAGGTGCTAGGCTATTTGTATATACCTTGGCGAAGATTTTACCATCCCCATTCAAGAGTGATATGGGTCTTTATGAAGTGTATGATTTTACAGCTTCTTTGGAAAAAATAGTCATTGCTGCATTTAGGACAGATAGAAGAAATAATTTGGAAGGCTATCGATGAGGTGCATAGAGGGGATAAGCCATTTCTTTAACTGTCAGTGTAGTTTAATTGGGATAGATTTCCCTTATTAAGATGGCGTCCCATGTCAGAGGGGTTGGCTGCTGCCCCACCAACAGGGCTGCAAAGCCTCAGCCTACTCTTCAGCACTTCCTCTCATCTCCTGTTTCTCTGCACCACATCCACTGACCATCGGTCCTTCAGGAGCTGGTGGGGAGAGTTGTGGTTGTATGGAAGAGCATTTGCTGAGTACTCAGTCCCAGACAGTGGGAAATCACTCACTCAGCAGCTGAGAAACCAAAACTCTTGAAGGCCCCTCTCTCTGAACAAATAAATATAACCAGTGTCAAGTACCCCACTGTTGCTGTTGAAATGGTTGCCTGTAACATCACCAAATGGCAACGTAAACCTCTCAGCAGATTTCAACCTCAGTTGCCCCTCTTCTGAAATTTTATTTTTAATTATGGAAAACTGAATTAAAGCTTCTGAAGTTGGAACAAAATGTCATGATGATTAGCTGGCATATCCCATATTTTTCTTCTGTTTTCTGCAAGTGAGCAAATGCATAGGTTCTTTGGATTGCCTAAATGGTGTTTCCTGTCTCACTATGGAGTTTTGGGCAGCACGTGTAAGGATCCAGACCATTCCTGTTCCTTTGAACAGTATTATCCTTTGATTTAGGGTTCCTTTCTGATTTTTCTTCTATCAATAGCTGGTGGAAAATGATAGCTACCTGTAACTGTTTTGCTGTCATTTACAAGGAACTTCATATTGCTACACTGAAGCCTGATAATCAGTTGTCATATCCCCACAAGCCTGGAACTTTTATTTTTCATCTAAATCCTCTAGAAGTTTCCCTGCATTTCATCATGCTACGCTTTACTTACATTGACATTAAAAAAAAAATCTGCTGTTTCAGCTCCTCAGGTTTTGTTGCTGATCCCATTTTACAAAAAAAGAAGAAAGCCCTGTTCCAAGCCTCACTTCAGCCAGTGTTTCCACGTATTCCCCTCCAAGAGCCACCCAGCCTTGCAGCTAAACAAGGAATTTGTCTGTGATCACAGTTTTTGTCCTTTTTATTCTAAGTGGAATTTACACCAAATTGTGCTAGTTTTGCTGTTCAGCAGCTGGAACTCTTCAGAGCAATCCTCACCATCCCGCTTGCAGTAGGTCACTCAGATGCCATGGGCTCTGAAGACAAAATGACAAAAGCTTCTGCTTTCTCCAAAACATTCATTTTGATTGGTTTGGACTGGTAGTCAGTGAGAGCTAAGCACCTTCCCAGCAAGTATTGAGGGTCCTGCAGTTACAGTATTTGAGAAAGGGGTAGTGCAGCTATCCATGTACATCACAGATCACATGTACAAGTTTGCTGTTGCTCCAGATATCACTGGTGACCATACAGAAAGTGTACAGAAAGGTCCAGCTGAGCCCAGGGCTTTACAGCCTGTTTAGTACCTGGCATTTTTATACCTATCTAGGTAGATTGAGTAGATAGGAATATAGCACTGTGGGGGTTTTATCCAGGAAGAAAAGCCTTTTGCTGAGTGCTCACTGCCCACATTGCCAAAGCTAACTGTGTTTACAGGCAGCTCCGCTGTCTCTCCGGATCCCAGGGCTGCTTTCACTCCACGTCACCTCCTGCCTCCCTCCACGGCCTTACCACAGCCCTTGCACTGTAGCCAGCAGGAAGCCAACAGGTCTTTCCCGAACACATGAACCCCTTTTTGACGCTCACTGCTCCCTGCTCCCTGTGAGGGGTGACTCCACTGCACCACTGGCAGTGGGGCTCCTTCCAGCCTGCCACCCACTGCTGCTTGTGCCTGCCAGCCTCCCTCACCTCCCTTCAGGGAGAAAAGGAAAATAAGAGGGTGTGAATGATTGGACTGGTAATGACATTAGAAATTCCATTCTGGCAGTGCAC